>NC_136072.1:94493637-94916304 GCF_964261635.1 Lissotriton helveticus
CACCTCAGCTGAGAAGAGTATGTGATCTATATAAGAACCTGACTCTGATCCTTTGTAAGTTGGTGTTTTAAAGGTATAAGAATCATCTTTCAGAGACAGGGCAATGCTCAAGTTTAGGACGTCTGTTAGAGTGTTCATGTTTGTTCCTCGGGGGGCAGTGTTCAAAGTGAGGGCCTGGTCTATTTCCACAACCCAAAGAACCCAAAGATGTCACAGATGGGTCGCCACAGATATGCGTGTTAAAATCACCAACGATTATTTTGTCCCGGGGCAACTTTGCTGAATTGTCATAGAGATAATTTTGGAGTTTAACAATATTACATTCTCCTGGTGATGTAACAGAGTTGTAAAAGTTGACCAGTGCTAATGCTTTTTTGCCCTTCCTGAGTTCCAGTATCTGAATGTTCCTACTGTCTTGCTGTATGTTTTTTGTCTGGGATATAAGAGACAGGCTGATGAATATTGCTAAGCCTCCCTTTGCCCTTCCACTAGATGAGGGGGATGCATGGACAAAGAAGCTTTGGTATCCCTCAATAAAGATGTTATTATCTAACTTGTCTTGTAGTTATGCAATTATTCCTGTTGTGTATTCTTACTTGATGTCGATAGTGCATATATGTCCTTCCTTCCATCCTTTTCTAAAGTGCTCTGATATCCTTCGGGATCTTGTTCGCGCTATATAAACTTTATAAATAAATAAATGGTTGTAGCAGGGCAGTTGAAATTAATAATTGGATTAATTTTCAGGAGAGTGTGGCAAGTGTAGGGGTTATCAAAGGAGGCTACAAATCTTGTTGAGGAGTCCTGAGCCCCAGGGACGACTAAGGTGTATCGATCAGTATGAGGGAGATGGTGTCGTTGATGTGTGGCAAGGTCTTTGGTTCCTGTATATGTTCCTGTAGTAGAAGTGGTGAATCATTTGACAGAATTGTTCAAGAACGGATTCTCTTATAACTCATTGAATGTAAGTAGATCTGCAATTTCAGCAGGGCATGAGTGGGACGGAATGCCGGTAGGACAGCATGTTTTAGTTAAAAAGATAGTTAAGAATGTGCATATGGTGCTTCCTCCCAAGGCCAAGTGTGCTACTTTATGGGATGTCACTCAAGTGTTGAGGGAAGCTGAAAGTTGGAGAGGAAATGGATCTTTGGCGTTAAAGATGTTGTCTTGAAAGATAGTGATTTTACAATGTTTGGTGTCTTTTAGAAGAGTTTCTGATATTAGGGCTTTGAAGGTGACCTCAAGGCGTTTTTTCAACCAGATAGCGTGTATTTCGAGTTACGGAAAAGGATTAAGACAATGTCTAGAACCATTTTTTATCCAAAGATGGAGAGGCATGATGATTTGTGGGTGGGGCGATGTTTGAAGGAAAATGAAAAAAGGACAGAGAAATTGAAAGAGAAAGGTTGTTCGCAGTTGTAGATTTCTTTTAATCAACCTTTTAGACACGTGGCGGCACCAACACTGGCTAGGTGGGTCAAAGAGGTGATGAAAATGGCATATATTGTTGATGTGGGTGTTTGTGGAGCTCATTCAGCCAGAGCATCAATAGCTGGTAAGGCTTTTTTTTAATCAGGTTCCAGTTTTAAGTACTATCATGAAAGCTGCAGATTGGTTTAGTGATTCAGTGTTTCAAACTTTCTATTTTAAACCTGTCGGAAATTCTTTATAAAGGGTATTGGATGAGCTTTGAACATGCATAATTTTGGTCTCAGGGCCTTGCCATAAAATGCAGATTTTCCACAGTTTTAATGGGATGAAAATCATGATTATATTAATGGTACGGAGGCTAATATTATCCCTCCCGTAATTGTGCCCAGCCCGTCTGATGTGTTTGATTTTGGGTTTCAGGACAAAGCTGAGACAGTGGCTTCAGTGAAAATGCGGAAGAATTTCACGGATTTCAGCAAGTTCTTTTTGATGTGTTTAAGGTTATTTTGGGATGGACTTACAATATATTCACAGCAAGAAAAGAAGGAAGATGACTGCGCGTTCAGTGGTTATATGCATGTTCTGTAGTCTGGAATGTTGATTATTGTTCTAATTCTATATTCTTGTTGCTGCTGTGTATGGGGCAATAAAAGAGATGACGCATAATATTAGCCTCCGTGCCTTTAATAAAATCATGATTTTCTTCGTAAAATCTGCATTTTACTTGTTTGATATGTTCTGCATGAACCGGGAAACATGGGGACTTCCATTGTTTGAGAGTTAAAAGATGGTGACCTCCATTAGCCAAGATGTAGTCGGCCCTACATAAGATGGAGTCGTACCTTAGGGGCATCAGCTATTTGTCTGGTCAAATGTACTGGATGGCAAAGTGCACTGAACCAACTTTATGCAGTGTTTTCTTTGGGATCTGGTTCCTTTCCTGACCATTGGGCTTATTGGTCTTAACCCTTGCGTTCCATGCTCCTACTGCATGTTCTCTCTGTGTAAGACTCCTAGATTTATGTTTAGCACCTCACCCAAAGTGGAGTGTTATCTCTGCCCCTTAACCATGCTAATGAGGGACTTTTGTGGCATCTTTTTCTTGATTGGAAGTATGTACACCTTTTTTCCTGTACCCTTTTTTAACAATCCCACTTGCCATTCCGTAAACATATGATTGGTCTTCCAAAACTGAAACCTTTTGCTGTTCTCAGGTTGTTAAGAAGGTAAGTGTTATTTGTGGTAATGGTTTGGCTTTGCCATTTCAGAATAACATGATCACTTTGATACGAAAAGAAGTGCCCAATAAAGTGAACAAAGGCCTTTCCTGACTCTTTTTCTCCTAGAAGGTGTTACTAACCCGATGCTGCCCCCACTTGCATCCTCGGAGACCATGGTATCTATCTGCAATATTGTTTTGTTGACTGATTTTGTGGCACATTATACACATAGTTTGTCAATAACAGGGCAAGTAGCACCAGTAGTGGAGGAGTGTTGCCCCACTGCCTGGCTCAGAGCCAGCAAATGAAAAGTAAAGCAATGTTCTTGCATCGTTTTATTTTTCATTGCCGCCACTGAGCCAGTGTTGTAGTGAGGGGCCGGGCCGAAGCATGGGAGGGCGGAGTAGGAGTGCTACGTGCACTCCCTAAGTGCTCATGTGTGTTTGGCCAGCTGTCTAAGGCCGATGAAAACTCACATGCGCACTTAAGTTTTCTCCAGTCCAACTGCATTGACCAGCCGGGCTAGAAAACCCCCCACAGACTCCCTGGCTTGAGCGGAGCATCTTTCTAGCCTGATCAGGCCAATCCCTGCACTGCTCTGCAGCATGGGAATTGGATGGGAGTCTGTCCCAGGGGCTGCTGGGATCAGGCATGATGAGGAGAAGTGGAGTGAGGTAACGCTGGAGGCTTCCGGCGGCTAAAGGTATGTTTTTTTTTTGTAATATGTCCTATTGTGACCACAAGGGTCACTGAAATAATCTTGTTTGATTTGATGCTCAGTCTTCTTATTGGTCTATTAATACTGATATTGTCCCTGTTCTTCTTCTTAAATCTAACAAAACCGGTCACATTGTACAAGTGGGAGCTAATGAATATTTGGCCTAAGACTGTACTGGAGAGAGCTACCTTGCCTGGATCCGGTCACCAGCATCATCACCGTTTAAAGGGGTGTGGTTTCTCGTGTGAAGCCTCCTTAGGAAACACTTGTAAAAGCATACAGAACTCTGTTTAGCCTCCCGAACTATACTTCCCCCCGCAACTTAGACGAGTTTGGCCTGTTAAAGCAAACTTGGGCCAGATATGGAGAATACATCAACTGTTGGAATAAAATCAGACATCAACCCCTAACTCATTAAACCATCTGCTGTGGCAAGATCTCCAACAGAGGTAGAATTCGCCCGCAAGATTGTATCTTCAGGAGGCACTGGCGAACACAGGCTTATCGCCCTTATGGAATCCACAGTGTCACCATTCAACTCTGAAGAAATTAGTCTGGAAGTCACTGTAAAAACAGTCACTGGTGGAGCACAAAGCTGCTTTTTCAGCCAGAGCGTGTGCCTGGATGACTCTGAATTCCTACAAGATCCTGGCCCCGCAACAATATTTTAACCTGGGCTATCCAAAGGCCCAGAAATTTAAATTCCTAAAGCTACGACTCTGAGTGATACCATGCACGCAGCACCTTCCACCATTGAAAAGGGTGCTGACTTTCACAGTAAGCAGTTTGTGCAAAAACGGCGAGGGTGACTTCCTCCATACCATTTATTCTTGCACGGAGATGCTTCAAGAAAGGAGGCAACTGCTAAAAAGCCCCTTTAATCAAAGGGGAATTCAGACAAGGAGGCAAGCAGTTTTGGCCTGCTTTGACCCAGCATCACCACAATTGAACTCCAGACTAGTTAGATTTCTTGAAGCGGCCAGGGCAAAAATGCCAAACTGTCTTTTCTTTGGGGCAAAGGAGTCATTGGATTATTAATTTTCTCAGGGGGAGTAACAGTCGCTGCATTTGACTGGGCCACTTATATTGGTTGCTCTTGCGTGTTTAAATCAGTTTTTTTTAACTTGTAAGCAACAGAAGTGTATTATATTTTAATTATGAAGAAATTTTATTATTGCGGTTAAGTTTTATTTCTTGCACGCATTGCAATGGTTTTAAGTAACTCTGCATGATAAAATAAACTGAAACTGATATTAGGAATCTCTTTAATTTATTCCTGGCAGTGCCAGGAATTATCCAGAGGTCAAAACTGTTGTGATTAGGTTGACCTGATACCTGGCCTCCTAAATTTTTTTCTTAGCTTAGACTCTAGATAAACCTCTTTGCTTACAAACTCTGACCAGATAACAGCCCCTTGTTCTCTCACAATCATCAACATTGCTCTGGGATCAATATGTGGATTTCCATCTTGGCTGTCTTGACATGGACCACATGTGGACTGCACCTCAAAGGGTTATTAAGATCCTCGTGTCTGCACATTGGGTTAGCAAAGGAGTTTTCTCTGTGCCCCAGACAGCCGTTTCGGAGGCCCGCAGAGTACCGGATAGTGGATGAGGCTTGCTTGATGAGCCGGCTCCCCACTACTGTCTTCTCGTTAACCCATCCTCTTGGAATCTGAAATTTAGCAAGCTAAGTTTGTCTTGGGTGTACAAGCATGGATTTGAGATCAAAGATCTGTTGCTAGAATATTAATTTACTGTCACGTACCAAGAGTGGGTGAGTGCAAGAGTTTATTTGTAGGAGTTGTCTCCCACAGCCAATCGGAAGACTCTACATGATTGTTGAATGAACAAAAGAAGGGGGTTCCCCGATGGGTATTTTTAAGGATATAGGCAGGCCATAGGGGGGAGACAACTGTGAATAGAACAAAAGAAAGCACCCTGCCTAGGGATAAAATGGCCCTAGCTAGAGGGTCCAAACAATATATAAGGGGTGATTAGCCTAGGAGCTGACACTGCACACAACAAACACAAGGTCAATCCAAATAAGCTCAAGAGAACATATTAGAAATATATATATATTTTTTATTTCTTTTAAATATATTCTTTTAGGATTAAGGTAACAAAAGTATAAAAAGGTAAATTGTACACGTGATACTTTTAGAGCATAAAAAAGACATACACTGATAGGGGGAGAGAAAAAGATGGGGAAATTTATACTATATTAAGACCTACCCAGTAACAACCATACTTCAAACATACTGTCATACTCACTCAGTTAAATTCTTACTCTGCCTAATATTCTAACATTCAACTTTCATTCTTCCATTCATTCTTCTAGTCCTGGCGTGTGCAACACATAGATGGTCAATATGTTGCGTAGATCAGGATGTTATTCCAGGCAGATGACATTAATACGGGTCCTGATGTAAATAGGACAAAGTGCCGTATTTCTGGAAACACAAGCCGACGCGCGTTTCGGTGACAGGCAAATAGGGCCACACCTTCGTCAGGGCTGGGGGTAGTATACTGGGAGGGAGACAAGTGTAAAATCTATATTTTTTGGTCAAAAGGAGTCAAAGGCGTATAGTCGGATGTGCTACGCTGGGAAGTTGATACTTTCTACTTCCATTGGCTGGACTCCGAAGGTAGTGATCCTGAAAGATCTTATTAACTGAAGTCAGGCGGTAGTAAGAATAGGTCACACTTCAGGGCACAAGGGGTTAATAATTTCCAAAAACACTCCCTGGATCTATTGGCTATCAAGAAGCAAAATCCAGCGAAATTCGATCCGGGACAGGAAGGTCAAGGAAAAGACCTAAAGTCACCGTGTTTCTGATGGTTTATAAGGGCCGGTAGCTATCGGTCGAAGTTTCGCGGATCAAAACGGTGTGCAAAACGGTGTGCCACTGCTGTGCTTTTTGCCACGAAGGAGAACGGGTAGATAAGATTCCTTCAAGGAATAGTCCGTCGTCTTTAAATGGGGTTCCGCCGACTTCACCGGTCGACCTACTGCCACAAAGGAGGACGTATCAATAAGATTCCTTCAAAGAATAGTCTGTCGTCTTTAGGTGGGGTTCCGCCGACTTCACCGGTCGACCTACTGCAACGGGAGACAGGATTCTCCTGTTTGTTGTGTGCAGTGTCAGCTCCTAGGCTAATCACCCCTTATATATTGTTTGGACCCTCTAGCTAGGGCCATTATATCCCTAGGCAGGGTGCTTTCTTTTGTTCTACATGATTGTTGGGCTTCAGGTGTTCTCTCTTGCATCCCTGACCACCCGATGCATAGACCCCAGTGGCCTGCCCATGTTCTCAGCTATGAAATCAATGCTTTTTTCCCCAGCGTTTTTATCTAGCACGAACTTGACCCGAAGGTATCTGGTTTCAGAGCGCTTTACATGAGCACCAGTTACGTTACACCAGGAGACATTTATTTTTTGTTAGGCATTAGGAGATTAAGTGATTTGCCCAGAATCACAAGATGTTGTGCATCGTTGTGGAGACTCGAACCCGGTTCCCCAAATTTGAGGGCGACCGCCCTAGCCATTAAGCTACATCCTCTCTGTCCCTCGATCCGACTCCCGACTAATCCTTCTGTTGCCCCTTTTATGCCATAGCTAAGAAGACAGAGATTGAAAAAGATTCAGCAAAATTGCATGACATTATGTGAATGTATGCTTTTGGACACAATATGGTTTACTGGTATTTTGCTTGACTTGTTCTTACTCACTTAAAGTAGTTGGTGATACCAACAGGAAACTGAACCGAGCAGAAAATGTTTCTCTGAGGCATTTTCTTTACAGACCAGATTCTCGCTGATGAAAATTACGGCAATATAACATTTTGAGTAATACCTGCATAATTTAAATTTTACCCAGACCTAGTTGGATATTTACCTGTAAGTGTAAGTAGACTGGTTCCTACAGTATCTCCTTTCCCTAGCCCATAACCATTTCCTGGATTAACCCTTATCTGCTCGACAGTGCTACAAGCGAGTCAAATAGGGTTGAGCCTTTCCAACTTTTGATCAGTTAGGTAGTACACAAGGCTCAATGACATTAGAGCTAAAGACGCTCACTTGCTTGAACACCTCCTAGGTACCAGTGACTCTCGCAGAATCCGGAGAAGAATTAAATGCCATAAATTGAGGACTATTCAGTATCTAGTCAATATCTTTCTCCATCAAATGAACAATCCGAAACGGTGAAAACAGTATCTTCAGAATTTTTTTTTATTTTTAGTTTACAAAGCTTTATTGAATAAGTTAAGCATAGTAAAACAGCAGTACAAAAGAAAAGCATCGCAGAAGGATAATGGAACAATATTAAAATAAGCAAAAATACAATTCGATCCCAAAAGAGGGATTTATAAACTATACCAAGGAGAAGAGCTTTTGAAATATCTTCAGAATTTGAATGCGGATATCTGTCGATTAATTTCTCGTTGAGACATAATGCTCTCAACTCAAAAAAAGCCAGGTTTTAAATTCTGCCTTCATTGCCTATATATAAGCTAAATCAGCCCTTGTTCTTTCCAAACGCCCGTGTGAAGTCCCATTGTTTTCAGAGACCACAAGCCTGAAACGGTTACGTCAAGGCTTTTTGTCACACAACGGAAGTCTGCGGCATGAGGATTTTTTTTTAGCTCTTGCTGACTGTGCATAATGCAGTTAGTCATTGTTTTATCAGCTGGTTTTAAGTTTGACCGGCAGTGACTTTAGGTCTGAGTGCAAATGCATGGGCAATCACTCCAGCACATCCAGCGATTTCAAAATTATGCAGTTAATGTAAATTGTGTTCCTCCTTTGCCCTGATGAAGCAACACAATTGAGTCTTGAAACACATGATGGCACTTAATAGCATGAGTTGTTACCATATAATACAAAGAATATTTTAGATTCTTTTGCTGTGATAATATTTGGATATAAACCAAGAATGGTGTATATTCGTGAGTGCCTCATACAGTATTTTTTGGGACTTTTATTTGGTAAATTGAGGGACAGTAACATAGCCACAGTGGAAAGCTCTAACTCAATAACCCACCCCTCATTTTTTTCCATATATATGCCAACCGTTGTTATTTGATTTGTATTGCTGGTAATGTAGATCTATCTGAAAAGAGCTTTACTTTGTTGTCAAAATGCATATATAAAGTAAGTATCCTTTGTATTCTAACATACAGCACAACACTTCTGTGTGCCACACCATTGGGACACCAAGTCACCATACAGCCCCTTCTTCTTAAGGATAATAAACAGGACTGCTGCACATAAACAACCCATACTGGTGATGTGTTCCTTCTATGTGTGCTGTAGAATGTAGCACACATAGAAATTGCAAATCATCATTATTTAATGATTGTTTATGTACAGGAAGAGAAAAAGCAAAACCAAGGAGAAATCAAGGTATTTCTCCTCGTTGCGCCATTCTAACGGATGTATGACGTTACAACGCACACTTTTACAATGCATACCTTTAACACGCATTTTTTACAACGCAACATCCATTACAACGCATTCCATTACAACGCATGCTATTACAACGAAATTTTAAAAACTACATTTACAACGCATTCCATTACAACACATACTACCTTTACAACGCATACCATTACAACGCATTACATTACATTGCATGTTTGGTAAGTATTGGATAGTGTAGGGGTAAAATTTACTATTCTAACTCCAGGGGGTGCAACAGTAGGGTAAGTGTTGGATAGTGTAGGGGTAAAAATTACTATTCTAACTCTAGGGGGTGCAACAGTAGGGTAAGTGTTGGATAGTGTTGGGGTAAAAATTACTATTCTAACTCCAGGGGGTAAGTGTTGGATGGTAATGTTATGCGTTGTAATGGTATGCGTTGTAATGACTGAGTTGTAATGACATGCGTTGTAGCGCTGTAGTGTCATACGTTGTAATGGTTGCGTTGTAAATGCATGCGTTGTAATGGATGTTGCGTTGTAAAAGTTTAGTTGTAATGGTAGTGCATTGTAAAAGTTGCGTTGTAAAGGTTGTTTCCCCATTCTAACGCCTGCTATTGCATGGCGTTAGTTTTTGGTGCTGCCTGAGATTTACACATCCTTGTAAATCTGGAGCAGCATCAAAAAGCAATGGGTGTTGCTGTGAAACACCCACAGCAACATCCATTGCACGCCCCTTTCATGCAGATACCTGCGTGAGAGGCTACCCTATTTACAAAGCGGCTTAAGCCACAAAAAGTGGCTTAACGCCACTTTGTGTATATGGTGCAGGGCATTACGCCACAAGAACTTCAATAAGTGACGTTCTGGTGGCGCAATCCCCTTGTAAATTCACCCCTCTGTTCTAAAGAAAGACTTAAGTCCTCTCGACCCCTGTTTCTCCTATTTTAATTAATTCTTCAACCTACGCAATAGGTTTGATACAGTACATCCCCATTTATCTTCTCCATCACTCGTACTCTATATCATTATACACATAAGAAACCGTACAAATATATAAATACCAGTGATCTACGTTGCCAAGTTTGAACATGACAAAATCCTCAATTTCCAATTGTATTTCCCAATTACTATTGCCCTCTGTATAATTCTCTTGTAAGTCTGTCTTCCATTTCTATTTATCACATATATTTCAAACTTACGCTTATGACTCACTGTTACTACCAGTTCCACCAGATATTCAGAAAAATCAGAAGCAATAGCAATAATCTTGAAGTTGGAATGGGATGCTAAAAAAATATCAAATCTGGTAGTCATTTGCATACTTGTTCTCTAAAATGATGGTCCTTATTAGAGTGAATATCAGAAAAAAGTCTAATCGGTACAAGCCAAAATTAGGCGTTCACTGCTGTAAATGTGTGAAAGATGGAGCCAGACAGAAAGGTGCACCTACATTTAGTGGTACATACCTTTTAATGTTGACCAATGATCAAAGCCTTGTTTTAGTAAAATGTCTTGGTGGAATTTAGTCTTCCAAAATAAAAACTTTATCAACTTGTTCTTGATTTAGCCCTCCAAAAGGAATACTTGCAGTCTGTAGAAGTTGGGAGATCTCTCTACATGCTACTAGCAGCAGATGAATAAAAATATTTCTACATAGAGGAGAAAAAAGCTCAATATACCTGGGCCCCATCTTTTCAGTATTTCTCAAGTCTTTTGAGTGTAGTTTAAGGGCATAATGTATGCTTCTGTGAGTTGCAATATTTCACAAAAGTGTAACAGCAGAGCTAGGATAAGTCATTACATTAAAATAATCTGTTCATGTAGTTTAAACACTTTAATAGTCTCTAGCCAAAGACGTCCAGTGTAAATGTGGTGAGCACCCACGCATGTGTAACTTAGTGGGACTTAACAAACATTTGTTGATGCATTTTCCAACATAAATTGAATCTGAAAAACAGAAACAGGTATTCCGGTTTTGAGGGAGAGGAAATGGAGACAGAAAGAGATTCTTATGGGGAACTATTATAAGTGGTACAATTATCATTTTATTCATGGAGAAAAGAGGGGGGTGGAAAATGCTGCTACAGTGTGGCAGTCATTTCCAGGAAAGGGAGATTTTTTCAAATTCCTGAACTGAGTGGCATGACAGATGTTTTAAATCCAGTAATGCATATCGAAAGACTGGAAGTCGTATGTACAGTTGCAATGTGTTTGATACATCATTTCTATTGGTGCACGTATTCCTAAACTGGCTGTAGCAGAGTTTTGCCTTGAAATTCTCTCCATGTGTCTCCCTTGGTGTTTTGTGCCCTGATTGGTATTTTTCAAATACAAAGGGGTGCTGTGCCTTCTGTTTCGTTATTTTGGATGAAATACGGTGTTTATGTGGTGGCGGAATGAGGTGATGGGGACGGGGCAGCTTTTGGCCATGATAGTGATGTTGTGCTTCCAAAATGTTGAACATCAGTGTATTTAGCCAGCATCAAACTCAAGTCAGGCAAAAGCAAAGTACTGATCTTCGGGAAGAACGCCTCTGCATGGGACCACAGCTGGTGACCAGCAGAACTCGGACCTACACCTACTCCAACAGACCACACCTACTCCGACAGACCACGCATGCAACCGAAGCATCATCCTGGACAGCCAACTGACCATGAAAAGACAAGTCAACATGGTCGCTTCCACACCCTCTGCATGCTCCACTGAATCATGTGATGGATCCCAACCAACACAAGAAAGACCGTTCCACCTACCGTTCTACCTGCCCTCATCATCAGACGCCTCGACTATGGCAGCACTGTATATTGCCGAATTGCTACCCAGCTCCTCAAAAGACTCCAAACCATACAGAATACTGCAGCTAGAGTCATCCTGAGCCTCCCCAAATGTACTAGCATCACCCCTCACATCAGAAACCTCCACTGGCTCCCCATTCAGAAGAGGTGCCAGTTCAATATCCACACACACGCATACAAAGATCTGCACAACCAAGACCATCTTACCTTACATCAACCATCGACCAAGCTTCCACCTGCCCGTAAGACACCTGCTGTCCGCCTCGCTGAACCTCGCACACAATGCCTCATCCATCGCAGCCTTAGCAGGGCCGCTCCATCTCCTACATCGCGGCCATGACCTCGAACAGCCAGCTCCTCCACCTCCGAACAGCACCCTCTCTGGTCGGCTTCAGAAAGAAACTTAAGACCTGGCTTTTTGATGGAGACACAACACCCTCAGCGTCCGGATACCCTTAGGGGAGACAGTGCTGTGCTATACAAATACTGGTTGATTGATTGACTAGAAATGGATGTTCTCCACATTTTGTGGGTACTTTTTTCATGACATAGGATTCCAAAAAACTGGAGCCTTTGTATCTGCCCGTGTTGCCTGATGTATTTTTCTTTTGAGTGAGTTAGCTTCACTGCTATAGAAGTTAGAATTAGTTGCTCTTTTGTGGCAGTAGCCTGAACTGTATTTTTGTACTTGCCACTGCCTTTAGGGAAATGGCATCTTGCAGTGAATAGCTCTTGTACATTAAAGCCTGGGTGCCAGAATTAGAAGAATAAATAGGCACCACTGAAAAATCCTAACAAAAATCTACAGCTGATTGTGTTTTACATTTTTGTGGGCCTGGCCTGGGGCGGCCGCCAGCAGGGAAAAGTGGTGGGGCTGCATGGGGGACAATAACAAATAAATAAAATGGAAACCTACCTGCCGCCTTGGTGCACTTCTGTGCCTGATTACAGGCTCCCAGACTCCTCTGTGCCAATCAAGAAGCTTCTCTCATCTTGGTAATACTATTACCCAGCAAGAAAGAAGAGCTGTGATTGGGTGGAGTGGGCTGGTTTATGCTCCCAGAGGGACTGGGAGCCTGTGCCTGCTGTTCTCCATGCAATTGCCCTGAGATATCTAAGTGTGCATGATGGATTGGCCTTCCTAAGACAGCCGGACAAACTGTCATGCGCACTTGCAGTGCCCACTACTCCTCTTCCATGCTGTTGTCGGAAGATGGCCCCGCTCTCAAGGCTCCTTTCCGTCATTAAAATTAGAATGGAAATAAAACTGCTTTATTACCATTTTATTTTTCATATTTTCATCTGCTGGCTGAGGCAGTGGGGTGACGCTCCTCCCATTAAAGGAGGAGCCGCCGCTGTGCCTGGCCTCATTCACTTCTGAAAATGTGGTGGAGGTCACTTACTGACTGCGTGAAAATCCCATTATCCCCTTAGCTCTAGCTATTCAGCAGCGTACTCACTGCCCCCGTTAGCAGTCTTCCAGGAGGTTTATTGACTCTGGTTTGAGCCTTTCCTGGCTCTCACCCACCCATACACAGCTACTTCAAGACTCCGATTTGGAGTGACACACCACAGGAAATATAAACGGGTCCTTGGTGTACCATTCCCAAAACAGCCGGGACAGAAGTACAACCAGCGGAGAGATCTACCAACTACTTGCCTATTAGCCCTGAAGAAGATGTGGGTTTTCCACCCTGAAGAAACACGTGTTGGCTGGGCAATCAATCTCCATTAAATACAGAGAACATGTGATACTTGCAGTGTTCCTGTGTATTATCTGTTCTGTTGTCCTCGTTGTGTTTTCCCACTATTGCAGAAGTTTCAACTCGCAGATATTGCTCTGCATATTACTATTACGGGTGCACAGGCCTCCTGTATAAAAAATAATGAAGCAGGGTGCTTGGTGGGGAGATGGTGCAGAAAGAGCTGCTAGCCAGACACAACACAGGGCACAAGTTCTCATTTAGTTAGGGGAACTAGCCTGAGTCAAGATTCCTACCCAGTGAGATTCTGTCAAAATCTTTTCCATCTAGTGACAATCTAAAGGAGGCAAGAGGACTGCTTTTTTTGGCATTCAGGGAACTCTGTCGCGTTTGAGAATGAGTACCCTGTATGCCATACTGTACATCATGCCCTTGATCTGTAAATATCTAAATAACAAAACTGTATTAAAATATTTACTTTCTTTCCAGACTTGAAAAGGTTTTGAAACTATCTGCAGGCAGTTTTAAACCAAATTACTGCTGACTCAGACCTAACCAAAATGCAATCAATGTGTGCCTCAATCAGCATTAAAGTGAAAACACGCAACATGCCAACTGGGGCCTCCAAAGAGCAGGGTGGAGTCAACCCAGCTATGTTTAACCTCAACTGAAATATTTACTATAAAGCAACAAAATAACTAGTTTTCCCGGTAACTGATTAAAGTTGTTTTTAAATAGTCACATTACTTTTCACAGCTACTCTGGCATTGGGCCAACATTAGAACCAACAATTCTGTCCACGCTGCTGAAAAGAGGGTGGGTTGACCTGTTCCTGAATTACTTAGCTGTACACCTTTATCTGAAGAATCTGCACTCTTCAGAAAATCCTCTAGGGTTGTGGCACCTGAACTTGGTGCAGCCGTGGCCCGTGCAGGTAAGAGCGGTGGGGCCGGGAGGGCGGGGATTTTAACATACGATGAGGAGGGAAAATGTAATTATTTATTTCATTTACCCTCGTCATCGTCCATCGAAACCCCCCTCCTCCCGGTCCCACCACTCCTACTTGCATGGGTCGCGGCTGACCTGGTGACATCCTTCTTCAAATGCACGCCTGGTGATTGTTCACGTAGTTTAACCTATGATGAGCTATGGACTGTCCATGAACATTGAGACCGTGTACCCACAGCCTATTGTGGTTGCTGCACCCATCCATTGTCCCACCTCTGATGCCATGTATTGTTACTGAAACCGGTCCCAGGATGCTTGTTTCTGGTTCAAGGAAGACCTGGCTTGGCAGATCGGGCTGGACTGTTCCCATGAGGCACTGGGTCAAGACTGATTTGCTTATAGCTGGGTCTGAACTGATGTGGCGAAGTGAGTTAAAGAATGATGTTGGATTCAACTCAGATCTGTGACTGGGGATGAGTGTCTGAAAAGTTTCAGCTCTCCGTCCATCATCTCCTTGTGTTTGCTATGTATTGTTCCTGGGCATGTAAAGGGCACAGGAGTGTCTTGCCTAGCTGATTGGTCAAACATTTATGCTCTGTACACTTTGAGATTGGTGCAAGGTGCCACAACAGAGCTTCCAGCTGATAGGAAATGCCAGACTCTCAGAACTGCCTGCTGCAGAAGGGCCTTCCATTCCACTCCCATTACTAATATGACTTCTCTTATTATATGATCACTTTATCCTAAAAGATATAGAGCATTGAGAATATTGAAATTATTATGTAAACACACTTCCCCTTGCTTTCAAATTATGAGACTACAGCCCGTTCTTTTATGATTTTTGTCTTTGCCTCTTGTTTATTCTCCTGCACATATTTTGTATATTGTTCTAAATTGTATTGCAACATTTACTCTTTTGGTTTTCTTTAGATCCTATTTGCATATTCAGAGAAAATATCCCTTCTACAATCCCGCTCTGTGTTCTCAACTGTGTTGAAAGGATATGTGTGAAAGGTCTCCTCTGACAGGAAGCCCAGGTTTATAAATAATAGGGCAGAGGGTTTTGAAACCAGCTATTTCAGTAGTTAAACTCTGTCCCACTTTCTGCCATTTTATTTCCCCTGTCTGCTCCCAGATGTAACCATGAGTCACTTTCCTTAGTGCCTTTCGCACATTTAGCATTTATTTGGTATTAAACATTATTAAATAACTGGATCTAACCTAATCATGAATATCTATTGTATCTTAAAAAAATAAATATATATAATCAATCAAAGCATTTATATAGCGCACTACTCACCCGGGGGGTCTCAAGGCGCTAGGGGGGGGGTCCGCTACTGCTCGAACAGCCAGGTCATGAGCTGCTTCCTGAAGTCGAGGTGGTCCTGGGTCAGGCGGAGGTGGGTCGGGAGGGAGTTCCAGGTCTTGGCGGCGAGGTAGGAGAACGACCTTCCCCCTGTGGTGGCTCTTCGGATGCGGGGGACGGTGGCGAGGGCGTGGCCGGTCGATCAAAGCTGGCGTTTGGGAGCGTAGAAGTTGAGGCGGTTGTTGAGGTATCCTGGGCCTTCGTTGTGTAGGGCTTTGTGTGCGTGGGTGAGGAGGCGGAAGGTGATTTTTCTGTTTAGGTATTATTTGCTACTCCATATGTTTCCTCTATTCTTTGTTGAACATGTCAATGTGTAGTGTCTGAAAATCTTAAAAAGAAGATGTTAAGTATGAATATATTTGTTTTATGCTTACACCCAATCTCATAGTTATTCTGTTGCTGATTGTACTTTCCTCCTCTTTCGTTTGTGTTTCTGTAGCTTCTCTTGAACCCACTGATCTTTAACTTTGCATTTGATGAGGTTTCCATTTTTTAAGGCCTGTTTTGGAGACCACTTCAGTTGTTTGCACTGCCTCATGTTTTCGAAAGCACTCATAATAGAAATAAATAAACATACAGGGGCTTTTGGTCAGACTTCTTCATCCATTGGTCTGTTCCAGTGTTTTTCACATTTCGCTTACGCCCACCAAAACATACAGAATGGCGCATTGGGTAAGTCCACTACACCCATTGGCTATCCTGTGCTGTGAGTGAGGTCATTTTGTATGCTCACGTGTACACAGCTACCGGAAAAGGGGTTTTACCTTTAGCATATAATTGGCCATTCTGCAAACACTTCCCTCCCAGTGCCATTTTTGCTATTCCCTTTTAATCCCACAGTGGTTATTAGTAGGGGTGGGAAGAACTTGTGGAGTTTTACTCTATGGAATTCAACAGAGTTACATAAAAACTCTCAGACTTTCTGCGGAGCTTCACGAGTGGACAGAGTCTGCACGTCGCTCTGATTTTTAGCACCAAAAGCGTGTCTTGCAGCGTGAAGGGCACCACGTGACGTGCCACAGGGCAATGCTTCTTTGCTGCGGTTCGAGTAGATTTTCTACAAGAGTGGCCGCTTTCTCACCGTGAATGGTTGCGACCGCCCGCTTTGAGAAAATCTTTCTGCCACGCATGAAAAAAACCTCCGCCAAGTGGTGGTTGGTGGAGTTTTGCCTGAACTCTGCGTTACAAGAGTAATGTGGAGAGGGCAAAACTCTGCAAACTCCGCCTGCAGAGAGGAATTCATCGCCCATCCCTAGAAATTAGCCATTTCGCATAAGACTTTGACATAGGAGGACAATAAAACTTTATCTCAGTCTCTGGTGTAGTATTTTAAAGCATTCAGAGATGCAGATAGAGCTTTAAAGGCCTTTTAAAGTGATAAGCTGATAACGTAGCTTAGTGCATTAAATTGCCTGCTGTAGATAACTATGTGAGTGGAACCAAAACACCTATGTTTCAAATCACTTCCGGTTCAGGTTCCGCCTTTCATTGTTAGAAAGATGAATGCCGACGTTGGTTAATCTGATGTTTACAGCGCTTGGATCCCTCGATGACGTTTAGGCGCCTAATAAAAATGTTGTTACTGCAGTGAAAGTAAAGTGGGACATCCCCATACATATGTAACCAAAATAAAACCAATATTCTAGGTAAACCCTTTAAAGTATGTGCGCTTTAAATTCAAGGGGGCAGATTTACAAGCACCTTGCGCCTCTTTTACGCCGCTGTTGCGTCACTTTTGTGATGTGGCGGCGCAAAGCCAGCACCATGCTTTGGGGTATTTACAACTTGACGCATCTGGGAGATGCGCCACGTTGTAAAACCCTGCGCCACATGTAGGCGTTCCTGAGGGGGGGGGGGGGCGTTCCGATGCAGGAACGCCTCCTAAAAGTGTCTGAGTGAAATCGACAAGATTTCACGTAGTCACTTTTAAGGCCATGCTGTGTCAAAACCCTGCGCCTACTTGAAGCAGGCTTAAGGATTGACGCAGCATGTTGGGGATAGGGGTGCGACGCAACTCCAGCAATGCGCCGCTTTTCCGACGGGGGATACGACACACTTCTGCTCATCCGTGTGCCACGGTGCACTGCATTGTAAATGTGGCGCATCAGTGGTGGTGCGCCGGTGGGCAGATGTGTCAAAACTCTTCTGGCGCATCCCTGCTGATTAGCAGAGATGCGCCAGAAGTAGTAAATCTGCCCGTAGGTACACCATTTGTTAATGTGTTATTGTTTAATGGTCAAATTTGAGTTTTATATTAAAGTCCCAATTACATATTTCCACGCCACACTTTGTACATCATCCCATGTTTGAGACCCAGTTTCTGCAGGTCTCTGGTGAAGGAGCCGAACGCTGCGGTGCAGCAAATGCCTAAAAGTAATAAATTGTCATATATATCTGACGAAAAACGCCTCCTAAAATGTCCAGTGTTGCTAGCTATGTTTGGATTTATTTTTACTTGTGTTCTTCACGTTTGTAAGCACTTGGCCGCGATACAACAATCGAACGTTTATTGCTGGTGAAGGCTGATCCCAGCGCTCCGCCTATCAGATTAGCACAAGGTCACACGCTTTGAAGAGCGCACCCCTCCCCGCCACCCTTTCCCCTGCTCACGTGCCGTGAGAGGGTTTTACTTGGCTGCCTGCAGCCTATTGACTGAACTTTCACCTACTTCCTAGTGACTCACAAGTCTGAAGCCTCCTTCAGTGATGTATTACCCCTCCCCCAACAAAAATCCCCTCTCTCTATCCTGTGCACAGGAAGGGAAGAATATTTTCAGGCACCTTTGTCTGGTTTTGCGTTTCAATTTCTTGGATAATTTTAGACACTGTCTCAAATACCTAGGGGCAGATTTATGAGGCCCTTGCGCCTCTTTGCGCCGCAATTGCGTCACTTAATTTGACGCAACGGCGGCGCAAACACTGCGCCCTATTTACAACGTGACGCATCTAGGAGATGCGTCACGTTGGAAAGCCCTGCGCCATGAGGAGGCGTTCCTGCGCAGGGGGGCGTTCCTGCGCAGGAACGCCTCCTAAATGTGGCTGAGTGAAATCTATGAGATTTCACTCAGTCACTTTCTACGTCAATTCCTTACGCCTGCTTGAAGCAGGCGTAAGGGTGACGCACCATGCATTGTAGGGGTGGCCCCTGTGCATTGCAGGAGTCATGTCGCACTTGCGACATGACTCCAGCAATGCGCCACCCGTACGCCGAACGATGCGTCACGCATCTTCCCTGCCTTGCACCATGGTGCGCCGCATTGTAAATGCGGCGCACCATGGGTGGCGGAGCTGTGGCGCACATTAACTGGCGCATCCCTGGGGATGCGCCAGTTAACATAAATCTGCCTCCTAGATTTTACTGCAGAGCGCTACCCCATTGAAGTTGTTCTGCTGTGTTAAAAGTGTTGTAATTGCCTTATATTTACCAAGTTCCTCTTCTTGAGAGCATTATTACCTAAACGTGCAGTGTTGTGTTACTTCCTGCACGTAAATGCGGTGAAATCAGCAGTAACTGTGATTTCTTTGTTTACTTTTGTAAAATATTGTGAAGATGATGGGTTCAAAAGATTTGCAGAATATAGATTTTTATTTATTTTATGAGACTCGTGAGGTAACAATGTATTTGACTAGTTTGTATCTGCCGTGCATATGCCCTTGTGCTGTACACTCCACCACGTGTAGGTGTAGGTGGGGTTTGTTGAGATTCTTGTATTGAGTAGCTTAAAGTCAAAGCTGTAGCAAGAACGTTAAAATACCCCTCACTTTGAACCCTTGCTGTTATAGCCTACCCTTCTCAATCCAAATACCTGCCTAACCTATCCACCACTCAAATTACTTTAATATTTCACAATACTAATTCAACACTAATCCTTTTGGCAGGGCACAAGTCCTATAAAAAGAAGGGGGGACGCTGTCACCGGAAGTGACGTCACAACAGGAAGTGGCATCACGAAAGATGGCTTACACCATCGGGCTCGTTGCCTCCCCTCGCTCACCCCTTAGATGCGATTGCATCTGAGAAGCCAGCGCGTGAGCAGCGTGCTGTGAGCTTTGATCTCGTCCCAGAGAGGCCAAAGAGCGAAGTCCAGCTGTTTGACAGGGGGGACGGCGTCCATCCGGTAAAATAAGTGGGGGGACGCCGTCCACCCGCGTGGTACCCCGACTCGAGCCCTGCTTTATGGGTTCCGGAGTAGTATGCCACTCGCCAAAAAAGCGCTTCCAACACCCCATCAGGGGTAACAAGCAAATGAAAATTCTACACTAATCCTTTTGTGGTTTCCGGAGTAGCATGCTACTCGCCGAAAAAGCTCTTCGGCGCCTCGTATGGGGTAGTAAGCGCTAAATAAATGCAATTACAATGTAATACAATAGCACCAAGTAAGTGAAGCAAGTCATCAAAACCCTCCCCAGAAGAGCCTACTTGTCTCTTCAATCCAAGTATCAATCCATTCAACCTTCCATCCACCGGCTGATGTCCATCTTTCCACCTTTACATTCTGTCATCCATTCAATCCTTTTCATCCACCAGTCAGTCTTTCACCATTCTGTCTGTCCATCCATCCTTCCGCCAATCCATATCCAGGCCTTTCTGTCCATCTTCAGACCTATCCATCGGCCATTTGACTCAGTCATCCTTCCTTTCCCTTA
This sequence comes from Lissotriton helveticus, assembly GCF_964261635.1. Lineage (NCBI taxonomy): Eukaryota > Metazoa > Chordata > Amphibia > Caudata > Salamandridae > Lissotriton > Lissotriton helveticus. The sequence continues at coordinate 94,513,888 of NC_136072.1, forward strand.
TCCATCTCCTCTTTAATGCATCCATTCATTCATCCATCAATCCTTTCAGTCATCCATCCTTTCCCTCATCCATCCACCCTTTCACTCCATTCATCCATCCTTTCACTCATCCATCCTCCCTTTCACTTGTCCATCCCTTCATCCATCCATTTACCTTTCACTCATCCATCCTTTCCCTCATTCGTCCATCCATTCACCCTTTCACTCATCTATCTGTCTCCCCCTCATCCAGCCATTCATCTGCCCTCCCTTTGACTCATCCATACATTCATTTTTTCACTCATCCATCCATCCACCCTTTCACTCCGTCCATCCAGCATTTCACTCCACCCGTCCATTCAGCTGCCCATTCATTAAACCTTTCACTCACTTGTCCATCCATCCCTTCCCTCATCATTCATCTGTCTACCCTGTCACTCATCCATCCTTTCACCCTTTAACTTATCCATCCATCCTCCCTCCCACTCATCCATCCTTGCATCCATCCATCCCTTCATTCATGCATCCATTCACTCGCTCACCCTCCCACCCTTTAACGTTAATTATGAACATTTGTCTGCCAAGCTACAGACAGAAGAGGCCAATCAGAACCCCATCAAGAGCCACACCCCGCTTTAGCTGCTAAAGATGGGGTTGACTATGCCCCTGCATGATGTTGTGCATGTTTGGGAGTGTAGCCCAGTAGTAGTGTGGCGTAATCTGCTTGTGTCTGGTTTATCTGAGAGGAAAAAGAGTGTCTATTCACTTGGTCCTGTGTTCCTAGAAGCCTGGTGTAAGGATGAAAATCATCAGATTTTTATATTAGATGTCTCAACCAGAATTTTTCCCTGGTCTCCATGAAAGTTCCTGTACTATTCAATTGTTGGCTCTGTTTGACCTTCCTCTAATATAAGGGACCATGTCACCAACCCTGGTGCAACCCCAGGGCCACCTTGTGCGGCAGTACCTCCCCCCCCCCCCCCCCCCCCCCCCCATCACCACCACCATTCACTAGTATCTGTTTCTTGCTGTCAGCAGTACAGACTTTGGGTGTCTTATCTTGTTTGCCTCTAAGGGAGATATCTACTAGAACTCTTATGACCTCTGACAATTGGTACCTGTAGTAAATTGGAGTATTAGTTGAGGGGGTGAAACACACTTCAAATTATAATCATAGTCCTCATCAGGGTGAGCCACTTAAGTAACCAAATAAACTTGTGTTTAACCCCCTGGTAGCTTGGCACAAAGCAATCAGCCTTAACTTGGAGGCACCATGTAAAATATTTTTGCTGTACTCAAACAGTAATAAAGAGAAAGCATAATACAAAACAATCCCAAACCAATTCAGAAAATATTTTATTAAATCAAATCACACCATAATAATAAAAGAATCCAATCAGTAGAACCAGAGATATAAAATGTTGAATCAAAAATGGGCTCTCTCTCGTCAGTGGGCAAGCTGGATTCATTTTGGGGCTCAATGATGGTGGGCTGCTGTATAGACGGGTCCTGGTGCTGACGGCTACGAAGGCGTGAAAGCTCTTAGCGACCAGAGTCCTTGTCCAAGAAGGCCTCAACGTCAATCAGATGCTGCGTGGTATCTGTCAAGGGAAAACCCTTTACGTTTGGACTTAGAAACTTTTCTGGAAGTCAGCAAGTTGATGTTGACTTGGGATTTGATTGTTACGGATTAGATGACGCCCATGGTCTCCATCAGTCTTCCCGGCAGGATGTTGGCAAAATGCATCTAAGCCCCACTTCTTACAGTTCGGGGACTGGAGGAGTATACTCTAACACCAGCCACGGGTCCAGGACCTGGGGGGCACCACTTGGGGGTTACGACTGATGCCAGCATAGATTGGTCAGTAAGATTGGATGGGGGTTGAGCTTCAGGTTTTCCCACAGTCGCGTAGGGATATAATGTTAACATTATTCAACAAGCATGGCACATAAGAATGGTTTAACCCGATGAACACGCCGCGAATTCCGCCGCGGTGCGGGTGAAATAAAGAGTGGGCGGGGTTCAGACGGCCCCCTGCCGTCCTCCGTACACGCCCACTGTGACGTCGAATGGCCGGGGGCTGTCCGACGCATGGAAAGGGTTAAGGGACAGTGGAAAGGGAGAGGAATGCAGATTGGTAGGGTACTGAGGGAAAAAACTATCTTTTGTAAACCAACCAACATTTTATAAGACTTTCAAAACCGAGTGTTTTATCTGTGTGGATGTCAAAATGTTTCGGGAATTCCGACAAATACATCACCATACCTACCTGAAACCTCCTGTACCCAACTATTTAGCAGAAAATAGATTTAATAGGGGGGGGTTTAACACCCCAAACATCTTCCTGAAGCTAGGCCCCTGGCCAACAGGACGTTCCAGGCAAGTCTAGTTAGGACAGATCAGCTGGGCAGGTGCAGCATGTGAGGCCTCTTGAAGCTTGTTGTGTCCATGTAGCTTTTGAATGATACGAGATGCACACCTCTTTATTCATCTTCTTTGCTTCCTTATGTACTTTTATCCAATGTTGCGTGCTGCACTGGTGTGGGTGCCATACCCCATAGGCCCCTAGTTACAATGCACATAGAGTTTGGGGTGACACATCACCCCAAAACCAGTGGCACAGCTATAAGCGATTCGCGCCTTTTTCTTATTTCTTCACGGCACACATATTTTTTTTCATCATCGTTATCCTTCTTTTTAACGTAATTATCACTTCTAGATTCATCTTTTATCTTTTATCTCCACACGTATGGTATCATGCAAATTTCCCATATTTTCTTATGTTCAAAGTCGTCCATCCGGACCTCATTTAAGAACAAGTACGAACGCATCCAGTTCATGTGAAGCAGTGATTTATTAAACCCAATGCATTTCGGGCCCTCTTAGCCCTTCGTCGGGGGAAACTGAAAAAAGCAATGAAACAGGCTTTAATTTACAATACCCATTTGCTTGATACATTCAAAAACATCTGAATCCTAAAATGACACATAACTACAGCCCCTGACTCTCATCCCATTCTTATGTACAACAGTTTTCTGATCTAATTTAAACGTGTCTGTTATCTACTTCTTGCATCGATGTGGTTACATTTAACTGTCTGAGTCGTCATTCCCTGCTATATTCCCAACGAGTTTATCTTGAAACTATCTTCTTTCTTCCGTTCCGTTCCGTTTTACTACCAATGTGCAGAATCAACTAAACAACCTTATCTTTTTGGAGGCATGACGGTTGTTTAGTTGATTCTGCACATTGGTAGTAAAACGGAAGGTTTCTTTAAGATAAGAGCATGTAGGTATGCAAGTTAAGGATGGCAGATTTAAGTGAGAAACACCGTTATTTGAAGAACGGAATATAGGCATGGTTAAACAGGAATAAAGAGGGGAAATGAATAATGTTTCATGTGTCTATGATAAAAAGGGTGATCAAGTGCAAGCAAGGGGTGAACACGAGTGTGTTAGACCTATAATCAGTGCTTTTCAGCTGGATGTAGCGCAGTTTTGAAAATTTGTTACACTTATAGATAGGTTGAAAGTATTAGTGCAAGGGAAAGAAGATAGTTTCAAGATAAACTCGTTGGGAATATAGCAGGGAATGACGACTCAGACAGTTAAATGTAACCACATCGATGCAAGAAGTAGATAACAGACACGTTTAAATTAGATCAGAAAACTGTTGTACATAAGAATGGGATGAGAGTCAGGGGCTGTAGTTATGTGTCATTTTAGGATTCAGATGTTTTTGAATGTATCAAGCAAATGGGTATTGTAAATTAAAGCCTGTTTCATTGCTTTTTTCAGTTTCCCCCGACGAAGGGCTAAGAGGGCCCGAAATGCATTGGGTTTAATAAATCACTGCTTCACATGAACTGGATGCGTTCGTACTTGTTCTTAAATGAGGTCCGGATGGACGACTTTGAACATAAGAAAATATGGGAAATTTGCATGATACCATACGTGTGGAGATAAAAGATAAAAGATGAATCTAGAAGTGATAATTACGTTAAAAAGAAGGATAACGATGATGAAAAAAAATATGTGTGCCGTGAAGAAATAAGAAAAAGGCGCGAATCGCTTATAGCTGTGCCACTGGTTTTGGGGTGATGTGTCACCCCAAACTCTATGTGTCCATGTAGCTCACACAGGAGGTCCACCAACCGACCCTTGGAGTCACTTCCGGGGTCCTGACTTGAAGGTAAACAGGCCCAGCCTTCCTTCAGGGTCTTCAGACAGCAGGGCAGTCCTTCCTCTGATTCTTCATAGGCCCAAGACTGTTCTGAGGGGAAAGGTCTGTGGTGGCCAGTTTTATGCCAAGTGCCAGCCTGTAGGTGGAGGGCAAGCATTTGTCCACCTCCTAAACTTAACCCTATCCTGTATGTCGGACAGAAGGTTTCCCCACTTCCAATGTCTTTTTGTTTTTCTTACTATGACAAAAATATTAATTATGTCTTGATATTCCTCTTCTTCATCTCTATTTAGTGTATAGGGGGCTCTGGGGTATTTAGTGACCTATATTTAAGTATTTGTCCTTGGTGATTATGATCTATTATCTTCAGGCCACTCTCTTCACTAATCATAGCGGCAGTAGGTCAATTCCTTGGGGGGCCATCTGAGGGATATCTTGCCATCGGTTGAATGACTGTGATAGGATTTGTAGATTTTAAAACCAACTCCAAATACTAAGTGCGCGAAGGTCTTGTTCAGAATCACCTGCAAGATAATTAAGGACATTTCTATAAAGACTATCTGTTAATTCTTCTATTGTTTGTGTACCCTGAAGATAGCTGTCAATACTATTTGACAGTTCTTCTAGTCTCCAATCTGGACGCTCTTTGGTTTGATTATAGGAAAATTAGTTGGTAGTATCAGTATTTGTTATGGCGTTAATGAAGCTATTTACTCCCTGTGCCTAACAAAAATCAATGTGTCCTTGTGTAACACAACTGGTGCTCATTTAAAGCGCTCCCATACCTTCAGGTCAACTTTGCGCTAAATAAAACGCCTAAATAAATAAACCAGTTCTCCTTAGTTTCTCCCCTCTCACTGGGTTTGTAGCAAACTTACCTAGAGAGACAAAGGGGAGGCAGGTTTAGGCATGAGCTTTATCTGCCACTGACTAAATAGGTATCCTTTGAAGCTCCGGAAGGGGCTGGGCACAACCCCCAGGCCATCTTGGCAAGGTAGGAGCTCCCTCCCCGCTCCCAGAGCCCTTTGTCCACGATCGGGGAGCAATACACATCTCACCACAGGGGAGCTAGTTAAACACTTGCAATAAAAACTTTTAATTTTATGCATGAAAATTATAACTTTCTGAAAGTCCTTTCAAAAATGGCTATAGAAAACCAGACTTGACCATTAAGTTGGATCTTAAATCCTTGACTTTAGCACCTATTTGCTTGTTCAGATTTACATTCAAATATTTTTCCAACTTTAGTAGAACCTAAGTGTGCAAAAACTTGAGTTTGTGGTCAAATTTCAAATCACGTCTCACAAAATGAAAAATTGAGGATTTTTACAGCTTCAAATTCCATATCCAACAACATTATGGCAGTTAGGGTAGGGATTTCCAGTTGTGGCAAATAGGGATCATTGGGAATCTGGTGGACACATAAAAAGTTGTAAGTTTGTGGATATTCATAAACCTTTCTCAAGGGTTTTTCCCACCCAATTTGCACACACAATTCTAGTACCACTAAAGACTGGACTAAATATGCATTAAGGATGTAAAAAATAAGAAAAAAGCACAGGTGCACAGGCAAAACAACAGGGAGGTGAGGTCACCTAAGTATTTGAAGGATATACATGATTTTACAATTGTTTTGAGACTGCTGTTTATGGGTCTACAGGTTTTGGAAAGTTATTTTATGTTAACTTGTAAATATTTGTTAGTTTCGTTATCCTGATGTACAGTTATTCTTTGTTTTCTACACTTCTAGAATTATTCATATGTTTAGACATTCGTACCCTGTATCTTTACCTTGAAACTATTTTTCAATATTTATTAAGTGATGAACGTTTATGTAAATTCATAGGTTACTATTTTCTGATGCATGGAAAACACCTAATTTTAATGTGATATCTATTACTTTAAATAGCTTTTCCAAGCCTTGCTATTTAAGTGATGCGATCTATAATGTAAAAACCCAGATTCTTTTTGTTTCTTCTTTACTCAATTTGATTTTACTTTTTTGTATTTTTTTTTCTTTTTTCAATAGAGCAACTTGGCCCATTACTTGGGATTAGGCCATCACCTCCGAGTACTGTATTTCATTTCCACCTATTTTGACAAGCAGGATGCGGCCTCATCGGACACGGTGACTGTAACGGACACAATTTTTGATGGTGTGCAAGTTCGAATTTTTGACCCCGTGAAGCATGATGGGGCGCTGAAGCCAAGCATTGTCTTCATCCATGGAGGCGGCTGGGCCCTGGGAGGAGCAAGTATGTTTATCTTTTAATGCCTTACATCTTCCTATTGTACTGTACATTGTAAACTGGTTTCGTTTGTTCTCTCCCATTGATTTATTCTTTGATTAATTTAATTTCTCTGTAATTTCAAACTTGATTTTGGGAATTATTAGTACTGAATTTAGTAATTAGTCTTTCTCCATTTCATCCTTAATACAAGAATAGAAATGTGACATGATTTCATTTGAGATGCAGTTTCTTGTTTTCTTTGACCTCAAAATTTTCATTAGGATTATTTTCTTAAAGTTGTTTCCAGATTACAGACAAAACCATACAGAAAAAAATATATAACCGGTGAGAAAAAACAATACCAACCAATTTCAACAAATACATGCTGGGGTTAAAATCGGCAATTAGGGATTGAAAATCGATGTTGATGAATAAACACATTAACAGAGATCTATAGGAACCGAAAAATTGAAAGTCTAGCCTCCAGGAGAAATCAATCGCTCATGGATTTCCAGAATTGCAGAAGTGCTCAGAGTTCACAAATTCGGGTGGTTTGGAACGCCTAAGAGATACCCAAAATAAAACGTATCAAGGATAGATGCACACTTCTCGGACAAATGTTAATTGAATTACCTGTTGCCATTATAGGAACAAATAAAAATTCATGTACCAAAATTGATGTAGAATAACTTACCCACTGAAAGGGCATAACTACATAGGACAACTCCAAAAATTAATTCCTGAGTGAATGATACTGTCTTATCTTTAAAGAGAGACTCCAACAATGCCTATTGTTTCCACTATTGGGAACATACTTGAGTGGTTAAATGGGTGTCCTGCAAAAGGATAGGCCTGCAGGAAACCAACAAAAGAACTAGAGTGTTTTCTGGCCTATTAATGGAAATTTAAAGCGCCCCCCATTCCCTCCACCACATTCCGCATTAAAAAAAAAATTAGTTGATATTTCTATGAACATGTGTTATCCTTACAGAGTGTATTGTGTTCGTTCACTATGTGAGCTACTAAAGCACAAAACTACACGATTGTTGGGTTTGTGATGCTGCTGGGTGGTGAGTTGTCTGCCTCAGCATATGAAATAACAACTTAACAAGGCTTGGGTGTACCAGTATTGTGCCTGTGTGTCAGCGGGGTACCACCAGATGAACAGTGCCCAAGTGCATAGGCTACCAGATCCATAGGCCGCGCAACCAGGTTGTTCCTAAGTTCCTCAGTGCCAAAGATCAGTGCAGCAGAAGGCCACAATGGGCAAGTGAATGAAGTTCACAACTGTGGAAGCTGGGGCTGAAGGCATCACCCAGCTCGATACCTGAAGAGTAAATGAAAGGTGTATAGTAAGGTACACAGACGGTGGTAAGGCACACGGACGGTGGTAAGGCACACAGACGGTGGTAAGGCACACAGAAGGTGGACATGTCAAGACAATCATCAGTCCTACCACCGCATCAGTGTACAACACCGACCCTCACAGATCCTCATCATACACAGGGTGACACCTTGTAGCAGAGCTAGGCCAGCAGGGAGAGGTAAGCTGCAGGCTGCAGTTTGCTTAGCTTTCTCTTGAACTTTCACCTAGTTGCATCCCCATATGCATGATCACACTGGTCTGCTTCTGGTGCCTCTGCTCAGGAGTAAGTGCCGCCTGAGGCCAAGCATGCTGCTTCTCCCATGACCTCCAATATGGCACGTCAACGTGAGCAGGATTTCTGTGACTCTTATGTTGCTTTTTCATTGACACAGGGTACACAGAGGCTTCTCTGTTGCAGTTGGCACCTACCACTGCCCCTCTTGAGTCTGAGGGATGGGTAACCTCCATTCATCCCCTGATTACTTAAGCTTGTCTCTGTGGCAGGGGTTAGTAAAAGGGCTCAACAGATGCAAAGTATTTCCCCTCATATATTTGATAACCTAGCTAGCAGTTTATATAATCGATGGGATCCGATCAAGATTTTTAGACATCATGGCGCACCAGTGGGAATGTATATTGTCGAAGATGGGCACCAGCCACAGCCTCGACCTCTCTTGTCACATTTATTTTGTGTTTATTGTGTTTCTAAAGTCACTCTGTCAGTTGTGGAAAGGAGAGACATCTTTTCTGCACATTGGCTTTTAGATTTCGTATTCACTTTTCAGTTACAGAGACATCAATATATTCCACATGTTGGAGGTTTTTAAACCACTTAACCGCGGCGGTTTAGCGGAGTGGGCGGGTCTGCGGCGGGCAACGGACGTGCGCAGCACTACGAAGGTAGGGCTTGAGACCGCCGTTGGCCGACAGAAGCATTGAAGGGGTTTAAATAACATAGTTGTCTGATAATCTTGCAGTTCTGAGGTCTCCCCTTCAACAGATCATCCACTGCATGTTCTCACGCTTGTGAGATATATTGTATACAATAAGGCGCTTGAAGTCCGTTAATTGCTTAACATTTGTTAGTTCGCTGTCGCTCTTGTTTACTGCCAGCGTGTGCTGGCTTTACTTCCTCTTCTTTTGGCTGGAGCATGGACCACAAGTGCTGATTGCTTCATCTTGGTTGCTGTCCTTCCTCTGATGATGCTGTGGTTGAGGCACTGCTTTTATTTCTTTTCTTCTTTCCGGTCAACCTTGCTGAACCTCTTGCAGCTATGTTTTGCCGTGCCACACGTGCTTCAAATATTCCCCATTCTCTTTTGACATGGATGTTTATTATAATAACAGATGTTATAAGCTTTTATTTTGACAAAAGATGTTACCTGCTTCCAAATATATTTTCAGAAAGACATGGGCATGGGCGCAATTGCTTTCTTTAAGCGATAGCTTTTTTTGCCAATTGTCATATTTTTCCCTTTTTCACACTTGGGCAGATTAACTGATTTGCTCAGATTCACAGGGGTGTTGTGCTGTGACTTTACAAGCATTAACAAACCCAATGAAACTATTGGCTGTGGCATTGTGTTTTGTTCATGTGTACAGCATGGGCATTACATACTTTGGCAATGATTTGTAGCCATGCTGAATAGCAGTGTGCCTGCTGTGCAGCATGGCTTAAAATAATAATAATTAAAAAAGGACTCTAATGCATCCAGCGCTAATACATTTTATTTTTTTTAAAAAGCCCATTACCCCTGACAGCACCAAAGCGCTTAAAAAAAATAGTAGTAGCCACATTGCAAAGCTTCTGACCTGCTGTACAGCATGGCTTCAAAACATTGCAAAAAGCCAATAGCTCTTGTAGGCGAGACCGATTGGCTTTCCCATTGCTTGTTCTTGGAAATGGCATTTCTGGTGGGTTGTTTACGAATTTCGAGAAACTGTACACAGTAGATTCTAACCTCACGCGGTCCGTGTTTATTTTTCTTTAACGACACACACTGGCCTTTTCCTGAAGTTGAGAAACTAAATTATGATTTCACCATCCCAACAAGTCCCCAAGAAGAAAAATAAATCGTCTGTTTTGTTTCTGTTGCCAGAAGAATATCAAAGGTTAAAAATATGTAAGCAGCTGACTTTGTCCTTTCGAAATTCTGCATTACTGTTTTTTTTATCAGTTCTCCACAGTTTCATATCACCCCCATGGTAAATTGCAAATACTTCGAAAGAACAAGTTACATACTTGGAACTCTGATGCCCTTGCCAGCTGCTTCTTCCACGAATGATTCTGTGCCTGAAATTCATGGGTAGCACATTTGAGAATATTTGGGTGGTACTGTGTACACCAGTGGTTCCCAAACGTTTTTGACCCGTGACTCCCTTGACCTAATTGGCAATTGGCCGTGGCTCCCCACCATTTTTAGGTCTCGCCTGTCGATGCGCATGCGCATCGAGCAAGCGAGACTATGGGGGCTTATCCACTCTTGATCCACTGCAAGGAATCGTGGCGATTCCTTGCAGTGCCCGTGACTTTTAAGCTCAATGCGCATGCGCATTGAGCTTAAAAGCGCGTGCACGTCCGTCTTGTTTTACCCGCTCCGCCCCCTCCCCTTCCCGCTGTGTACCATTTCTCCTCCCCCCTCCCCTCTCCTCCGTCCGTCTTGTTTGTTTAATTTAACCCGCTCCGCCCCCTCCCCTTCCCGCCGTGTCGCATTTCTCCTCCCCCCTCCCCTCTCTTCCCTCAGTCTCGTTTGTTTAATTTAACCCGCTCCGCCCCCTCCCCTTCCCGCCGTGTCGCATTTCTCCTCCCCCCTCCCCTCTCTTCCCTCCGTCTCGTTTGTTTATTTTACCCGCTCCGCCCCCTCCCGAGTTAGCCCACTGCTCTCTTCCCAGCTCTGAAGATCATCCTCGGCAAAAGAGCCGCCGACCCGCAGCCAGCATCAATGCGGTACAGACCTAGGACTATGCTGGTAAGTACTGGCCTCCGGTGCAAATGCTTGTTTCCTTTGTTGAAGGATGGGACATGTAATTTCCTGCCTGACTTTAACGTGGCCGCTGGATCAGTGAGCGAATTGTGTATTTTGTCTGCCTTTCTGGCCTCTTACCAAGCCCGGTCATGTGGTTCTAGAGCGCAGATGCGTGCGAGGGCTGCAAAGAAGTAAACAAACGAGTGGGCGCTGTGGTGTGTCACCGACGAGTTGAATAAACAATTTCCCACGGCAAAAATCGTGAAATAAAGCTCTTATCTTTGATTTATGGTAGTTGCGCTGTTGAAATGAGATATACTTCTATCAGCCCCACCTCTTGACAGAATGTACACACATCATGACACCGTCCCAACTTTATTTCTTGGCAAGCAAGCGCAAATAATACAGAAATCTACCTGTTTAGCATGTACTGCAGTGCATTTCCTTAATTAGGATCCACACCACAGGGTATCCGGGTGACCCGAATGTGTAGGGACTGTCCCGGGTTTCAACATCATTCTAGCCAGTACATTTAGCAAGTAGACAAACGAGTGAACAAAGGTGATTTGTCATGCGCTCCAGTGCAGAATGAGTTAGAAGCCCTCTACGGAAAATAATTAACTGAGAAGATCTGATGTGTAAAAGTTTGCATTTATTTACTCCTTATGTTTGTTTTCTACATTGGTGTTCTGTGGCCCTCAATTGATGCAAACTTGTGGTCTTGCTTCTGTGTTTCAGCAATGTCTCGGTGTTTGGTTTTCAAAGTCTGATCGCCATGCCTTAAAAATAATGCATTTTGCAAGCTGCATGTGAACTTACACTACAGCTCGTTACAAATAAATGCATCTCTGTTGACACCACTCATTCCTTTGGACGTACCTCTTAGGCAATTGTGGGGAAGAATGACTTGTGTATTTTTAGTGTTTTGAGGGCCCAGAATGTGACAGAAAGCATTGTGAAAATGAAGTTGTTTTAAACTCACATTATACCAGAATACGGTAGGCTGTCACAAAATGTGTAAAAAAAAAAATAGGTTTAAGAAAAAAGCGCTTTCAAATTATAGATTTTTTGTAATACACCATCAGACTGTAACTCGTGCAAACATTTTTATACGTGTCCATTACAATCACGCACTCAACAGCTCAGCAGCTGACACCCTTACAGTGCCTCTCAAGTAGCATAGATCTATGTCATCACAAGGTTTCAAAGGGCTCCATCAATTAAAGCCTCACCCTCACCAACCCTCACCCTCACTCACCCTCAACCCCTCACCCTCACTCACCCTCACCCTCACTCACCCTCACCCTCACTCACCCTCACTCACCCTCACTCACCCTCACTCACCCTCACTCACCCTCACTCACCCTCACTCACCCTCACTCACCCTCACTCACCCTCACTCACCCTCAACCCCTCACCCACCCTCACTCACCCTCAACCCCTCACCCTCACTCACCCTCAACCCCTCCCTCACCCTCACCCTCACTCACCCTCACCCTCACTCACCCTCACTCAGCGCAACCACAGCATCTTCACTAAATATATTTAATAAACTTTAAGCTATTGGCAATATAAAATAAAATCCATTTTATTTACGTATTAATTATTAATTGTTTTTTTAAGCCATTGATTTTTTTTATATCAATACATATAAGTCACATATAAGTCCCGTTAATACAAAACATGTTGCTTTACAAATGCTAGAGGTGTCACATTTACAAAAATTATAACTATTGGCTTTGTAAAGAAGAAAGCTATTAATTTAGCTATTTAGAAAAAACAACACATAAATAAAAAAAAAAAAAAAAATAACACCTATAGCTCAAACTTTACTACTGCGAGACCTATTGCATTTCCAATGCTTGTTTTTTTTACCATTCTGTGAGTCTGTTGCACAGCAGCAGGGCTGGCTTTAGCACTGGTGGCGCCCAGTGCGGCAATGTTTTTTGCCCCTCCCAATGACAACCTCCGCCATGGATTCCCTCCCTACTACCCTTTAACAGTCTCCATAACCACTCTCTCTCCGATGCATTTAATACATTTTATAGCGTCACACATGAAATAACACATTTAAAGGTAGTCATTTCCATAAATGCTTCAGACCGTGTCAATATGGAAAAAGGTCGTCAAGACCTGGAGCGATGCTAAGGGGTGACCTGTTCTGCTGCACAAAACTTTTTAATAAAACCCGTAGGTAGGAGATACCCTATGTAACGTTGTCTAGCTTCACTTCATTAAAGAAGGATACAGGCCCCTGCAAAACCCAGCTGCAGTAGCTGTCCTAATATCAATAAGAGCTATGCAGGGGCCTTATACATGCATATACTTCGGACCCATACATAGTGCACCAATGGATCTTAACACTTTGGCCTTGGCTTGGCTTATATTTAAAGTCTGATTTCTAAGGAGCTCTGTTTTTACAGTAAAAATAATGCTGGTGATACGGGTGTAAATGCCCAACCTTCATTTTACACCCGTATCACCAGCATTATGTTTACTGTAAAAACGGAGCACGTTAGAAATCAGAGACACACGTATTGCGGAAGTGCCCTCTTGGGATTTGCAGAAGGCACATATTTTGGCTGCAAAAAAATGAGGCTTCACTTTTCCACATTGTGGTCGCGGCGCCCCTGGCTCCTCATTACGGCGCAATGGGGTGCCGCGGCGCACAGTTTGGGAACCACGGTGTACACAAAGGTTTCCAAAACCAAAAGATACTACACTCTATGGGGTCCCCCGAGATATTGAATGGTTAAAGTCCACAGCAGTAGTAGATGAAAATAATGCCTGTTAACAACCACACCACCTTACAACAGCCACTGTTAAGACAAAACTCCAAACATTCACCCAACACAGGGCACATGTGGAATCGATTGGCTATTAAGACGGCCAGCAGCAATTACAACTGTCTGCTTCTTAGCACTCACAGAAGTGCATAACATTGTAAAGACAAGCATTTGCAATGCAATAGGTCTCGCTTTTACGAGATTTTGAGCTAACGGCATTGTAAATGACAATGCTTTTTATTTATATGTTGTTTTTAAAACAGATAAATAAAAGGCCTTGTCATTTACAATGCCAGTAGCTTATACTCTCGCAAATGCGAGACCTATTGCATTGCAAATGCGTTCGGTGCCCGTGCTTTAAGGATTTTTCTTAAAGCATTAGGAGAGAGCATGTCTAAGCTATTTGGGAAAATAGTGCTCTGAGGCTGTAATTAAAGCCTACCAAGTAACAACAAACGTATCAGGGGGTGTCCTCATGGGAGGTTACAGAATGAGACAAGGTGGTACTAAGGAGGGACTACTAAGCCTTATGACCAATGAAATGCCACCGTTTGCAGTGGACAATGACACAAGCCAATGAAAAATATATGCGGAGAGTGGGCGGAGCTTCAAGTCCATACTTGAATACACCATGCCTCACAGAGCAGAGCATGCACTGCCCAGACTCGACCTAAAAACACAACGTTAGAACTCTAGTGCTTAAGAGCGCACTATTAAACAATGGTTTCACCGGAGCTGAAGTTGAGAGAACAAGCACCAGGTAGTTGGGTAATGAAGTTTCATCAGTGTGCAGAGACCAGCCAGTACCTTGCAAGGCGAAGTAACGTTTTGTTGGCTTGCTTCCCTATGGTTTCACTGGAGTCTCTAGGCGCTCTCCTGAAGGCGCCCGCCCCCCTTTTCGAATAACCCTGATGACAGCATTGCAAACCTGAATGCTTGGGTCACGGAGGCCCTCGTCAAAATCGCTCCACAGGGACCCATCAGCTCTTCCAGAGCTACCCTTTCTCCTCCTTGGTTCTTGGAGGACATCAGAGCTAAAAAAACAAGCGACTTAAAAAAACTGGAGCGTGAGTGGAGAAAGTCATATGCACTTGAGGCCAAAATTGTTTACAGAGTAGCTCTGAAAGAATATCATAAACTACTCAACAACAAAAGAAGAGATTTCCCGGCAGCCCACATTGTGCGTGCTAGTAACTCCTCCAGGGAAGTATTTAGGATTGTGAAATCCTTTACTAACCCCACAGCGCTGATGCACCCAGCTATTCCTTCTCTGGAACTGTGCAACAGCCTTTCGAACTTTTTTGAGGATAAAATCTCACAGATCCATGCCTCCTTCCCTGCGTCTCCCTGCGGAGGACAATTCTCAAGGCCTTGCCCAGAACCAGCCGGTGCTCACTGAATTTTCCATGGTCCCTGTTGAGGCATCACTTGCGGAACTTCGGAAATGCAAATCCGGCTCACTGGGAGATCCCTGGACAGCTCGACAGTATAGCTTATTAGCCGAGCAGCTCACCCCAACCCTCAACTCCATCTAGAATTCTTCAATTAGGTTAGGGATTTTTCCCTACGCCTGGAAACATGCTTTCCCACTTCCTATCCTGTAGAAGCCCAATGTCGACCCTGAAGTTGCCAGTCATTTTAGGCCCTTCTCTCTATTCTCAGCCCCTGCAAAACTCTTGGAGAAACAGGCTCATCAGCAGTCTACTGCCTTTGTTGAAACAAATGAGCTGCTGCATGACTCGCAGTCCGGCTTCCGCACTGGCTACAGCACGTAATCAGCACTAATTGAAGTTGCTGATTCCATCTGCTGGGCGGTTGGCGGGGCTCCACGGCCATGCTGGTACTCCTCAATTTGATCGCAGCGTTTGACATGGTGTCTCACCCCATCCTGCTTGACAGAATTAAGCAAATAGACATCCTTGGGACGGTACTTGAATGGATCGCTTCCTACCTCCACGGCCGAGACCAGCAAGTTTTTCTCAACCCCTTATCCTCTGCCGCGAAACCAATCAGCTGGGGGTGCCTCAGGGCTCCGCTCTAAGCCCACTACTCTTCAACATCTATCTGACACTATTGGCGGATCTCATTGCAAAAATGGGGGTCAAGGTGATATCCTACACAGATGACACCCAGCTGATGTTTTCCTTCAGTTATGTGTTGTCATCAGTCTTCAACTCTTTCACACTGTCTTAAAAGCATTGCCGTCTGGATAAACCATAACTTTTTAAAGCTCAATGCGGATAAAATGGAGGTCCTATTTTTCAAACAAGTTGCACCCCTCCACCCCACCCTCAGTCCTGTGGTGGCCTGCAGAACTCGGTGCTCCTCTGGTGCCTAAGGATTCGATTAAGAACCTTGGTGTCCGTTGGGAGAAGGACCTGTCCCTTTCGGTCCATATCCATTAAGTGTCTGCGGCCTGATTTGGAACGATGAAAACGATTCGAAAATTAATCGACTTTCTGCTGGAGGAATCCCGTAGAACTGTTCTGCATTCCCTGGTCACCTCGTACCTCGACTATGCCAACGGACTCTAGCTGGGCCTACCTAGCGGCTTGATCAGAAGGCTCCAGATAGTGCAGAATGCTGCCGCCTAGATGGTCCTTAAGGTTCCACTCCTCCAGCTTATCGCACCTCACCTCAAACAACTAAATTGGCTCCCAGATGCCAAGAGAATTGAATTCAAGGCCCTCACGTTACCATTTCGGGCCTACCATGGCAGAGGCTCTAACTACCTGAGGAAGAGACTTTGCCCTTACCAGCCGGGTAGGTCCAACCATAAACGCTACCTAGCTGTCCCTCGCTTTGCCAAAACAAGGCTAGGGGGCAGATTGTTTGAGGTTGTGGCCTCCAAATGTTGGAATTACTTGACTCTTCTTCTACGTGTGCTGAAATCTGAACTGGACTTCAGAAAGGCTTTGAAGACCTGGCTGTTCAAGCATAGGGATTAGCACTTTCTCGCTTTGCTCTGCTGTTTTCCACCCTAGCGCCGGTACACCGCAGCTGAGGTAGCTGAGTGCTTAAATTGCTTTATTGTTATTATTATTATTATTATTTTTATTATTATCAATGGTTCAGAATCTAAAATGTAAAGGGAGTGTGGAAAAGTAAATTTTGCCATGTTCTGTGTCCCTACGTGTCCCCCATCTTATGTTATGTGTGCATGATTAATATGCATGTGTATCCCCCATGTTCGACTAAAGACGCAATTACAGTTGTGTCCATCTCTAGTATGCCAGTTTCCAGTTCTCGTGAATATTACGAATATTAGGCCTATGTAAAGTTACGTTGCCACGTTTCCCAGTGTGCACGTTATTTCATTGTAAAGTCCCCGTTTCTAGGCCTCAAAAGGGCCTGGACACCAGATTCAGCTCCTGACTCCTGAACCCTCGCTGAGGAGCGATACAGCCCCCACCTGTATCCTCGACCCTTCACTTACTTCCTGCCTCACAATGCCCGGCTCGGCCTGGCTCTGCCTACGAGTCTGCCAAGAATATGTTATGATTCTAGTTATCAGTTCAGCCCTCCTTCTCTGCATTCCTAAACTACTGAATCGCATCAATAGTTTCCGTCATTGTCTAGCCTTTACGTCTCCATGTAAGAGAAATACTGTATTAATGGTCATTTAATATTCTTCATCACGCACTACATGTAGAATAATGCATACACCAGTCTTAGAGTCTGTTAGCCTCTCCCCTCCTGACTCTTAGTTTATATCAACATGTCCTCTAAACATTAGATACTAGATAGGGTTTAGGTACATGTCGCCCTGACTCTCCAGACTTCAGTCTCTACTCCTAGCACAGAGTTCATAGCCCCCAGCTTCTCCTAGTAACACGTCATTGTCAGTTTGCGCGCACCATTAGGTTAGAGGTCCCGGCTCCTTAGGTAGCCCCCTCCATGTTTCCGCCCCATTTATGACATATTCTGTTACGTTTACATCACATGTCTATGCACACGCCTCTTGTTACACCCACTTTCACCCTTATCTTTCGCGACTGCTATTGACCACACCCACTGCTCCGCCTATTGTATGTATTGCAATTGCAACTGTTTTAGTATATATGCTTGTGTATTGTTATTAAAGTCAGCGCGCTCATCCCAGATCCAGCCCCGGCAGCTGCCGGGCTCTGCCATCCTATTCCTGTGCAGGTTGTCCTGTTCCTGTCCTTTATGCTGTATTAAACCTGCAAACTCCTACTACCTCGAATCTTGACTCTTATTTATTGAGCTATCTGTTATTACTATGTCCAGTAAAACCTAGATCCGGTATTATTTATTTATATACCACAGGAGGAGTAAGTGAGCTAAGAGTCAATGTGCTCAGGTGACCCCCCCAAAAAAGTCCATCTGCAACCCTGGGAGGTCCACTGGAGCAGAGCTGAGAGCCCAGCCCACACCTTGTAATCTTTTTAATAAATTGCGTTTTTTTGTCTCCTTACCTAGAGGATGTTTAAGTGCTGCAGCAGTGTTTTCTCTCTCTCTGTCGGCTTGAAACTTTTTAGTCTGCAAGGAAGCGGTCTGCACCCCCGTTATCAATTGTTTACGTTGAGTGCATAGAGTGTGTGTTGTACAACACAAAGGTGAGCTGAATCAATAACCCATACATTCTTTCTCATCCAAGGATTGAATACAGACACTAATCGATTTTAGTTTTTTTCCCAAACTTGCAAGCTTTGAAAAATATTTTAAGAACGAACAAAAAGCAAGACTTGCCTATCGCCTTTGCTGATGCTTGTTAAACCTGCAGGAATTAAGGAATGTCTTTCCTGCTGGAAATACCGCCCTGCACATGTCAGTCATTGGGCAGAGTCTGCTTGGAGTGCATTCAGGTTCAGCTGCCAAGCCCATCTCCGTATCAGAGATGAGAATGAACAAACACCAGAACCTGGTCTTGTGTTCTTGATATTTGTATAGTGCTTTCACCTGTTATGTATGCCACTAGCTTTTGTCTTCACCTGAACACTGTTTTGTGCAGAGCTGGAACTGGCCTCATATGGTAGTGTTTGCTGTTTTTAGGTCGATTTTGGGCAGGACAGGCGCTGCTCTGCGAGGCATGCTGTATTAGAGTATAGACGTGAAGCCCCGCCCACTCTCTGTCCATATTTGTCATTGGTTTGCATCATTGTCCTTCGGAAATGCTGGCTTCTGATTCGTTAATAGGCTGATTAGTCCCTCCTTAGTTCCGCCTTGTCTTCATTTGTAACCTCTCATGGGGACTGGCCCTTTTACTTCTGTTGTTAAAGGATACGCCCTATTTAGTCTGTAAGCACGATTTTCTATAATGAGTTTCTCCTACTGCAGGCACAACATACTGTCCTGAAGCATCACCCTACGCGCTTTCACTTTCCAAGCAGCCCGTAACATTAGTGGCTGCTTCTTTGAAATGAAATAGGGTCACATTTACAAGAGTTTGAGCTATTGGCATTGTAAAGACAATGCCTTTTTTTATGTGTTAATTATCAAAACTGATAAATAAAAGGCATTGCAATTTACAATCCCAATAGCTTAAGCTGTCGTAAATGCGAGACCTATTGCATTGCAATTGATTGTTTTGTGTGTGGTTTAGAAGAGAGTTTTGTCCGTGTTAACTTTCACACTCGCATCTCTAATCTGAGACGAGGTCCATTTAGAAAATACCTTAATGGTTTATTGAGTGATTTGGACCCAGTCCCTATAAACGGGGCCACTGGAATTATGCGATTTTTGCAGCCTCTGTGATTTCTGCGTGATTATAGATTTGCCATATAATCCATCGTCTGCTATATAATCTAGAGATTGTCACCAGAATAAAATTCCCTGCTCAAATGTGTCAAAATGTAGTAAATATGCAAGAACACTTTCTGCCGCTCAGTGGACAGCCCTTCAGTAAGTTTGTTGCTTATTGCTGTATTTGGATGTTAAACTGGTACTGGTGAGGTACACCATATACCCGGCAGTGTTAACAAGTGTAAAATGACAAAATAATGGAGTAATGCTATCACAAAAGGTGTAGTATAAAGGTGCATAATTTGCCTTTTGCTACCGTATAATTTGGTCAACCCTGGCTCATATTTTAGTCCTCCACTGGCGCATATTACCAATGGCCATGGATAATTACACACAGCCAGGCTCCACATACCATTATATATATTGCCCTTGATCATATTGTAACTGCTGTGCCAATTATAATACAGGCATAGAGTGTAAGCAAAATGATGAGAAAACTAACATGGACTTCAGGCAAAGCAAAGTGACCTCTGAGTTGGTTCTGAACAGCTGTTGAAGCTTGTCCAGGCAAGGTCAGATTTGGAAGCCTCTGCAGCTATGGGCAGCTTGTTACAGTGTGATATATCTAATCATGATATATTTGTAGTGCATACATAAAAAATATATAAGGATATATATATATTTCCCCCACAACCCAGATATTTATATTTGGTTGATATGGTCAGGCGATGGTTATTTAGTTGCCTCGCTCTATTTTGTTTTTACTGACAAAGATCACAATATGTGTTTGTTTAAAGTTTATTGTCATATCATTTAAGCAACAATGATTGTACAAGACGTCAAGCAGTCTTTGGAGGGCCATCGTGTTTGGCTTAAAAGAACTATGTCATCTGCGTAGAGGAGCGAGGTGATGTGATGGTTCGCCTATTTTGGTGCGTGGTTGATTACTGAGCTTAGTGCCGGTACCAAATCGCACATAAACAAATTGAAAAGATCCGTAGCTAGTACACATCCCTGCTTGACGCCTTGTTTATTGCATTAGAGATTGCTGTGTTCTATCCCAGTTTCACTCTGGTCCATGTGTCAGGGTAAAGGAGAAAGATGTCATGGAATAATGGTTCTGGGATTTGCCAGGCTTTTAGCTTAGCCCAGGGTAGTTGGCGATTAACGTGGTCAAAGTCTTCCTGTATTCTATAAATCAGCAGTAGAGAAACTCCTTTTTTCTAATCGGTTTTGCTGCGAGCATCCTTATGGCCACAAGATTGTCAGTAGTGACTGAGAATGGTCTAAAGCCAGTTTGATTGAAAGGCAACAGGTTATTTGCACCTGCCCATTCTTCTAGGTCTTCCAGCAGGAGTGCAGCTAAGTATTTGGCCTCAACATTCAGCCGTGCAGTATGATGTTAATCAGGAGGGTGGGATGGATTCAGTGATTATGCAGATGTTAAACAGATTTTCCAGAGAAGGGGACCAAAACTCAATATCTTGTTTGTATACTTTTGCTGGAATGCCGTTAGTGCCAGGGGCACCGTCAGGTCTGTTTTTCTGAATCAGATTTTTTATTCTTGTGGCAGAAAAAGTTGTCGCATACTGACGAAGTTGCACTTCTGTTGCTGCAGTTCTTTGTTGCCCTGATTTTTGCTTGTTCGGGCTGAGTTGTTGATTAGGCCCTTTTGTTGTTGCTTTGTACAGAGCTGTAACATGTTTGATCCAATTTTCTGGGATAAAGTTACTTGCGTTTTTATTAATTGGTTCTGATCCCCTGTTTAGGCAGTTGATTATCATCCAGAAGTCCTTTGGGTTTTTATTTCGGCATGCCAAAAAGAGTTCAGTACGTACTTCTTCCTTGTATTTTCGTTTGGCTTCGTAGCTTCTTGCTCAGAGTTCTTTTCCGAATCCTTAGGTCTTTTGTGAACCATGGTTTTGAGAAAGTAGATCTTATTGTAAAATTAGCTTGTTGACTACCAGCAAGAGCAGATCGCCTTTGAACGAGGAGATCCCCGTCATCGATTGTTTAGATTGAAGACCTGTCTTGATTGAGTAACATTTCTTTCCAGTTATACTTTACGGCAACTTACGAGCTCCACTTGACCCATTTTCAATTTTGATGCAAGCCATTGATTTGAACTAATAAGACTTAGGGGAGGTTGGGCATTGATAGGGCCTGGGGCATGTGATCACTTTCGCACCGCAAACAGATGGAATATAACGTGATGGCGTTGAACAATGTGACTGAACAAAACTTGTAGTCCAACACAGCTGATCTTTTTGGGGGGAAATGGGTGGGCTGAGAAGGTCGATCTTCCAGGAAACGCCTGCTCAGGGCTCGCAGGGGCAGTCTCTCCGGGGTACCTGACTGTGTACGTCCAATAGGGTCTGTACTTTGTGGCCTTGTAAACTGTGATGGAATCAGCCCCTGGAAATCCACAGTTTTTTCTGCAATGCGAGTCATGAAGCAGATTTAATTTGAAATCTCCCATCAAGTTGAGATGGGCATTAGCATAATTATGCCTGAGATTAACTGCTCCAACTTCTTCACCTTATGGTGTTTCCCCGAAGATGCTCAATGAATGTATACGTTTAACAAAAATAAATTGCTCTTTGTTTGATTGTGTTGGCAGTTTTTAATTTAAGCGCATAACAAATCCGGAGATGTACTCAGTAGCAGCAAAGTCCCGGCGGGCTGATAGAAAAATTGAAAGACCCTCCTATTGCATGACCCTTTGTATGCAATCTAGTTGCAGGGGAAAAGAACTCACGGTTGCCTTAATCGGGGTGACAGTGTCGCACCAAGATTTTTGAATATTTATGATGTCATGTGATGGTAAGAAGGCCATTGCGTCGAAGTCTTTTAGGAGGTTTTCCAGTCCTGCCAAATTCCAAGAAACTAGAAATATAATTGTGGCCATGTTATCAATACTCAATTTAAGCTTAAATAGATCCTCCGGTGCAAACCAGTTTGTTTTTAGGTCTCGCCTGTCGATGCGCATGCGCATCGAGCTTGCGAGCCTATTGCGGCTTAAACAACCTTTAACTAGCAAGCAAGGAATCGTGGCGATTCCTTGCAGTGCCCGTGACTTTTAAGCGCAATGCGCATGTGCATTGAGCTTAAAAGCGCGTGCACAGCCGCCCGCATTCCTCCGACACCTTTGAAGTGAAGCTTAGCTTCACTTCAAAGGCCCGGCTTCTTCACACCCACATGCCGCTCTCGCTCTCCCCGCTCCGCCCCCTCCCCTGCCCGCCGTGTGACCTCGGCCACAATAGCCGTCTTAGCTTGAGATTGCTCTTCCACAGAATTCACTCGCACTTTCACCTGTGCAGATTTCTAAAAAGTCGGCGTAGATTGCAATGAGTGTGCCTGCCATGGTGTTCTTCCTATTACAGAACTAGCGTTGACTGCCTAGGTACACGGAGGCTGCATTCTCAAAAAAAGCCAAGGAAATATCACTGCGACTCTTTGGTACAGCGGGAGAGAAGCTACAATAAAATTCACTGCTTGCTGCAAACTCTCCCCATAATGCTTTGCAGGGCCTCGCCTTTAAAATATATTTTCAACCATATCTCTGCCGAGGCTGTTCTTACAGCGTACCTGTTCTTCTCAGTTAAACATTGCCACAATAGCCGTCTTAGCTTGAGATTGCTCTTCCACAGAATTCACTCGCACTTTCACCTGTGCAGAGAATTCCTGTGCTTGTGAAGGGTGGCATGATGGGACAGAACCTGCCTCCTCCTTCAAAGACAGTTTGAAAGGATGCAGCAGTCTGCCAAGTCTTTTCACTCTGTAACTTAGTAGTGCAAATGGTGCTGTGTTTCGGCCCTTCCGTTAGTTTTTGCCCTGCCCCTGCCCCCGCCTCAACCCCCCCCCCCCACTGGGAGCCCATCACTTCATCTGCATCAGGGTGCGCTTCCTGATGTAAGTACTGTTTACCGAGCATGGAGCTTGTAAACCTTTAATTCACGTGCTTTTCCTGGATTGCTCTTTAAGCCTGAAAACAATATGTTTCCCGTGAAGGGCGGAACTAGCTGTGTTTATGAGCGGAGCTGCATTCAGAAAAGGGAGTGTTATTTTATTTTATTTCATTTTTTTTACGGAGTGCGTAATTGGGCTTATTCCACGCATTTGTGTGATTTACCGCTTTAAAGACTGAAAGACTCTTTTCCTTTGATAATTGATTTTTGCCAACTTCATTCTTGTGTGCTGGAATCTTCTGGCTCTTGCAGCTTGATGCGTCATCAGCCGGCGTTAGTTTTTGCCCTGCCCCCGCCTCAACCCCCCCCCTGCCCCCCCCCCCCACTGGGAGCCCCTCACTTCATCTGCATCAGGGTGCGCTTCCTGATGTAAGTACTGTTTACCGAGCATGGAGCTTGTAAACCTTTAATTCACGTGCTTTTCCTGGATTGATCTTTAAGCCTGAAAACAATATGTTTCCCGTGAAGGGCGGAACTAGCTGTGTTTATGAGCGGAGCTGCATTCTGAAAAGGGAGTGTTATTTTATTTTATTTCATTTTTTTTACGGAGTGCGTAATTGGGCTTATTCCACGCATTTGTGTGATTTACCGCTTTAAAGACTGAAAGACTCTTTTCCTTTGATAATTGATTTTTGCCAACTTCATTCTTGTGTGCTGGAATCTTCTGGCTCTTGCAGCTTGATGTGTCATCAGCCGGGTTGGGTCCTTCCCCACCCAAAACAGAGCCAGCAAATCTGTGCCTCGCCAAGTATGCAACGTCAGCACGAGTGCTGGGATATGGCCCTTTGCTGCCAAACAGCTCTCCGATGAGGCCTGGCCGCAACTTATCCTGCTCTGAAGGCATGGATCTTTTCAGAGCCCAGCACATCAAAGGGCTTCTCCTCCCCTAATTATTCATGGCCGGCCACAGGCCGGCCGTACTTTCAGTTTCCCGAAACGGCTTCTCCTCACCTAATTAGGGGAGGAGAAGCCCTTTGATGTGCTTCACACCAATGCGCCTCACAGTCATTCCTAAGTCAGTACTCTGCCTCTGCCCAAGACCTGCCTTCTAACACTTTGAGCCTCGCAGGCAGGCCTGGCCAATTGCTGCTTGTTTGTATTTGCTTCGGCTGCCATTCTCAGACTCCACGATCTGCTCATGTGACATGGTTGCTCCACAAGACGCTTTACACATTACACTCATCTGCCTGAAGTGGGAGAGCATATGTCATAAGTACATATGTCCTCTTCTTTTGCCTCTGAGTTTTAAACAAGCAAAGCTGGTCCTTCTGTACTTGCAGTTTCACTTCTAATGTGTGTTGTTATTTATCATGATGTTTAGCTGAGGTGTATCACGCTCGTTCATGAGTTTGATCTTTTCATACTGTGAAATGTTTTCTAAGTTGTTTTTGATTGTCTTACCGCTGGAGGTCTCCCTGTGCTACATTTAGCCACTCACACATGCAACGCCACTCACACATGCAACGCCACTCACACATGCAACGCCACTCACACATGCAACGCCACTCACACATGCAACGCCACTCACACATGCAACGCCACTCACACATGCAACGCCACTCACACATGCAACGCCACTCACACATGCAACGCCACTCACACATGCAACGCCACTCACACATGCAACGCCACTCACACATGCAACGCCAGTCACACACGCAACGCCACTCACACACGCTACGCCACTCACACACGCTACGCCACTCACACACGCTACGCCACTCACACACGCAACGCCACTCACACACGCAACGCCACTCACACACGCCACTCATCCACGCAACGCCACTCATCCACGCAACGCCACTCATCCATGCAACGCCACTCATCCACGCAACGCCACTCATCCACGCAACGCCACTCATCCACGCAACGCCACTCTTCCATTTGCAAAAAGAAAAAAGTCTAACTATTCTATTGCGAGACCTATTGCATTTCCAATGCTTGTTGCTCTTGCTACAGTTGAAGATAGCCAGCCCCAGTCACCCTGAGTTTTTTTCAGCCTACAACCCTTGTATTTTGAGGGGAAAATGCTAGAATACTTGTACCGGCGGGGGTCACACATTGCCTCCGATTGTGCATAACATACGTGTATGTCCCTTTTGTGTCTGTGATTTTTAACCCCACTGAAAGCCCTCTTAAATTTTTTTATTTTTCAGGATTGAGATCCTACGACCACCTTTGCAGGAAAGTGGCTGAAGATGTAGGTGCCGTCATCATTTCCATTGAGTAAGTACTCCGCATTCATGAATATGCAAGTCAACGTTAATTGATATGTTTTTACCTGAACAACAAGAGTCATGTTTGTAACTGTTGCAATACAGAAGATCTTGTGCAGTCATCAAGCACCTTGTTAGCTTCATAATCTGTATGCTGTGTTAATCTATCCATTCATTCACTGACCTAAGGGTATCAGTAACAAGTGCAGGAGACTTTAAATAACTTCAGTTATTGCAAAGGCTTGAATGTATATAAGATGGTGTTAAAGAAACAATAGGACCTCCTTGTTAGTGGCAAGAAGCAGCTAATCTCTCAATGTTGAACTACTCTGCAAGTAATCTAAAATAAATATGACTAGGATCAAGGGAGCTCACATGAAAATTCTTAGAAGTATTGCTTGTTTATAAAGTTGCAATAGATTAAGGTCATGAAATTTTCCCCAGTGATCCCCTGCAGAAGGATGGTCAGTCAGACTGGATAAACTTTTTGCGTCAATCGCTGTGCGGGACATATGTAGTTACTTCAATTCCGGCCATGCTTTCCCCCCTACAGTGGCTCTAATTAACTTTTTGATGATGTTTGAAATAGGGTAGAAAACAACTGGCACAAATACAAGAATGATATTATTGCAGGCTGTCCAAATATGGTCAGCTTGAAATGTGTGTGTGTGGGGGGCAGTAGATGGCATCAAAATAATAGTCTGGGGCGTGGACATTTCGCCCTTGACGATGATCTGGAGTGCTTAATTTGTACGACGCGGAGTTCCTTATTTCCTTCGAGACCTCCAGAAACTGCAATCTTGGATTCCATTCCTCCCATCTTCCCATCCCTGCCGTCCTTGCCTATTTGAAATGCTGGGCTTCCAAAAATAAGAGGAGATGTAGCCAAACGGCCAGAGCTGCCCACCTTGGAAGTGGAGAATATGGTTCGAATCCCTGTATCGGTTCAGGCCAAATCAACATATCACCCTGTGCCTGTAAATAAAAAATAATTATAATCTGTGATTGAAACGACTGTTCTTCTAAGGTATTCAGTTATTAAATCCAGTTTTATTGATGCAGCGAAGAGGTGGATGTTTCAGGTTAATGCAATCTGATGCTCATGCAAAGCTCTTCATTGCTCGCAGGCTTAGGTCGCGCTGTATACAACTCGAAAAAAATAATACAAGTTATATATTTCAACGTGCATGCCCAATTTAGTTCCTGCAAAACTTGTTTTCCCGATTGCCTTGAAACAAAATGGGGTGCGGCCAGATCTTGGACGCCTCAGTGCATATGTTATGGTTCATCATTGCCCTCACGCGCCCTCACCAAGCCAGACTGTGTACTTGGCACAGGCCTACTGCATCAAGCTACTTGTTTGTAGTTTCACCACTGGAAACTACCCCGCTCCAACCCTGTTGAAAGAGTGAGTCCTTGTAGCCCTGTTTTATTTTGTTAATTTTTCTGTGAATCTGTACAGATTGTCCCAAGGGGAACCGATTTTCTCTGGTTAATCCCTCCTCAGCAACGCTTGCGGCCTACAAATTACACACATTGTGTTATAAGAATGATATTTTAATCCTTTAATGACTGGGAAGGAGTTCCTTTTCTTTCACAAAGTAAGCATAGCTGTAGGAACCAATGCTGCGAATTTATTGGGGCCAAATGCTTTAGGCAGTAAGTTATTCTGTGGACTGGTTGTTCGAATAACCAAGAAACTTTCCAAATGGTTCTTCAACATCCTGTGCTATTGGTGATGAAGTCAAATTGGCTTTTTCAATAACATGACCGAAGTTTCACTAAAGTAGCATTATTTAGTAAATCCTGTTTGCGCTGGTTTGGTGATGTTTGGTAATACTTTTATTTTTAGTCTATTTACCTATCTGCAGTACAGATTCCTCCGTTATAATATATATATATATATATATATATATATATCAACGAGGAAAATCCGGTGATCCAGAAAGTAGGCAAGCCCACAGATCAATTTGGCAGTTAAGGTCTTTATTTTCGGCAGCTAGGGACGACGCGTTTCGACTACAGCCGTAATCTTGGTCATATACATATATATATATATATTTTTATTTTGATGCATTTCTCTATTTGAATGTGTTCTATATAATAAATCATATTGTATTTGGATAGAATTTGTGTACGGTTCGCAATGCGCTAAGTTAATGATGAGAACAAAGCATTCATAAAATGTCCCCATTGCATTGCAGGTACAGATTGGTACCCGATGTCCATTTCCCCGAGCAGTTAAATGATGCCTTGCAGGCGACCAAACACTTCCTCCGTTCTGATATTCTTGCCAAGTACTCTGTTGATCCCAAGCGAATTGCGATTTCTGGAGACAGCGCCGGAGGAAACCTGGCAGCGACAGTCTGTCAGCAGGTGAGAACATTCTGAACACCTCCTGTTGGCTCTAGCCTAACAAGGGAACTTCCTGTGACATGTTGTTGATTTTCATGAACTTGCCATGGTGTAGACATTACAATATGTTGACTTCCTCTTGGTTAGCGTTAAGAATGATGTCTTGCAAATTAGAGTTCAACATGAAAAGTTCCGGATTTTGTACAGTTAATCTTCCTGAATTCCCAAGTTTTAACTTATTTAAAAAGTTCTTTCCATAAATTAGGATCACAAGGTTGTATTGGAATCGAATCTTTGGGATCCATTTGTCTATTTATTTCCCTTGAGTACTCTTAAATATGAGAATTATATTTGAGTCAACCACCAAAGAAAAAAAATGTATTGTCTAATGCGCCGGGCTGGCGGTCGCAAAAAAGTGCTGCTTTTCCCAGCGGCTTATGCTGCGGGCCTAGAAAAGGGCACAAGCTGCCATGAAGGGGCACTTCCTGCACTTCCATGGACCGTGTGCCATACACCATGTGGTGCATGGTACTCAGTTCATTGGGGCACTACGTGTGCCCCAGGTCCACCTTACAGTGGCCCACGATGGACTTGGCTCCTGTTTGGAGTCCCCAAATTCCGTTTCCGTCAGCCTTTTCATGGCGGTCATCCCTCCATGAAGGGCTGTCAGAAAGGGATATCGTAACCCCGACGGCTGTGCCTGCCTCCGCACCACCGCCATTCAGGACTACAAATCCGACCACTGCCCAGTCGTGATCACTGATCCTGGCGGAGGCAGCGGACTTCCCCCGACCGATGTGGGTCGAACTACCGGTATTGTTATCCGGTGGTCAGACCGAGGGGCTGTCGGCGTGCTGACCGCCACCAACGACCTGTCGGTGGCAGTCCACCCGCCATCATAATCAGACCCTTCGTATTAGTCTTTAGTCAACATTGCAGGTGACATACCTGTTGTCTTATTTGTCGGTATTGCTCTATTATTTAAAGTTGTGGTTACCTGTAGAAAAACAGTCTTACTTTTTCCAGATAGATTGTTTTCTCTTCAGACATTCTAGCTCTAAACTCTGTCTCTTGTATCTGAATAAATACTTTTTCATTTGTGGATGTTTACAAAAAACTAGAGGACAAATGGCCATGGTTAACTTCTCAAAATTTTTATTTTTAGACATTAGCTATGCTATGAACAGTTGGTTCTTCTATTGAAAGATTTTAATTTCCCTAAAAATACCATAAGGATCTTGTTTGTAGGTTTTGGTCAGTAGAAAAAAGTTTAAATTCCATGTTGGAAATATCTTACTCCTTAAACTTAAGAAGATAATAGAGCCAATTCTGTGTGAAAGTAATTGCAAGGCTTTCCATTTCAACACTTGTGTACACATTACACTCATCCATTCAAAGCCATTGGTCCTTATTCGTCTGCCCCTCAGCAGAAATTTCTTCTTGGTTTTAATTTTCGTTCCATGTTCACTTTCTTTTATTTTGACATTTTATAATTTCATTTTATAAAATGAATTTATAAGATTCATTTTATAAATGAATTTTTCATTTGCTACAATGCTATATTTTTGACAATTGCAAAAATGGCATATGGTACACTCGATCAAAACAAAGCACATCCAGTGCACTCATGCGTTATCTTCCTTATGGAGCAAGGTTTCTATTTGTAAGTTCAATTCAAAAGGATTCACTGAGGCTCTTAAAAGATGTTAACACAAAAGGCAGGACCCTCTCTGAGAGAAGACCTGGTTGACGATCCTTGGACACGGGGATCTCCAAACAGAAGGCGATCCTTTCTTTTCCTCCCACATCTTTCATCCGTGTCATTCTCCTGTTGACAGAGGTTGTCCAAACTCTGAAGAGGGCTGAGCAGAGAAGCTAGAGCCTAAAATCTGGAAACCATTCATATCTTTTCAGGCCTATTCTAATTGAAGGGAACATGTGAGCTAAACTCATTAGGACTTAACTGCAGGGAACCAAACAGATTTTGAGCAGGTTCTGGAGAGGCAGTAATTTATAAACCTTATCAAAAGTCAGTCTTGTAGTGCCACAGGGCTGATTGTGTCCAATTGCTAGGTTTTTACCCCCATTTATACATGGATGGTGAAACTGCTACAGCCCACATGGAGCATTTGGCCTACATCCTGCAGTGCTTAGGTGCACCTATGTTGGATTTGAAGAAAAATCAAATATGCCAATTAATTTCAACAAAACATTTTCCATGTTTAGGGGAATGCAGTGAGGGCGTGTTGAGTAGCCTGACAACCAATGTCCATAAAGGTGAGCAAAATGTGGAATCACGTTTAAAAAAGATGGATTTTTCTACTAAAGGATTCACTCTTCATTACAGTTTTTCACACATTATGTGGAAATTCTATCAGAGTTGGGCGATTTGGCGTGAACGACTTGTTGATTAGAAGTTAGTAGGAGGCCTGAGGCACCAGTTGACTTTTCTTTTAGTAATACTAGTCTTTGACCCTGTGGAGTGCAAAAGGCTTTGGAGATTTTAATGTCTTCCAAAAGCTATGCTGAATATGCAGCCATCTGAATGCATACCTAGGAGGTAGGACGAGTGCATTGATGATCATTCAACATCATTAAGTTGTTATTTTTATAGCAAGAAGAGGAATAATGATCAGAAAGCAGCCATTAAAAAAAAATCCTCCAACCTTTTTTTGGTTTAGTTTAATTATAAAACACAAAAGATCCCAAAACAATGCAATCTTCACGTTGCACATATAAATACAAATGTAAACTTTATATAATTGAATTAAAACATGACACATGTAATCCAAAGCAAACACAAAGAGATAATGGACGGAGCGCTGAAATGTTTCAGGCACTCTATCATCGTTCTTTAACTCACTTCACCACCCCAGTTCAGACCCAGCCATATGCAAATGAGTCTTGACCCTCTTCCTCATGGGAATATTCCAGCCTGAACTGCCAAGCCAGGTCTTCCTTGGACCGGAAAGAAGCATCGTGGAACCCGTTATCGGGGTGACACCCCTCATCAGCCAGGCTAGCCTGAATCCAGTGGCAAAGTGTGCACGAGACCTACATCTGGGCATACCCTGCCAATTTAGGGCAAACAAAGCAACCACAAAGATATAATAGACGGAGCGCTAAAACCTTTCAGACACTCACCCCCAGTCACACATTGTTCTTTAGCTCACTTCGCTACCTTAACTGGGGGTGAACGTAGGATTTATTCAGCATTCCGTCCATCATTTGTTTGCGTATCACTTTTCGCCCTAAGTGGGATGTGTATGCCCGGACGTGGGTCCCATGCTCACTGTGCTGGGTCCAAACTGGGGTGGCATATTGAACAAAATAATGAAGGATTATCTTGTTATGTGGTCTAATCAGGCAGCACCTATGTTCAGCTTATTATAATAATGGAGACCTTGGTACAACCTCTACACATCGCCCCTACAGGACTAAACACATATTGGCTGCTAAAACGACCTCTGCTAACAGAGAATCCTTATTTTGTAGGTAATGGTGCTCAGATGAATGATACCAATTTTAATGATTGGGTTATCTCTGTATTAGTTGCAATGCATCTGAAGTTACTTCTGTATCTCATTGCAGGGTTCTCACAGCTCCCTAGTTTTCTTTCGAATTAGCCGTGGCCAAACATGCCTGCAAATCCTTGGAAGGAATTTGGCATTAGGGATATTCTCCCAATAATTGATTCAATCAAAAATATAAAGAAGGTTTAAAAGAATAAAGCTTTAATTGAGGCACACCTTCAGAGGATATAATGCTAGTTAATTTTAACAAGCAATAATATCTCCTGAGTATTCTTTAAAATTGTGAATAGGTTCTCCAGTGACAATCGGACCTGCAATGAGGCATTGCCTTCCCATAAGCTAGTTCATTCCCTCCCAACCTTCTTCATTGAGAAGATTCGATGGCTAACTCAACTCTGCGATAATCCTAATACCACCACACATCACCTGTGGACCTAGAACCACCTTGTGGTTCTTTATCATTATTTCACGGAAGTTGCATTAGCTGTTCTCCAAAATGAACTTCGAATGCTTCTTGATCAGGGTGCTGTGACCGCTCTAATTTTACTCAATCTCTCTGCAGTCTTTGGCACTGTTTTCTTGCTTTGCTGTGAAAAAGGCTGGAGAAGATTGGAATTAGTGAGTTTTTACTTTTCCTAGGTTAATCTCTTTTCTTATCGGAAGGAACCAAATAATAATCACGCCACCTTTCAGACAATTCACCGCAACTTCATACTGTGGTGTTCTTCGGGGGTCGCCTATTGAGTCATACTTTTTAATTTGAATCTGTCCCCTCTCACAAAGCTCATCAGGAACAACCGCTTATCGTGTATGGCCTATTCAGATAATATGCAAATTGTATTGATAATTGATGGTAACAGAAATTTTATGCAGGCCTATTATATCAGGGTTGAAACCAGTGACAAATAGAATGTCTTCTAACTGCTTGAAGCTGAACACAGACAAGACGGAGGTGCTTATTCCTTGGTGATACAACTTCACCTTGGACTACTAGTTGGTGGCCTGCTGAGCTTGGCACATGCCCTCCCCAGTCCACACTGTTAGAAATTTGGGAATTGTCATTGACACCCTGTCATTTACTCCACAAATTGAGAAAGTGACTGTTTCTTGCTTTTATCAACTTAAGATCCTGATAAAAAATGTACCTTTTCGCCCTACTTTGGTCCTTTTCTTTAAAGCACTGATGTGATCCCAGTTGACCTACACCAGTGCTGTACATCGGAGTCTCTGCACCTACCAATTTCATAGGTTCCAGATGGTGCAGAAATGCGCTGTTTGTTTGTTACTCAATCTTCCAAGCCATTTCCATTTCTCCAATCGCCTACATTTGCTCCCCTGGCTTTTGGTATAGAAAATGTGTCTATTCTAGTGTTTCGATCCCTGCGTCAATTAATTTCAAACCTACATGTCTCATTCGTCCACTCTCGGAAGACCGGGTGAAACACATTTATGGGTCAAGCCTTGACTGGGATATTTTCCAGAGTGAAGACGTCAGAAGGGAATTATCACATTTTGGAAAACAAATTCCCTGGCAAATGTCAAGTTTGACTCCTTGCTTCAACTAGTCACTCGGATTAAGGTAGTGGTAGCACCCACCATTAGAAACCTTAAGATGTGTAAATGTTAAAAAAACATGACTGTTGTGTGCCCAAGATTGGTAACTTTGACCAAAAGCCCAAACCGTCATTTTGCCTTCAATTGGTGTCCAAATTTCACAAATGGACTGAACACAGTTTATCACTTGTGGCACTCCAAACCCATAGAACACCCATAAATCTGTGCTATACCCCATAGTCCAGAAACCCAGAGGAACAGTGAGGCAGTGGAATATTCCTGCACGGGGGAGAATGTAGGGACTTAATATGGTTTGGAAAACAAAGTTAAAATTCTGGCAAATGCCATGTTAACTTTCTCACAGTCAGACAATCTGGGTGAGAGTGGTCTGGCACCCAGCAATAGTAACGTTATAATGTGTACATATTGAAAATATGTGGAAGTGGTAGTTTCCTTACAGCCCTGGCATGATACCTACAACCAATCACAGCTACCCTGCAATTTCAGGTGCTTTCCAAACTTCACATGTGTACTGTACCCAGTTAATCTCTTGTGGACACCCCAAAGCCATTGAACAGTGTACCATAAACAGTAATTCTGCCACAATTGTGTGATCTGTGCTAATATTACCTAATTGATTTTGCAGACATTCCCTATGAAAACCCACATATATTCAGTATAAACAGACACCAGATATTCTAGGCAACATTTTCTTGGTTAGTTTTCCTAGGATTGCCCATTTGAGTAATGTAACAAAATATTGGCGGATTTGCTAAAAAATTGAAAATATCTCCACATTTTTCATTATGTAATCTTTATATATTCAGGCTGCAATGAAATATTAATACGCAAATTGCACCAATACCTAGCCCGGAATGTGCTGAAATAAAAACATGCACTTTATCTGAACACACAAAGAGGTTCTTGTATTTGAACAACTTAATGCAATAAAACCTCCAGTACAGAATTTCCACAAACAGTCCCAGCAGTAAATGTGTTAAGTAATTTAAAATTGTTGTAAATATTGTACCCGTGTGTTATAAGAAGGACGATAAGGACGATTCATGTAACGCTACTTTGTTTTTTGTTTTTCTTGGCAGGTTGCACAAGACATGAGTGTGGTAAATAAATTCAAACTCCAAGCACTGATTTATCCAGTTCTTCAGGTGCTGGATTTCAATACGCCGTCGTATCAAGGGAACAAGAATATGCCCATCCTTCCGCGGTTTGTGATGGTGAAGTTCTGGTTGGACTACTTAAATGGCAATCACAACTTTGCCCATGCAATGCTGGTGAACAATCATACTGCTCTGGACCAAGGCCAAGCTGAGGCCCTCAGAGCTCGCCTTGACTGGAATTCACTCTTGCCGCCTGCAATCAAAAAACAGTACCAGCCAGTGATGCAAAGCACTGGTACCCCACACATTGCTCAGGAATTACCTGCATTACTTGATATCCGTGCTTCTCCATTAGCGGCACCCATGGAGACTCTACAGTTGATGCCGAAGACTTACATCCTGACATGTGAGCATGACGTGCTCAGAGATGATGGGATCATGTACCTGAAACGCTTACAGGAGGCCGGCGTCGAGGTGGCACATGATCACTATGATGACGGCTTCCATGGCTGCATGATATTCGCCACATGGCCAACTTATTTCTCTGTTGGAGTTCGAACAAGAGACAATTACATCAAATGGCTTGAAAAAAACCTATGAAGTTGAAATTGAAATATTCTGGGCCATGGAGCAGTCACAATATGGCTGCATGACAATGCGTTTGTTAGACAGTTTGGTTGCATGGTGGTGTATGTTACATTATTTAAGTAAGTATGAGACACAGTAGAAGCAGATTTTAATTTGGATCGGGAAAGTACATTATAGAAAACATGTATGCAAGGATTGTGCCTAACAAGCAAACAGGGACATTGTTTTTGGATTAATAGCACAAAAGCTTCCTATTGACAGTCTTCCTGGATTTCCATGCCGTGTACCATCAAACTAAAAGGGCTCAGGTCCGTCCAAACTTAGGATAGTTTATGTAGATTTGCGACTTCGTTTGGAGTACATTCACAGTATTTTGTGGAGGAATTCTTAATTCCAGAAGTTCTCATAAATATAAGCATTTCCACATGCATAAGAGTACATAGTGTACATATATCCACGTATAAATAGTTTGCACAAGTGCATTTGCTAATTTATGTTTTATTTTTCTCTGTTGGGAAGGGTTTTTTTCCTGTGTGCAAACTTTGTTTCTAACAGCACCAATTTTGGGGTAAGACGCCTCTCCATTCTGACCCTGCTTAAGATTTTATTCATGTGCTTGATTGCTTGAAGCATCTAAGTCTTGGACAGTATTCAGGGTGGGACTGGAATGTGGAAGTTTGTGAATGCAAAAAACTAACACCTTTGTGGATGTTCATCCACTTTTCATGGTGTTGCCACCCTAGAACACATGGAAGTCAATTTACTCTAATATAAAGTGACACAAATTTATGTGGGAGTAAATCAATTTAAGGATGAAAACTCACATATAGTGCTTTCTAAATGTTAATTTATACTTATAAATTACATGTGCACACCTACGCTGAATATTAGTTGCGTAAATTGCTTTGTGAGATGGGTCCATTACATGTAGTCCCGCGTGAGTGTGACGGTAGATCTTCTAGTTAAATGAATCAAACACTGTTCACAGTCGTCATATTCTAATTTTCTTTTTAAAACCAGTTGCCTTTTCATTGAGTGGTACGCCATCTCATTGATGTAAGCATGTGTTCAAAACATCACCGAATAAGGACTTTTTTCCCATCTGCGGAATCCAACTGGAAGCTGAATTCAACTCTACTGAATCAGGATGGAATGGGGAATGATAGCAGATGAGCATTCTGTGGGGAATTCTTTTTTTCCTTTAAAAAATATGTATTTTAAAGAAAGAAAGTGTGGAAAAATGATTCCAAGGAGGATGGTATGTTACTCTGTTGTGTGGGATTTTGTATCCCGTTTCATTATTTTAAGCAAAAAAGCAATGCAATTATTAAAAGTTGCCTTTTAAGAAAAAAAATTTTTTTTATCCATTATATATAAATTTAAAGTTTATGTTTGATCAAAATAATTTCCCAACAGGAGAAATAATTTGAAAATGTGTGTATATATATGTGTGTGTGTGTATATATATATATATATATATATATATATATATATGTAGTTTTAGTCTCACAGAGAAAGTTTTTATGTACCCAATGCTACTATGTTGGTTTCTTGTATTCAACTATGCATATACATGCCATACACTGAAGCGGTCCATGCTGATGGATGCAAGGACCTTTTGCACTAAATACCACTTGGGTATATCCTCCCCAAAAATGTGCACAATGTTTGCATTTTATAAATTAAGGAGTGCAACGAAGTGTGATTGGCCTTCTTTCAGTTGATACGATTCTGAGTGATCTTTCTTAGTTTCTTCTTTAAAAATCTGCAATGCTGTTTTTCCTAACCCCCAATTAAATGTTCTAAACTGTATTACATTTTGTTTTATGGTATACAGCTTCCGTTCACCACACCCAATTTTTTGTATAACATTCTTAGCATATTTTGTTGGTTTGATTTTAGACTTGGTATATGACTTTGCTACAGCTCAAGTCTTTGTGAGATTAACAACCTCAACCTTTGTATTATACGGGTGGAATTAATGGGGAGTGTGAATTTATTGTGCAATGTTGTAACTCTCAAGAGACAAGATTACTTACTGCAACTATTACATTCACCTAATGGTTTGGTATAACATACTCTTGACCACGGGTGGACGTGTTTTTATGTTTGTGATTATTGTGTATGTCTTCAACAGTACGACCAAAGCTCGGAAAGCTAGAACCAAACTGGACACACATGTAGCTTGAAATACACTGGAACCATTGCAGCAAAGTAAAATCATTGATGATTATGTTGTCTAAAAGACTGTCCTGACAACTCCTTTTTCCCCCTTTTTTTTAGCTGAAGGTCTCTAGTGGGCTTACCAGGAGCTTACAGAGGCTTACAGCCTTCCCATTGCTTAACATCGGTTGGATTTGTTCCCTCTTTCATTTGCTTGCTTCTTAAGGGATGGGGTTCCTTGTCCTCGTTTGGCCATCTTGTGTTTGTCCATCCAGTGCAGCATAGCCTGCTTACATCTTGCTGATTGGTTCACATGCCCTGTCTATTGCGACACGTATTTTTAGCTCTCAGTGGTCATATATCCTGCTCATTGCTTACCATTGATTGACTTTATTGTCACTCTCATTTGCTTGCTTCTTATTCGTTAGATTGTGCGTCCTTTCCTTTATCTTTGTGCGTTTGTCCCTCCCATGGAGCATGGGCTCCATACTTGGCTCCTTTCAATGTTTGCTTTGCAATTGCTACCTTTATCTTCCCTTTAGTGCATGTATTTCCAGTTGTCTCCTTATGTACGTCACTCCCCTCCCTCTGCTGCGTATTCCTCTTTCACCAGTTGCTTCATTACTTACATTGCTTCCTCACCTCTGTGCTTCTCCCTGCCAGCTTCTCATTGTGTTTTTCCGCCGGTGTGCTCCCCATCCGTGCCATCAGTGTTTCTTACCCCATTGGCTTGCCTGCTTTGCTTCTACCTATGCACTTGCGTCCCCTATCTCGTGCACGCCCCTCTACCCGTGTTGCTTCTGCCCACCACCCATCCCCACATTTTTCATCAGCCATCTGTTGCTTTTGCCCTCCTTTTTACTTGCCCCCAGCGCTTAAAGAAAAAACTTTTTTTAGTTTTTTATTCTTTTGCTGGATATACTATGCTGCATGGTTAAAGATCAAAGGTGATACCCATGGTCTTTGCCAAAGCTTAGTTTCTTTCTGAATTTGCACTGTGTGAGAGTATGTGTGTTTTCCATCTCTCCCTCTTGCATGTCTTAATTATCCACACCTCGTGGTTCTGTCTCCCACATGTCCTGTAAACTGTCTTGTGAGATTCTTGCCCTTGACAAAATGCCCTGTGCTCGGAGTTGCTTTCTCCCCATGTGCTTATCCCAAACCCTCCACGTAGCTTCTACCTTATTTTCTGATTTTACCCTCCCCTCATTGCTTCCCATCCTGCCTACTCTCTGTGGTATCCCCCTCCCACACCTCCAATGGATGTATGACGTTACAACGCATACTTTTACAACGCCTACCTTTACATCGCCGTTTTTACAACGCATGCTGTTACAACGCATAGCGCTTTGGGGTGCTGCATAGTGAATAGTTTAATTTACTATTCCAACTCCAGTCCCCGTGGATAGTAGGGAAGGTGTTGGATAGTAAATTAAATCTATTCCATATCCCAGAGCTCCCCCCAGCGCAATGCGTTGTAATGACATGCGTTGTAAAAGTTGCGTCGTAATGGTAGTGCGTTGTAAATGTTGCATTGTAAAGGATGTTCCCCCCTCCATTCCATCTCGCTCAGTCATTTGAAAAAAATCTTGCTTCCAGCCTCTCCACCTTAACGTGCTTTTGCAATGCTTCCGTTTCCCACTATTCATTCTTAGCAATCCATCTCAGTTTGATAAATAAAAATTTGTGCTTGCATCATTTCTTAGGCGAGCATGCATTCTGACGCATGCACTCCATTCCCAACAGGCATTGATAAAGTCAATAGGTCCCAAAGGCGATACCTAATACTTTTGCCCATGTTTGTCCGTTGTTTTGCTAGCATTTGGCAGGAATAGGAGTCATGCGATTTGTGAAACTCTACTTAAAAGGGCTGCAGTTATGCTTTCTTTTCTCATGAATGCCCCAGTACTTTAGTTGTTTTTCTGGGCACGTATCTGTTTTGTATTAGTTGCTAAATAGTTTCAATCTCGTGGTGACTAAATTGAATGAGTAATGAACACGCCACCATGTTGCGCAGTAGAGTGATTCACAGGATGAATCTCTGGAGACTTTTTAGGCAACCTCGTCTCCAATGTCCATGCGCGAACGACTAGGGAACAGGAGTATGCAAAATTGTAATTCTGCTAGTAAAGTTTTTAGAAAGTGACAGACAGGTATTATATTAGTTCCAAATTAAGAATATGGAAAAAGTGATAATACCATAGTCCAAACTTGATGAAAAATTACTTGTGTCAAATGTCCCATCGTTCCACTAAAGCGTACCTTGTGCTACAGAAGATCTTAATCAACCAGCACAAAAACTTTTGTACTGGGAAGTTGTTGTGTCCAGATTTACCACCAAAGTCTAAATGACTTCCTAGAAGTTATTATCTTGGACCAATGATGTCCATGTGTCTGGTCAATGTTACTATACCCAATAATATCCAAAGATTATGGGGAACAGTATATGGAAAGTAGGCAATGGTCTCAGCTTGAAAAAAATCGAATATCTAGAAAATAAATGATAAAGCAAAGAGTTAGAAATGTAAAGCTTTAGCAAGTTGTCTTTGTTTTTTTATAAATGGGATTTATCCTGCAGGGAAGTAGTCTGGGAACACACCCCTTTTATGTGACATTTCAGTCTTTGAGTGTGTGGCAGATCAAGCTCACAAAAATGTCAAATTATGAGGTATCTGTGAAATAACATTTCTATTGCACGCCACATGGCAAAGCTGTCTTGAGTGAAGCTAAGATTGTAATTGATTTGCATTAATGTTAAGCACATTGTCCGGACAGAGTAATCATTGTTTGGCCGAGGCATTCAAGCCATTGCTGGTAGGTAACAAAAACCTTTTACTCATGGCTTTAACTTTTTTCGAAGACCTGTTGCAGAGAGTGGGCACTGGGTAAACCCCATTGCTCCTGACTGGATGGCTTTCTTTTCTGTCTCAATCCTTTGTTCTATTATCAGTGGCATTCATCCCTCTGTGTTTGTCCTACCCCTGGAGCATTGCTCAATTACATTGCTTCTGACTGGATAAGTTGTATTCTTTTACTGTTGACATGAGCTGAATCTTTATTTTTACTTCAACACTCCACAGGATCATTGTTCTTCTTTGCTTGTTGCCTCTATTATCCACTTCTTTTAAACATTCCCTCCCTGCTCTCACTTTCTCATTTTACCCCCTTCCCCACTGTCTGTTCTGCTTGCTATTTAAAAAAGAAATCCATTTAATTTTCCAGAAGGCATTTGCACCTCCCTCTAAGGGTCCTTCCCTCTTTTGCCTTTGTTTGTCCATTGCTCTTCAGAGCTTCCCCACCACTTCCCCCTTTTTTTTTTAACATGTTGTAATTTTCTTTTTTTTCTCCAAGACATTGCGGCTGCCCTGTGGTACCAGTGCTGCTCACTTCTTGTTTTGCACTGCTGAGCACTTTATTTTTTATTTTTACTTTACTTTTCTTTGATGGCTATTGACAATATTCTAAGGAAAAGTAAAATGGCAGCTGGTAAATTACAATGTATGCAACGCATGATGTGATGCGGAAACCTCATAGTGGCCATCTTGGAATTGTCTTTCTTAAAAGAAAAAACATTTCAAAATGTCTACCATATTAGTTGAACGCATTATGTCTCACTGCTAGCCATTTTACGCTTTTTTTACTTTAGCGTTCCAACATGGCTGATGACAATTTTAGAACAATGAAATAAAAATAAAAGATAACGTGTGTGGAAACGTGGGTTCAACAAACATTGACAAAACCAGCAATTTGGCTCTCCTCTTTTAATAATCAGACCTATTGACTTCGCCAATCTTTATTGCAGTTCATAATAGCCACATTTCACCACATCACAATGGACAAACATTCTTGGCAGCAATACTCTAACTGGGGTGACAACATATTTGCTAAATTGGGCATATGATACAAAATAAAATAAATCAGAAATAAATGTTATCACCTGTATGTTTTAAAATCAGGAAAGGGGTGAATATTTGCAGTGAGGTGTGTGGAAACTACATTAAAAAAGCTAGATTGAAATCTAATTTTGTTTAAGATGGCAGTCAACTAATTCTCCTGAAACTTGAGGCTTCCTTCTTAGCCTCACCCACAACTGGGTGACTGGCGGCATGCCGTGTCACAAGCCAATATGAAGACAACATTGTACTATTAATTAAAACTGAATTGTCTCCTAACTACAGATGTCGCTGATGTACAACTAAAACGTATTATTGGACTGAATGATGTCAGTCAAAGTTGCCATTAAAAGGATTGCATTCTGGGTTGCATGCACATCCCGGAAGAAGGTGATGACTCCACTAAGTTACCAAACAATTAAGAAATTGAAAAAATCTTTATCTGTTTATATCATTGGATTGCGGTGATTGATTTGTGGCTGTTGTTTTCTGCAAAAGCTAAAGAGTGTGGTTGTGTGTTGGGGTGGGACAGTCTGAACTATTCAGAATACTGTCGCAAACCATCATATTTTATTGCATATTTGTTTGTTCCATGTAAGCTGCTGTTGAAGTCAATAATGGAAAAGCACTGCAAGCATTCAAAAGTTAAGTTAAATTCATCATCACATATTTTGTAAGTCTATTTTTAGTACTAAGTTCGTGTGCGATATGTAACCACTCAAAATATCCATACAGACTTAAAACGGATTGCTATGTTAAGGTATGTTGTAAACTGCTGATATATCCCTGGTGTTTTTATTTGTACTGCTTTTTTTTCTGTCCAGTAATGTAATTGTCCTTCATGTTTGTGTTATTCGTTATGTTTTTTAAATATGCAACTATTATTAAAAAAATGTTTCTGTGAACATGTTTTATGTTATATGCTGTCTTGAGTTTTCCAATATGGTGTAACCTGAAATGCATTTTATGTTTAATGCCTGGTGTTTTGAAATGTGAAAAATAAAACTTGTTCTAATCCTCATTTTGTGCTTTGTAATCTCTGAAAAGTTTGTGGTGACTTTAAAAAACAAGCATTGGCAGAACCAGTGTTTGTGGCTTAATATTTTTGTCATTTTTTTTGTTGCAAGCTATGCCACAACACTAAAAACAGCATTGAGGAAACTAATAGGTCGGCGTTTAATTTGTTAACACATGCAGTGTTAGCACATTAGATTGAGACAGATGGTAGGGAGCCAATAGGGGGTGCTATGGTTGTAAAGCAGCCCCTCTTGCAGTTCAGGGCAAGCGCTTGAATGGAGGCAGAATGATACACTCAAACAGCCATTAGCATTAGATGAGAGTAGAAGAGGTCATTTACATGGTCTCCAGCCAATCACTGAAAGAGGCTGTTTGAAAATAGTCAATGATTTAGAGGGATGAATTCAAAGCCCGCTCTATCTTTAGTGTTAGCAATAAGTCTGTTTGAAAGCAACCATGTCAAACCCCAGATTTAAATTAGAAGAAAAATAAGCTGCCACCTAAACATGGCCCCAGCCAGACCTAAAAATCCCAGAGAAACCTCGAATATAAACTAAGCAATTGGCCAGCTGCAAGGCATTGTGGTAGTATAAATTCAGAAATGTTAGAGTAGGGATTAAGGTTAGAGTTGGTGTATGGAATGGGGATAAGGGTGTGTAAACAGAGATTCGTAGGATTATAGTACAATTCAAAGCATGGTCCTCAGTTAAAGGTAAGATTGGGTTTTGGGTTACTAATAATAAGGCGAGGATCAGGATTAGTATCATGGTGGCCAGTTACACTTTAGTGCTGATCACTTTAAAACATAAGAACAAGATACCTCCAATAGCTAAAAGAGTTAACCAGTTTAAAAAAAAATCAGGCCTCCCATAAAATTTAAATAACAGGCCCTTTACACAGAGGCTAAAGAACACTGTAGGTTGTTATTTAAAAAACCTAGTTTCCAGTTGCGTTTGGGTAGGGGAGACACAATGTGTGTGCTCCTAAATAGAATTTGTTGCAACAAAATTACCATAGTGAAACATGCAATGGTAATGTAAACCAAAATTAAATTAACTTTTTTTAAAGCGGGAATTCCCTTAAATTATTTTCTAATAGTATTTCCGATAAATACATAGGGCCCTTTTTTTTTTTTAAAACATGTTTTTATTGTATTAAACATGGAAGGCGATTAAACATACAGTTGCAGCATCATAAACATATATAGTACATTTACAGTCAGGTCCATTTAGTATAGCATCTTTAAATCAGTAGGAATTCCGGCAGATCAGATACATATATAAAATAGCATACGTGCACGTAATTATAACTCTCAATCTGAAATGACCTCTTCCTCGTCTAGCCGCGGGGGCTCACATATATCACCCCTGAACTTATTCCTTGCACCCCATATTCGTTCCCACTTCCCAGGGCATCCGCGGTGGTAGGGCCCCTTTTTAATTGAGAAATGGATTCCTCTTGGTGCAAGATTCCATGTGGAGTAAAAAGCTGACTTTTTGGATTTCATA
Source organism: Lissotriton helveticus (assembly GCF_964261635.1). Lineage (NCBI taxonomy): Eukaryota > Metazoa > Chordata > Amphibia > Caudata > Salamandridae > Lissotriton > Lissotriton helveticus. The sequence continues at coordinate 94,557,021 of NC_136072.1, forward strand.
GAGAATTCGAGGAATACTCCTGGAAAGCTGTAGTAGTTTTAGTCACCAGATAGGCACCAAGACATATTACAAACCAACAGACAGGAACACCCTGTTACTGTATAACAGTTTTCACCATTGCTTCCTAAAAGAAAACCTACCTTACAGACAATATCTCTGCCTGAGATAGAATTGTACCAACAAGGCAGATTTCCAAAATCAAGCCAAGGCCATCACTGAAAAATTTGTATTGAGAAACTACCCTAAACCGATCCTAACAAAGAACTATTAAAGGGTAAAGAACCAACATAGAGACGTGCTCCTGCACAATATAGAAAAACCACAGGAACAAGAAAAACTAACATGTGTGACAACCTTTAATGTGGCATATAGCCTCATGAAAAGAATTGGAGAATTGTAAATTCTGGTAGTTTGAATTGGCCTACAACACGCATTGCCCACAGAAGACAAAAGAATCTTACAGTTCGCTTAATTCATACTCGATCAAAGAAGAAAGTTACAAGGCAGTAAACAATTTCAACAATGCTAGGTCTTCCTCCAATCACCAGACACAATCCATGTGGTACACTTTCGGTCTGGCCTATAACAACCACAACCACAAAAGTGCTACAGCTCACACCAAAAGACACACAAACGGTTGGTCCGACAAACGTAAAAAGGCTTGAAGGGATGATAAATAATCAATAATAGAGCCCACTGCAAGGCCTTGCTTGGACAAAGACAAAAACAAACAAAAGAACAACTTACAGTTTGGATTTCAACAAGTCGATCTTGCGGGTACCACAAAGTCACAAACCTGTCCCATCGCTAGATGGACATCATGGCAGGACGTCTGGGGGCAAGGCAGAACGCCACCACGTACAGCAGTAGATCAAATGCAGTCTATTGCCACCGTTCAAGCTCCAGGAATAGAAGTGTAGTGTGGACGATCCTGCCCTGCTGCCGATACAAGAGGTCTTTGCAAGGTGGAGCCTGACCAGAGGACACTGCTTTTGCTAAGAAGCTTCAGGGAAACAAACTCTCGTGAACCAATCCAGAGTAACTAGAATGTCCTCAACCTGGTCATTCCTGACTTTTTTACCTCGGGGTAGGCAAGACAAAGGCGGGAAGGTGTACAGGGGTCCAGAGTTCTATTCCACCCTAATGAATGCCCAGAATACAAAACCTTTAATGGACAATAGAAATGCCCTTACGGCCAAGCAAATGGCTCATAACACCATCAACTTATTATGGAGTCTGGCGTGCAGCTGGACCAGAGTCCCCTAATCTCCAACTCTCAAAAATTACCTCCACAACCCAGCTGTGATGGATCAGTCTTTTAACAACAAGGGGTGGTGATGGACAGAGTTTCTGAATTAAGCAGAATACTCTCACCCAGTCAAGAGATCAGGGCTAGATCCAACACCGTTTTTTAGCTCACTGCACCATCCCAGTTCAGAACCTGGCTATATGCAAATTAGTCTGTTCCTGTCCCAGTGCATGATGGGAACAGGGCAAACCAAACTACCAAGCCAATTCTTACACTGGGAAGGAAACAAGCTTCCGGGGACCGGTTTCTGGCATTTCAGCCGTCGTCGGCCCGGCTTGCTTGAATCCTGATGGTGCAATGAGCAAGGGACTCAAATCTGAGTATACCCTTCCACGCTTAGGGTGGACAAAATATTTAACAACAAGGGGTGGTGATGGACAGAGTTTCTGAATTAAGCAGAATACTCTCACCCAGTCAAGAGATCAGGGCTAGATCCAACACCGTTTTTTAGCTCACTGCACCATCCCAGTTCAGAACCTGGCTATATGCAAATTAGTCTGTTCCTGTCCCAGTGCATGATGGGAACAGGGCAAACCAAACTACCAAGCCAATTCTTACACTGGGAAGGAAACAAGCTTCCGGGGACCGGTTTCTGGCATTTCAGCCGTCGTCGGCCCGGCTTGCTTGAATCCTGATGGTGCAATGAGCAAGGGACTCACATCTGAGTATACCCTTCCACGCTTAGGGTGGACAAAATATTTAACAACAAGGGGTGGTGATGGACAGAGTTTCTGAATTAAGCAGAATACTCTCACCCAGTCAAGAGATCAGGGCTAGATCCAACACCGTTTTTTAGCTCACTGCACCATCCCAGTTCAGAACCTGGCTATATGCAAATTAGTCTGTTCCTGTCCCAGTGCATGATGGGAACAGGGCAAACCAAACTACCAAGCCAATTCTTACACTGGGAAGGAAACAAGCTTCCGGGGACCGGTTTCTGGCATTTCAGCCGTCGTCGGCCCGGCTTGCTTGAATCCTGATGGTGCAATGAGCAAGGGACTCACATCTGAGTATACCCTTCCACGCTTAGGGTGGACAAAATATTTAACAACAAGGGGTGGTTGTCAGAATTCAAAACATGAGTGAACTAACCTCTCAAGGCAGGATACAGCAGGAGCGATGGTGATGCTTAGTTCCACTACCCCTATCTGCAATACCCCGTTGGAGCGATGTTAAACAACTCCACCATAGGCATCACACACGGGGAAGGGGAAAAGTGGATAAATAAAACATAAAGATGCAGCGGTGTAAATCAGCAGGTCTTGATGGATTAGAATGTCAGAATCACTGCTTCCCAATCAAGGACCCTGCATAGGAAGAAAACACACGTCACCACACACCACACCCACGCGTAAATATACAATGCAAATTATGTGTGTGACTGACTTACAGTAATCACTGCTGCAGATGGCAATACTCAAAACAGTACAAAAGAGAAAAATAAAGTAAAGATAAAGAAAAAACTATAATGGCAGCGGATAGCCAATTCCTGCTGCGCATTCAAACCCTTCGTTCGCTACTTATCTGACCAGTTAGAGTCCTTTGTAGTTCATGGTCCTCATAGGCAGTATCCGTTGCAACTGCTACACACTCGTTAACCTCACGAGTCGGAACCTCTCTAATCCAGCGCGGCATGCGCAAAAAGCTAACTACAGCGTCTTGAAATCCTGCACGACTTATAAAAGTCCCCGCGACAGTCTTTCCAAAATCAAGCGTTTCCTCACGCTTCCAAAATGCACAGCGCCTCTAAACAGTCCGCGCCTCAGCAAGATGAATAATAATCTTCGCGGTTTCCAATCCAGCGCGTTATGCGCTACCGCACAAACAGGGGAAAACAGCGTTTTCTCTTCTCGGCTCTAAAAAACACGAGTGCTCCTTCCAGGACCAAGGCTCTAACTGAAAAACAGGTGACAAGCACCGGAGCACAGGAAAAGGAAAGCCTAAAAGCATGAAGGGTGAAATAGAAAGAGGACACACAAAACGCCAGGCATTCTGGGAGTAGTAGTTCCATCAATTCTGACCCTTAAAAACACACACTCGCTCAGAATCATGACAGAACCCCCTCACAACGACCGACGGTCCACCAGGCTTTCCAGGAAAGCGAACATGGAAACGCCGCAAAAGGGCTGGACAATGCAAATTAGACTGGGGCACCCAAGAGCGGTCTTCAGGCCCATACCCTTTCCAGTCAATCAAGTACATCACTCTGCCCCGAACCCTCTTGGAGTCAAGAATCACCCTCACTTCATACTCCGAATCTCCCTCCACATCCAAAGGACAAGGCTTCAGGGGTAGCCGAACGCCAGGAGCACAAGGCTTCAAAAGGGACACATGAAACACTGGATGTATGTGCCACTTAGGAGGAAGGACAAGCTTAACAGCAACAGGATTGATCACACTATGGACAGCATACGGCCCCACAAACTTTGGCTGCAATCTGGTATTCCCTTTGAATTTCAAATGCCTAGTGCTCAACCACACCATATCCCTTATTTGATAGGAAGGCTCCACTCGTCTCTTTTTGTCAGCATAAAGCTTGTCCCTATCCCTCGCTTCCCCCAAATGTACTTTAGCCTCCTTCAACACAGATCGTAAATTGGCATGATGACGTTGTATTGAGGGATGTGAGGAAGTGACAGGATGGGAAAAAGGCAACATATTGGGATGACAACCTAACAAACAAAAGAAAGGTAAACACCCTAACGAAGAGTGAGTGGCATTATTATAGGCAAATTCAGCAGTCCATAGAAGTGTACTCCATTCAGAACAATGCTGGAGAGTAAAACAACGAAGATATTGTTCAAGGGTTTGGTTTAACCTCTCCGTTTTACCGTCTGTCTGCGGATGGTAACTCGAAGACAGACGAGCATCAATATTCATACTAGTGCACAACTCCTTCCAAAAGCGTGATGTAAATTGCGTCCCTCGGTCAGTTATCAAAACTGATGGAAGGCCGTGTAATCTCACAACATGTTGTAAAAATGTCATGGCCAATTCTCCTGATGTAGGCAATTTAGGCAAGGCAACAAAATGTCCCATTTTAGACAAATGATCGACAATGACCAAAATGGCAGTATTTCCATGAGAAGGGGGCATTTCAACAATAAAATCCATAGAAACTGTATACCACGGAGAAGGAGGCACTGGTATTGGACGCAACAGACCACTTGGAGATTGATGACTTGACTTAGCTTGAGCACAGATAGAACATCTGGAAACATAATCTATAGTGTCTTTTCTGATCGAGTTCCACCAAAAAAAGCGAGACATGTTCAGTAAGGTTTTCTGTTGTCCTAAATGACCCCCTAGAGAAGAATCGTGAATCCATTGCAAAGCTTGTTGTCGCAAAGGACCCACAGGAACATACAGCTTACTATCTTGCATCAGCAACCCATCCTTCATGCCTCGATGAACAGGATCCAGATCCACCCAGGCCTGTGTATCCGGTATATCACATTGGCTCCTCACATCGTCCAAAAAACTCGCAGATGTAATAACCGCTGTCACACCCTCTTGATATATGGCGTTACGAAGAATGGATGGTGGCTCCTCCTTTTCATCAGGACAACAAACATCTGCAGGAATTACAGGTCTAGACAAAGCATCTGCCTTACCATTCTGGGGACCTGGACGATATTTAATAATAAAATCGAAGTCCGCAAAAAATAAAGACCATCTGAGTTGGCGAGGTGTCAACGCCTTGGCACTTTTCAAAAAGAGGAGGTTACGATGATCCGTATATATTTCCACCGTATGCCTGGCCCCCATTAAATGGTGTCTCCACTCTTCACATGCTCTTTTTATCGCCAACAGCTCTTTATCTGTAATGCTGTAATTTATTTCAGAAGGAGTCAACTTTTTTGAAAAGAAAGCAACGGGATGGATTTGCCCAGATTCAGGATGTCTTTGAGACAGAACACCCCCCAAAGCATAGTAGGATGCATCTGTTTCCAACATGAATGGTAGATCAGGGTCTGGATGTCGTAAAACAGGAGCACTAGTAAAGCATCTCTTCAAAGTCTGAAAGGCAACTTCTGCGGCCTCAGTCCAACAAAAAGTCACTCCTTTCCGCAACAGCAATGTCATTGGTTGAATGATGGAAGAAAATCCCTGTATAAACCTTCTGTAAAAGTTAGAGAATCCCAGAAAACTCTGCAAGCTCTTCACACTGGTAGGGGACTCCCAATGAATGATGGCATCAGTCTTCTTTTTGTCCATGAATATACCCCCTGGGCCAATCACATAACCCAGAAACTCCACCTCTTTAGCATGGAACAAGCATTTCTCCAGTTTCACGAATAAAGTATTCTTTTGCAATCGTTGCAACACTGCCTCCACATGCTGGACATGTTGGTCGATTGTCTTGGAATATATTAAAATATCGTCAATATAGACCATACATGAAACGTCCAACAAACCTCTTAAAACCTCATCCATGAAAAACTGGAAGGCGGCAGGGGCATTGCATAGGCCGAAGGGCATCACACAATATTCATATAGGCCGTATTTCGTTCGGAATGCAGTCTTCCACTCGTCGCCCCGCTTCACTCTCACCAAGTGGTATGCACCCCGGAGATCCAATTTAGTGAACACTGTGGCTCCCTTCAGCTGGTCCATAAGCACCGGTATCAAAGGCAATGGATACCTATTCTTTTTTGTGACCCGATTTATTGCCCTATAATCAATGCATGCCCGCAAACCGCCTTCCTTTTTCGAAATAAAAAAAAGCGGCGAAGAGGCAGGTGAGGTAGACGGTCGAATAAAACCAGATGCTAACATTTTCTTCAGATAGGATTGCAAATAAGCATTTTCGGGCTCCGTGAGTGCATATATCCTACTACACGGTATGCTTGCGCCGGGTTCTAACTCTATTACGCAATCATACTCCCTATGGGGAGGTAATCTACTTGCTTCCTTCTCACAGAACACATCCTGGTAGGCCACATATTCCTCGGGTAAAGTTGATACAAGGCATACTGACTGTACACTACACCCAGAGGCCAGTAACACAGCCGGGTTATCCTCTTTGAAGGTATCAGTTGCATAATGTGCTCTTGTACAATGCTCAGCGCAGAATATCGAATTCATATTGATCGTTCTAGCAGCCCATTGAACATGTGGATCATGCGTAGTGAGCCAGGGCATTCCCAATATCAACTTGAAATTTGGGGCATCAATAAGATCAAATCAAATTTTCTCAAAATGCGTTGTTCCCATTTGCATCATAATAGGGTGCGTATGATAGCACACTGGCGCAGAAGTCAATGCTGTCCCATCCACTGCCTTAACGGGTTCTGGCTTCAATTTGCGAATACAAGGAATGCCCAACTCGTGAGCGTACGTTTGATCTATAAAATTCCCTGTAGCTCCACAATCAAGCAGGGCATGTACCAATTCTTGTTTTCCAACAGCCACCTCCAACGTGACACACACATTCATATGGGCAACAGTATTTTGGATTGTATTGATCAGAAAAGAAGAGACTTCGTTTTCCTCAGACCTCAAACAAGGCGTCTCCTTCATGCTTGAGGTATTCAGTTTTCCGCCGGCTCTTCAGCCCACTCCACCACAGGTACCTTTTTTACAACTTGCCTTTCTTTATAGGGGGTCTTGTTTCTCATGGAACAGTTCTGTATGAAATGGCCCGCCTTCCCACAGTACATACACAACTTCAGCTGTCTTCTCCTTTGTCGTTCTTCGGCACTGATAGGCCCTCTAAGGCCCCCTACTTGTCTTGATTCAGTTCCATTCAAATTAGATGAATTGCCTTCTGCCAGCACTCTGGGCCTAATATATGGAATTTTGAATTCACCACGTTGCCTGTCCTCCTTTCTTTCCTGCAACCGATGGTCCAACTGCACTGTTAAATCAATAAGACCCTCACAAGTGACAGGTAGGGGAACTACTGAGGCTAAGACATCCTTCAAATCACTACGCAGCCCCTGGTAGAATAATGAAATACGTTTTTCTTGAGGCCACTCTGTTTCTACCACTAATCTATTAAAATCGGTTATATAAGGCAATAAATCCTGTGTGCCTTGCTTTAATGTGATTAGTTCCCTATCCAGGGACAGAGAATAAGCCTTCCTATCAAATAACTTCCTCATTTCATCACAAAATTTAGTAAAGTCAACAAGAACAGGGTCGTTCCTTTCAATTAACGGAAAAGACCATGTAGCCGCATTGCCACCCAAATACGACATAACAAACGCTGTCTTGGACTGATCATCAGGAAAAACAGCCGGCTTACACATAAAGTGCAAGCGGCATTGTCCCAAAAAGATGTTAAACTTCTTTGGATCTCCAAAGAATCGTTCAGGCGGTGAAAGAGGTAGTTGAAGGGGCTGTATAACCTGTATAGTAGAGGGACCCCCACTTTGTCCCTGTAATGTTTCCTTCGTTACCGGAGGAGGCAACGTCCCTGCCTTAATATAATGACCTCCCTGTGCACCAGAAGGACCACTCCGTGAAAAACCTGCGATTTCCCTGCGCACTGTAACCATCTCAGAACGCATGGCAGCATGTTCTCCTCGCAAAGCCTCTACCTCCATCCTTAGGGCAGACAATGTTTCTAACACTGAAGTTAACACAACATTAGAATCCATCGCTCAGGCCGTATTCAATCCGTGGGCTTGTCACTCTGTCAGAATTCAAAACATGAGTGAACTAACCTCTCAAGGCAGGATACAGCAGGAGCGATGGTGATGCTTAGTTCCACTACCCCTATCTGCAATACCCCGTTGGAGCGATGTTAAACAACTCCACCACAGGCATCACACACGGGGAAGGGGAAAAGTGGATAAATAAAACATAAAGATGCAGCAGTATAAATCAGCAGGTCTTGATGGATTAGAATGTCAGAATCACTGCTTCCCAATCAAGGACCCTGCATAGGAAGAAAACACACGTCACCACACACCACACCCACGCGTAAATATACAATGCAAATTATGTGTGTGACTGACTTACAGTAATCACTGCTGCAGATGGCAATACTCAAAACAGTACAAAAGAGAAAAATAAAGTAAAGATAAAGAAAAAACTATAATGGCAGCGGATAGCCAATTCCTGCTGCGCATTCAAACCCTTCGTTCGCTACTTATCTGACCAGTTAGAGTCCTTTGTAGTTCATGGTCCTCATAGGCAGTATCCGTTGCAACTGCTACACACTCGTTAACCTCACGAGTCGGAACCTCTCTAATCCAGCGCGGCATGCGCAAAAAGCTAACTATAGCGTCTTGAAATCCTGCACGACTTATAAAAGTCCCCGCGACAGTCTTAGCGTTTCCTCACGCTTCCAAAATGCACAGCGCCTCTAAACAGTCCGCGCCTCAGCAAGATGAATAATAATCTTCGCGGTTTCCAATCCAGCGCGTTATGCGCTACCGCACAAACAGGGGAAAACAGCGTTTTCTCTTCTCGGCTCCAAAAAACACGAGTGCTCCTTCCAGGACCAAGGCTCTAACTGAAAAACAGGTGACAAGCACCGGAGCACAGGAAAAGGAAAGCCTAAAAGCATGAAGGGTGAAATAGAAAGAGGACACACAAAACGCCAGGCATTCTGGGAGTAGTAGTTCCATCAATTCTGACCCTTAAAAACACACACTCGCTCAGAATCATGACAGTGGTGATGGACAGAGTTTCTGAATTAAGCAGAATACTCTCACCCAGTCAAGAGATCAGGGCTAGATCCAACACCGTTTTTTAGCTCACTGCACCATCCCAGTTCAGAACCTGGCTATATGCAAATTAGTCTGTTCCTGTCCCAGTGCATGATGGGAACAGGGCAAACCAAACTACCAAGCCAATTCTTACACTGGGAAGGAAACAAGCTTCCGGGGACCGGTTTCTGGCATTTCAGCCGTCGTCGGCCCGGCTTGCTTGAATCCTGATGGTGCAATGAGCAAGGGACTCACATCTGAGTATACCCTTCCACGCTTAGGGTGGACAAAATATTTAACAACAAGGGGTGGTGATGGACAGAGTTTCTGAATTAAGCAGAATACTCTCACCCAGTCAAGAGATCAGGGCTAGATCCAACACCGTTTTTTAGCTCACTGCACCATCCCAGTTCAGAACCTGGCTATATGCAAATTAGTCTGTTCCTGTCCCAGTGCATGATGGGAACAGGGCAAACCAAACTACCAAGCCAATTCTTACACTGGGAAGGAAACAAGCTTCCGGGGACCGGTTTCTGGCATTTCAGCCGTCGTCGGCCCGGCTTGCTTGAATCCTGATGGTGCAATGAGCAAGGGACTCACATCTGAGTATACCCTTCCACGCTTAGGGTGGACAAAATATTTAACAACAAGGGGTGGTGATGGACAGAGTTTCTGAATTAAGCAGAATACTCTCACCCAGTCAAGAGATCAGGGCTAGATCCAACACCGTTTTTTAGCTCACTGCACCATCCCAGTTCAGAACCTGGCTATATGCAAATTAGTCTGTTCCTGTCCCAGTGCATGATGGGAACAGGGCAAACCAAACTACCAAGCCAATTCTTACACTGGGAAGGAAACAAGCTTCCGGGGACCGGTTTCTGGCATTTCAGCCGTCGTCGGCCCGGCTTGCTTGAATCCTGATGGTGCAATGAGCAAGGGACTCACATCTGAGTATACCCTTCCACGCTTAGGGTGGACAAAATATTTAACAACAAGGGGTGGTGATGGACAGAGTTTCTGAATTAAGCAGAATACTCTCACCCAGTCAAGAGATCAGGGCTAGATCCAACACCGTTTTTTAGCTCACTGCACCATCCCAGTTCAGAACCTGGCTATATGCAAATTAGTCTGTTCCTGTCCCAGTGCATGATGGGAACAGGGCAAACCAAACTACCAAGCCAATTCTTACACTGGGAAGGAAACAAGCTTCCGGGGACCGGTTTCTGGCATTTCAGCAGTCGTCGGCCCGGCTTGCTTGAATCCTGATGGTGCAATGAGCAAGGGACTCACATCTGAGTATACCCTTCCACGCTTAGGGTGGACAAAATATTTAACAACAAGGGGTGGTGATGGACAGAGTTTCTGAATTAAGCAGAATACTCTCACCCAGTCAAGAGATCAGGGCTAGATCCAACACCGTTTTTTAGCTCACTGCACCATCCCAGTTCAGAACCTGGCTATATGCAAATTAGTCTGTTCCTGTCCCAGTGCATGATGGGAACAGGGCAAAACAAACTACCAAGCCAATTCTTACACTGGGAAGGAAACAAGCTTCCGGGGACCGGTTTCTGGCATTTCAGCCGTCGTCGGCCCGGCTTGCTTGAATCCTGATGGTGCAATGAGCAAGGGACTCACATCTGAGTATACCCTTCCACGCTTAGGGTGGACAAAATATTTAACAACAAGGGGTGGTGATGGACAGAGTTTCTGAATTAAGCAGAATACTCTCACCCAGTCAAGAGATCAGGGCTAGATCCAACACCGTTTTTTAGCTCACTGCACCATCCCAGTTCAGAACCTGGCTATATGCAAATTAGTCTGTTCCTGTCCCAGTGCATGATGGGAACAGGGCAAACCAAACTACCAAGCCAATTCTTACACTGGGAAGGAAACAAGCTTCCGGGGACCGTTTTCTGGCATTTCAGCCGTCGTCGGCCCGGCTTGCTTGAATCCTGATGGTGCAATGAGCAAGGGACTCACATCTGAGTATACCCTTCCACGCTTAGGGTGGACAAAATATTTAACAACAAGGGGTGGTGATGGACAGAGTTTCTGAATTAAGCAGAATACTCTCACCCAGTCAAGAGATCAGGGCTAGATCCAACACCGTTTTTTAGCTCACTGCACCATCCCAGTTCAGAACCTGGCTATATGCAAATTAGTCTGTTCCTGTCCCAGTGCATGATGGGAACAGGGCAAACCAAACTACCAAGCCAATTCTTACACTGGGAAGGAAACAAGCTTCCGGGGACCGGTTTCTGGCATTTCAGCCGTCGTCGGCCCGGCTTGCTTGAATCCTGATGGTGCAATGAGCAAGGGACTCACATCTGAGTATACCCTTCCACGCTTAGGGTGGACAAATTATTTAACAACAAGGGGTGGTGATGGACAGAGTTTCTGAATTAAGCAGAATACTCTCACCCAGTCAAGAGATCAGGGCTAGATCCAACACCGTTTTTTAGCTCACTGCACCATCCCAGTTCAGAACCTGGCTATATGCAAATTAGTCTGTTCCTGTCCCAGTGCATGATGGGAACAGGGCAAACCAAACTACCAAGCCAATTCTTACACTGGGAAGGAAACAAGCTTCCGGGGACCGGTTTCTGGCATTTCAGCCGTCGTCGGCCCGGCTTGCTTGAATCCTGATGGTGCAATGAGCAAGGGACTCACATCTGGGTATACCCTTCCAAGCTTAGGGTGGACAAAATATTTAACAACAAGGGGTGGTGATGGACAGAGTTTCTGAATTAAGCAGAATACTCTCACCCAGTCAAGAGATCAGGGCTAGATCCAACACCGTTTTTTAGCTCACTGCACCATCCCAGTTCAGAACCTGGCTATATGCAAATTAGTCTGTTCCTGTCCCAGTGCATGATGGGAACAGGGCAAACCAAACTACCAAGCCAATTCTTACACTGGGAAGGAAACAAGCTTCCGGGGACCGGTTTCTGGCATTTCAGCCGTCGTCGGCCCGGCTTGCTTGAATCCTGATGGTGCAATGAGCAAGGGACTCACATCTGAGTATACCCTTCCACGCTTAGGGTGGACAAAATATTTAACAACAAGGGGTGGTGATGGACAGAGTTTCTGAATTAAGCAGAATACTCTCACCCAGTCAAGAGATCGGGGCTAGATCCAACACCGTTTTTTAGCTCACTGCACCATCCCAGTTCAGAACCTGGCTATATGCAAATTAGTCTGTTCCTGTCCCAGTGCATGATGGGAACAGGGCAAACCAAACTACCAAGCCAATTCTTACACTGGGAAGGAAACAAGCTTCCAGGGACCGGTTTCTGGCATTTCAGCCGTCGTCGGCCCGGCTTGCTTGAATCCTGATGGTGCAATGAGCAAGGGACTCACATCTGAGTATACCCTTCCACGCTTAGGGTGGACAAAATATTTAACAACAAGGGGTGGTGATGGACAGAGTTTCTGAATTAAGCAGAATACTCTCACCCAGTCAAGAGATCAGGGCTAGATCCAACACCGTTTTTTAGCTCACTGCACCATCCCAGTTCAGAACCTGGCTATATGCAAATTAGTCTGTTCCTGTCCCAGTGCATGATTAACTCAGATACTCTGTCCATCACCACCCCCATTTTGAAATATTTTGGCCACCACAAGTGTGGAAGGGTTTGCTCAGACATGAGTCCCTTGCTCACTGCACCATCAGGATTCAAGCAAGCCGGGCCAAAGACGGCTGTAATGCCAGAAACCGGTCCCCGGAAGCTTGTTTCCTTTCCAGTGAAGAATTGGCTTGGTAGTTTGGTCTGCCCTGTTCCCATGATGCACTGGGCCAGGGACGGACTAATTTGCATATAGCCGGGTTCTGAACTGGGATGGTGCAGTGACCTAAAAAACGGTGATGGATCAAGCCCTGATCTGTTGACTGGGTATGAGTGTTCTGATTAACTCAGATACTCTGTCCATCACCACCCCCTTTTTGAAATATTTTGGCCACCACAAGTGTGGAAGGGTTTGCTCAGACATGAGTCCCTTGCTCACTGCACTATCAGGATTCAAGCAAGCCGGGCCGAAGACAGCTGTAATGCCAGAAACCGGTCCCCGGAAGCTTGTTTCCTTTCCAGTGAAAAATTGGCTTGGTAGTTTGGTCTGCCCTGTTCCCATGATGCACTGGGCCAGGGACGGACTAATTTGCATATAGCCGGGTTCTGAACTGGGATGGTGCAGTGAGCTAAAAAAACGGTGATGGATCAAGCCCTGATCTGTTGACTGGGTATGAGTGTTCTGATTAACTCAGATACTCTGTCCATCACCACCCCCTTTTTGAAATATTTTGGCCACCAGAAGTGTGGAAGGGTTTGCTCAGACATGAGTCCCTTGCTCACTGCACCATCAGCATTCAAGCAAGCCGGGCCGAAGACGGCTGTAATGCCAGAAACCGGTCCCCGGAAGCTTGTTTCCTTTCCAGTGAAGAATTGGCTTGGTAGTTTGGTCTGCCCTGTTCCCATGATGCACTGGGCCAGGGACGGACTAATTTGCATATAGCCGGGTTCTGAACTGGGATGGTGCAGTGAGCTAAAAAACGGTGATGGATCAAGCCCTGATCTGTTGACTGGGTATGAGTGTTCTGATTAACTCAGATACTCTGTCCATCACCACCCCCTTTTTGAAATATTTTGGCCACCACAAGTGTGGAAGGGTTTGCTCAGACATGAGTCCCTTGCTCACTGCACCATCAGGATTCAAGCAAGCCGGGCCGAAGACGGCTGTAATGCCAGAAACCGGTCCCCGGAAGCTTGTTTCCTTTCCAGTGAAGAATTGGCCTGGTAGTTTGGTCTGCCCTGTTCCCATGATGCACTGGGCCAGGGACGGACTAATTTGCATATAGCCGGGTTCTGAACTGGGATGGTGCAGTGAGCTAAAAAACGGTGATGGATCAAGCCCTGATCTGTTGACTGGGTATGAGTGTTCTGATTAACTCAGATACTCTGTCCATCACCACCCCCTTTTTGAAATATTTTGGCCACCACAAGTGTGGAAGGGTTTGCTCAGACATGAGTCCCTTGCTCACTGCACCATCAGGATTCAAGCAAGCCGGGCCGAAGACGGCTGTAATGCCAGAAACCGGTCCCCGGAAGCTTGTTTCCTTTCCAGTGAAGAATTGGCTTGGTAGTTTGGTCTGCCCTGTTCCCATGATGCACTGGGCCAGGGACGGACTAATTTGCATATAGCCGGGTTCTGAACTGGGATGGTGCAGTGAGCTAAAAAACGGTGATGGATCAAGCCCTGATCTGTTGACTGGGTATGAGTGTTCTGATTAACTCAGATACTCTGTCCATCACCACCCCCTTTTTGAAATATTTTGGCCACCACAAGTGTGGAAGGGTTTGCTCAGACATGAGTCCCTTGCTCACTGCACCATCAGGATTCAAGCAAGCCGGGCCGAAGACGGCTGTAATGCCAGAAACCGGTCCCCGGAAGCTTGTTTCCTTTCCAGTGAAGAATTGGCCTGGTAGTTTGGTCTGCCCTGTTCCCATGATGCACTGGGCCAGGGACGGACTAATTTGCATATAGCCGGGTTCTGAACTGGGATGGTGCAGTGAGCTAAAAAACGGTGATGGATCAAGCCCTGATCTGTTGACTGGGTATGAGTGTTCTGATTAACTCAGATACTCTGTCCATCACCACCCCCTTTTTGAAATATTTTGGCCACCACAAGTGTGGAAGGGTTTGCTCAGACATGAGTCCCTTGCTCACTGCACCATCAGGATTCAAGCAAGCCGGGCCGAAGACGACTGTAATCCCAGAAACCGGTCCCCAGAAGCTTGTTTCCTTTCCAGTGAAGAATTGGCTTGGTAGTTTGGTCTGCCCTGTTCCCATGATGCACTGGGCCAGGGACGGACTAATTTGCATATAGCCGGGTTCTGAACTGGGATGGTGCAGTGAGCTAAAAAACGGTGATGGATTAAGCCCTGATCTGTTGACTGGGTATGAGTGTTCTGATTAACTCAGATACTCTGTCCATCACCACCCCCTTTTTGAAATATTTTGGCCACCACAAGTGTGGAAGGGTTTGCTCAGACATGAGTCCCTTGCTCACTGCACCATCAGGATTCAAGCAAGCCGGGCCGAAGACGGCTGTAATGCCAGAAACCGGTCCCCGGAAGCTTGTTTCCTTTCCAGTGAAGAATTGGCTTGGTAGTTTGGTCTGCGCTGTTCCCCTGATGCACTGGGCCAGGGACGGACTAATTTGCATATAGCCGGGTTCTGAACTGGGATGGTGCAGTGAGCTAAAAAACGGTGATGGATCAAGCCCTGATCTGTTGACTGGGTATGAGTGTTCTGATTAACTCAGATACTCTGTCCATCACCACCCCCTTTTTGAAATGTGATGGATCAGTCAGCAGCATCAGCTCTGGGTTAGGAAGGAAGAGGGGCTTGATGTTGGGCCAATTGCAGTGGAGCAATACCATTGCAGTTAGTATGCCATCTCCTTCGCGATCTGAATGATCTGTGATAGGTTTCCTTGGTGCTGGGCCCAACTGACTAGAATGGAGGTTAAAAGGTCAAGAAGCCTCACAGCTAGGAGAGACCCAGCATTGAGGTTGAAATATCAAGATCAAAGCCAATATGTCTTCAACTCATTGAAATTGAAGGAAAGTCCTAAACTCTACAGTATCCAGGACAGTACCAATGAAAGGAAGACTCTGCAAAGTGGTGTGCCTTTGATCGCAAGCCCCTACAGTGTTAGGAGGTTTGCAGTTGTCTAGAGGTGATCTATGATTGGCTTTGGTGAGTCCGTCTTCAAAAGCCAGTGGAGGTAGGGAAAAACGGATGCACAAACGTCCATGTTTCAGGTGGCATGTTCTAGTTTAATATCCAAGTCTTGGGTGTCTGCCAGCCCAAACAAAGGCCTTGCAAATATCTGTTAGCTGCTCAAGTTCTGATTCATAAAGGGGCGAGAGAGTGCCTGAAACATTTATAAGATGTTGGTAAAGTCAGACATTTTGAAGGAGGCTATTCTCCCTACCGACGATAGCGGTGTAGACGCCAGAAGGCAGTTAGAGCGCTGAGGGACCACACTAAATGTTTGAAGTTGGCAGAGAGGCTACAGCCCACTGGAAGGGGGAATCTAGTTGAAGTTTCTGAAGAAATGCATTTGTAGAATCGGGCACTCAAGCAGGCCAGTATATAAATTGGCTCTGTCACATTCTAAGGCACGGACTTGGCCGTGTAGTTCTTGTAAGCTCTGCCCGAGTTTCTTTGAGGAGCGGGCCTTATGGTCTCGCTCCACGCAGAGTACATCCTTCTTCAGTCAGAGCAATTCCACTTCCCGCATCTGCTTGAGGTGGCTTGCCTCCTTGATGAAGTCTTCTCTTATAACTGACTTCAAGGCATCTTATGCTACAGGTGGGCTTACCTCTCTGGTATGGTAGAGTTGTACATATGCCTGCACTGTGGTTGTCACCTCATGCCGCACCCCTGGGTCTTGTAAAAGGAAGTCATTTAGTCTCCAGGAGCCCCGGATATGTTTCCAGTCTCAGAAAGACCGTGATGGGTCTGAAAGACCAGTGTTTCTCCAGGGTAAACAGCTACAGATCTTGAAATAGTGATAGTGAGGCTCTGTAGAAGGTGATCTGGCTCCCTTCTCAAGACTTGGCCTTGAAAAAGTGAATTATTGCGAGAACATATGGGGGTAGACCCTCGGTTGAGCGTTTAGAGGCCACCCTGTGTGTTCTATCAAGGCAGATCCGCAGGTGCTCCAAGATCTCCAAGAGTACTTAGAATAAGTCCTGGACATAGGAAGTGAGGTCCGCAGCCCGGATAGGATACCAATAATGCAAACTTCTTCTGGTGTGATCTGTTCTCCAAGAATTCGCACTTGTTTTGAAGTCATGCATGCTCCTGCTCAAGGGCCTGTAGCCACTGTTGGAGCTTGTCACAGTCGTCTGCGTGCTTGTGTCGTCCCTTCTTAACCTCCTATAGTCTGAAGCCCAACTCTGACACATCCTAACAGACCTCCTGGAGATCACCGGGCAAGCCGATTTTGATAGTAAGAACCAGGAAGGATGCCAAGAGGAAGTCCATGTCAATGCCTTGGTCCATCACACATGGATCATGACTGCTGGCTCTGTCCTGTAACAAGTCCAGCGAAGGCTTCCATGTAGAGATGTGGTGGAGCATAGTTTTGATGTACCTGTCTTTCTTTAACCTTCCTCACGTTTTGGCTCAGCGCCAGTGGGCAAGCTCAGGATTGGTCATATAATGGTGTCCTGCTTGGCTATTGAGTTGGCCCCTGTTGCATATGCCATGTGTAGCCCCGGTAGCGACAATGCACACTAGCCGGTGAGGGCACTGGGGCCCATGGGCAGCAGCATGCTCAAGTTAAATCTTCTTTGGATAGGTATGGGTCCTAATGTGTCTGAATGGGCCAACATCCAAGGGTGCCAAATGGAGGGGCCTGTGGGTTTCTGACCTCAGGAGTTCCACAGGACAGAGAGGGTAATGCTTTTGCGGGAGGGGGAGGGTCTCGGAGGAGCTAGCGTTCACCAATATATCTAAATTTGCACATTTAGGCTGTTGATGGGCAAAGACCTCTTATTTTGAGAGCATTTGCTTGGGTTTGTTTATGTGGTTATGTCAAGGTGGAGCTGTTTTATGAAATCTTGTGCACCCAATTGCAGAGTCATATGTTCTCATCAGTGATTTCTTTGATGATGCCATTTTAGATAACACAGTGACGTCATGCATGAGGTCATGACTAGTGCAGGACTAGGTTGCAAGTTAAATAAGTAGAATCATCTCTAGACAATTTTGCAAATGAAGTTGTGTTTATTTAGTTATTGTATCTGCTGGGTTATAACCCCTTTCGAAATCCATGTTACCAACATATACTTTCACCTTGTATCCATATTAGTGCCTCAAGCCCTATCTGATGAATGAGAAAGACCTGGCTCTTCAATTGAACTGCAGAACACCCCCCCCCCCCCCCACCCCTGCCCCAAGCGCCTTGAGACCCTAACGGGTGATTAGCCGCACTTTATAAGAACACTGATTGATTGATTGATTGATTGAAAGGGGTTCACACTTTATGCACATTCAGTCTCACTCCTGTGCTGGGGCTGCCATCAACTGTGTCAGAATGTTGAAGTTGTGATCTTAGGACGTCGATTGGCCACCATCCTCTTCATAGCTGAGTCAATGCTGACGAATCATGTCACATCAGCTAATAGGGGATTGGTTGTCTGTGGTTATGTGAACTAGCATGCTGCTGCTTGCTGTCTTTTAAAGTTCTGTAGTGCAGCTCAGCTCTGGGTGAGAGGTACTTTGGGAGTTTGTTTTGTAGATCAGATTGCTATCATGTCAAGTTTGGGCTTACTTTTTTAAAATGTCCTTCTGAGTTTAGAGTAGCATCAGCATCCAAGACTTGAGGTGCAGTAGTATGTTCCTAACATATTTAAAATATACTTAATAGTTGTAACAAGCAGTAAACATCACAGGGATCAATTGTCATTCCCATATTTGTATGTGAAACAATCAATGCACTTGTCAATTCAAAGTAAATACACGCAATGCAACAACCAACAGGCAATTCAAGCCCTTACAAAACAAGTGGGTTATCGTTTTTCCTTCACACACTCAGGTGAAATGGATTAATTCTCAGACTTGTTAGGAATTTAATCCAGTTGTTACATAAAGACAACATAGATACCCACAATTGGATGCATACACATGTGATGGTTTTGGACCTATTTATTAGAATATATGTGACATAATCTACACAATTATAAGCACCTTGTTTATTTCATAATTCTCCCCGATATTATCATTACACCAATAAACAAAGAGAAGTCTCTAATTCAGTTATCATATCAAAACGAGGATTGACTCACCAGACATTGAGTCCACATTGACCACGCCCTCTTGCCTTGACATCACTTCATGACTCAGATACCCCTGGTTCTTTGTCACGTTCAGCTTGGTGCATCATAATAAGGCTTCCATTTTTCATTTTTACTGATTTTTTACAGATAAATACAGTCGGAAAACAATCTTATTTCCTGTCTGGCTTCATTTTTAAAAGTGGAAAAATTCAGAAAATTGTGCTTCTAGTTAGTGACTCTCTTGTTGTTTTTCATGAATTCCAGACCACCTGCTAAGAAGATAGACACCATGGAGATTTTAAAAAACAGGATCAGATTCCCCTAAATACAGGCATATGTTAACATATATTTATATATAATGCTAATATTTACCTGTCGGTGTAGTGTTTTGTTATATTTGGATGCTTAATTTGCTAAAACGTGACAGACATCAAAGTATGAGTGCAAAGTATCAGTTAAATAAATGTGGAATTATACCATTTTAGGCTCCATGTATGCTCAAAACATATAATAAATATGAGTAAATACAAAAAAAATGGCCAAAAATTATTATGGGAAATATAGATGGAAATGTTAAAAAAAAAAAAAACAATACCATAAAACCAGGAGCCCTATTCATAAATTCACCTCACCTCGATTTGTTTCTATTGTGGTTTGACTCACAGCCTCTTAACTCCTTGACACCCAACACCATTAACCCGGAGTTTCAGTATCTTCAAGATTGAAGTTTAATGATTGTATGCCAGAGGATGAACACAGGTTGGCCTGATAGATCTGTTTCCATGGACAGCGCTCCTAATTTTTCTCTAAGGTAAACTGCTGGCTCTTGTTACTTGATCTGATCTTGTTCCATGCCAGTCTTCTGCATAGAATCCCAGAGAGAGGAATATTTTTGGAGGTTTTCTCTCTGTCCCCATTAACTAGCATTAGATTATTTTTGCCACTGTTTCTTATTGTATTGGGATGTTTATATTACTTTCTACAGTTTTGAACCCCTTGACCAATCACTTTTATGTTTGATTTATTGGTCTCATGTTTTTCACTTTTTACTTACATGTGCAGTGGACGTTCAGGGTTTTTGTTGCTTCTAATAATGTGTTGTTGTGCAGTTGTGCTGTTAGGTTTAATATGTCACACACATGCTCTCCGTGGACTACTTTGCTGCCTATTCCCATCCTTCAAATTTGTGCCAAGGTAATTGAACTGCTAGGTAGTGTGTGAGCTAATAAGACGTCACAACTGTGACCAGTAGCTTCCATAGCATGTCAGGTCATTTTTGTTCAGTGTTTTAAGATTTTTCTTATTAATTGTAGTAATTGGGTTAACTGGCTGGCTGGACCTGCATTGCAAATAGCTGTAAAGCAGGTGTATGAAAAGTGGAAACTGTACATGGAAGAGGTGATATTACATATCACACCTACCTGAAGGGAAATCATTAGATCATGGTCTTTTGACCGTGACAATGTTTTGGATCAAGACACGTTTGATATCCATCAGTGCGAAAAAGTACCAATGATTGGTCCTGAAGCACATGCTAAAAAGAATCAAAGTTTTTGTTCGAAGAAAATGACAAAAGAGATACCAATAAAAACTTTTGAAATAAAAAAATAACAAAAGAGATGTACATATTTTGAAAAAGTGCACTTTCGGTCTATTTTGATCCTGAGAAAAATGCAGGACCAGGATACCTTTTGCCTAGAAGAAGTCCAAATTTCAGCATCGCTGCTCACAGGAAGTGATGCACTCTCAATCTCAAAATAATTATTACATCAACCCAGTCTTGATCGTGAAGAAGATAATGAACTTCCTCTGAGACTTATCACAGGAACTCTGCAGAACTGTGGTGTTTCTCCTATTTGAGTGACTAGAGCGAAGACCATTAAAATACAAATTGAAATGCATTGGGTGAGTCATCCAGTTGTATCCACTTCCAACAAGTACATTTTTTTCTGGTGGAACCACATATCACCAGCTGACACTCCCTCTTTTCTGGGTCTGTCCAATAGGATGAATTGGGCAAAAGCAGGATTCCCTAAACAATATGGAAATAAAGCCGGCCAATATCAGAAATTAAATGTATTTTGTCTTTCAGTCGAGGATGCTAGGGTAAAGGTTGACTTTTCTTTGGAAAACAATCCAATGGCAGATGGTTATTATTGTAGGAAAAATTACTGTTTCTACCACCAAACATGTCAGCATTGAACAAGATGATACAGGTCTAAAGGGACCAGTCCTGGAGCAAACAGTACTGAGGTTCCAGAGGAAAGATCTTGTTAAAGAAATCCAAATGGATGAGCAGGAAAACTAACTACCAACACAGCCATTGTTTGGAAAATCGTGCAGCAGACCACTCAATTCAAAGAAGTTAGGAAGTGATGTCATTGTTTTCCTCCCTGTCCCCAGGATCCATAAGACCAGAACTGGAGGAAGATCGTTCTCCTACGTTGCCGCCAAGGCATGGAACTCGCTGCCCTTATACTCGGGCAATCAGCATCACTGACCCAATTCAGAAAAGACCTCAAGACCTGGCTCTTCTAATGATCCTTCACCCACTCCTACCAACAGACCCCTCCCCCACCCCCAGCGCCTTGAGGCCTTCACAGGTGACTAGCCGCACTTTATAAGCCCCTAATTAACTGATTGATCATCCAGGTAAGTGATCTGGGTGCACCTGAAACTGTTTTCTCTCTGCCTGGTCGCTGCATTTCATATATTGCAATTGGAAACATACAATATAGAACCCTCCCTTACCCACACCTGCCTCTCGAATCTCATCTGATGTCTGCACCCTGCCACCCTGTATCATAAACTTATTTTCACACCGAATGGTTCAGGCTCTTTCATGCTTCTTATCTTTCTTTCACCCTTTCTCGTCTGTCGTCCATTTCATAACTAGGGATCCTAGTTTATTTAAATTTATTTTTACATTTCTGCCTGAACTTATCCACATTTTTTTGCATATTTTTCTGCATGTATCCACACTTATTTAGGAATTTGTGAAAAAGTGAAGCTGCATCAGGTATATGTCTGCATATATTGAATTGACACATGTATGTTCATACATGAATGCCTAATGGGTTTTGATGCTGCATGTACCCATATATGAAACGAATACTCTCAGACCAAAACATGAGCATTGTGGTTGGCACGCGTTCATGTTGGCAGCTCTTTAATGTTCATTAGCTCTCAGTCTGCACAGATATTTGTCATTGCAGATTTAGTTAACAGCTTTAAGAAGCATTCAATAAACATATTTTTCCCTTTTTATCCAGAACTTTAAAGAAAATATAGACAAGGTAAAATAAATGGACTTCTGCCTGTATGTATCTGTAATAGTCAGTAAGAATGGAAAACTGGGGGCTTTAATCAGAACCCAGGCTCTCTTGGCCTACTCGCCACCATTTCATTTGAGCTTAGTTTGCCCTTATTGCCTACTCTTTTACAATACCAGTTTCTCACTGCCTCAGTTACACTCTGGCAACTTTCATCCAGTGAAGTAACAAAAGTTGAGCCCGCCCCCCTGCTAAGTACTTTGAGGGGCCACCGCCAGGCTCACGCAGGGGCTCTCAGGCCAGAGTACTGTGCTGAGGGGGCTGCCTGGAGCTCGACCCCCCCAAACTGCGGTGACTGCAAGGACCTTTGTTACACCACTGCTTTCATCCAGTACTCCTTCCCCCTTTCATCTTGCTGTCCTCCTTGAATCTCTGCTGCACTGCAGTGGAATACTGCACTGCCCCCTGCACTTTGTCCTTGCTCCTCCTTGCACTCTGCACTTCCTCCACCTCGCAGACTCTATTACTTCCTTCAGTAGCTTGTCCTGCTTTATCTACCACCTTGCCTTTTTTGCCCAGCGGAGTGTAAAATAGGCGCCTTCAGCCTCTGTGGCTTAGGTTGCCCCCTTCTTTCAAAGGGCCCCATATTGAACCCAGGACCTATGAACATCTCTGTGATAGGGCCGGAGCGGTTGCCACTAGAGGGGGCCAGGGCACCACCCACCTTGTTTTTCAAGTTATGTGGACAGAAATTGCAAAGAGCAAATACCATCCACATACGCTTTGTTAATTAAATAGGACTTTGCACAATAGCTGGGTGCTGCCTCAGTGCCTAGCTGTCTCTCGCACTTGCTGTGATGAGAGTCAGGCAGCCAGGCACTTTCGAGAGGGACACATGCTTTAGGGAGCATGCGTCCCTCAGCATGTCCCTTTTTAAAAAAGAAAGTCCCTATGCAGGCTAAGGGCTGACCTAGGGCCAGCCCTGTTCTGCAATGTTAGGGAGTCTGAAGAGACCTCCCATTCACGACGCTAGCAGCGTCATATTTACAAGCAGTCGCAGGCATCTAAGTATTAAGACCTATATTCCGGGGACTGTCTGCGGGCTGACCGACACATCCCCGCAGGGGACCCTCATAAGAGGGCGGCCCTTTAGTGCCACAAGATGGCACACTGGACAGCCTATTATCCAGGGACCCCTTCAGGGTCAGGCGTGTCATTTCCGGACGGGGTGGGGGTAGGTGGGAAGTATATATGCCTCCCCGTGTACCTGGCTGCTTCTTTGTCCTCACCCTGACGCCGTTTGCAACCAGTTGGGGACAGGTGAACTTTAGTGGTCTGAATTCACCTCCGGCTCCCGTGGCATGGAGCTCAGTCGGGGGGAAGTGAGTAGCCTGCGCGCAGGAGGTTCATCTGTGCGATGCGTAAATTCATTGAGCAGAGATTTGGCTTTATTAGACATGAGTGCTACACGCCAAATTCACAGGGTGTTTTTAGGACGATGGGGTACATCTGTCCAGTATAAGCATGGACCTGTTTCTTGCTGGATAAGGGAGAGGCCCTAGAAATAAGCAAGTAGGAAATAGTAAGGAGGAATGCCGGCCTTGGTGGGGGGGGCCCTGGCTGCGACGGTCGCCACACCCAAGGCTGTGGCGGAGTTACAGGGCGATCCAGAGGTGGAAAGGTACTCAGGGGTACCCTCTTCAGGAGCACAAAGGGTGCTGAGGTCTAATATCCCCAGGAAGTCTGTGCGGTGGACCCTGGGGTGCGACGGCGCCCCGTCTGTCCTACGGGCGGTTGGAAACCTGTACAACCGAGGGTCGCTTGAACGCTCCGTCCCTCGTAGGGGGGGGGCGTGAGTAATAGGGTGGACCAATGGTTCACCGGAGGTGGGGGGGCAATCCACTCACCACAACCGCTAAGCACCGATTGGCTAAGGCCACGATGTAAGTTGGCCCATCAGTGGTAGGCCGCGAGGGCCGGCTTGCCTTTGGATCGTCTGTTAGATAACCCACCATGTTGAATGTTAATGTTAAATGTTAAAAACACTTTTATAGCGCACTTACACCCAACGGTTTCATGGCGCTGTGAGCACAGGGTAAGCAGACATTCAGCAGTGTAGATAATTAAGACAGAGGATGCTTAGCCATGGGCTTGGCGGAACAGTAGAGTTTTCAGAAGGGATCTAAAGTAAGGGTAAGAACAAGTGAGTCTCAGCTCCAGGGGTAATGCATTCCAACGGGAAGGGGCAAGGAAAGAGAATCTAAGGCCACCATGTCTCTTGCGGTTGAAAGTAGGAGTTGTAAGTAGAGCCAAGTAAGAAGAGCAAAGGTTACGCGAAGGAAGATAACGATGGAGAAATGAAGAAATGAAAGCAGGGCCAAGACCAGCCAAGGCTTTAAACATGATCCAGCCAAGTTTAAATTCACTTCGTTAAGCCACTGGGAGCCAATGAAGGGCTTTAAGCAAGGGACGGACATGGAGGTGTCTGGGCTGATGGAAGATTAGTCTCGCTCCCTGATTCTGTACCAACTGTAGGCGATTTAGCTGGTACGCAGGGATGCCAACATAAAGAGAGTTGGCATAATCAATCCTAGAGACCACAAGGGCCAACAGAGCCAGAGTCAGGGCCTCCGTGGTTAGAAATCGGGAGATCTTACGGATTTTCCGATGGTGGAAGAAACAAGAAGATACCACAGCACTTATCTGGGGCTTCATGGAAAGATCTTTGCTAATAATGACTCCTAAGCTTTTAGCTGAGTTGACAGGCCAGAAGGCCAGAAATTAGAATTCCAGGGGTTGGAGGCACCTCCGACCAAGACCAGCTCGGTCTTGTCGGGGTTAAGCTTTAAATGATTGTCCTCCATCCAATTACTGATAAGACACAGGGTGGACTGAAAATTATAAATTGATTGGTCAGAGGAGTCAATGTCAAAGACTAGCTGGATGTCATCAGCATAGTTAAATGCAATGACATTGCAACCCCATTGAGACCGGATGAGGGGGGTCAAATATAGGTTGAAAAGAAGGGGAGAGAGGGATGAACCCTGGGGGACGCCACATGTTAGCTTAACTTTATCCGCTGAGAAGTTGGAGAGGTGAACAGCCTGATGACGATTGCTTAGGAAGGAGCGGATCCACCCAAGGGCCGGCCCCCGGATTTTCCGAAGGTGGAAGAAACAAGAAAATACCACAGCACTTATCTGGGGCTTCATGGAAAGATCTTTGCTAATAATGACTCCTAAGCTTTTAGCTGAGTTGACAGGGCAGGGGGGAGAGCCAAGGCCAGAAGGCCAGAAATTAGAATTCATGGGGTTGGAGGCACCTCCGACCAAGACCAGCTCGGTCTTGTCGGGGTTAAGCTTTAAATGATTGTCCTCCATCCAATTACTGATAAGACACAGGGTGGACTGAAAATTATAAATTGATTGGTCAGAGGAGTCAATGTCAAAGACTAGCTGGATGTCATCAGCATAGTTAAATGCAATGACATTGCAACCCCATAGAGACCGGATGAGGGGGGTCAAATATAGGTTGAAAAGAAGGGGAGAGAGGGATGAACCCTGGGGGACGCCACATGTTAGCTTAACTTTATCCGCTGAGAAGTTGGAGAGGTGAACAGCCTGATGACGATTGCTTAGGAAGGAGCGGATCCACCCAAGGGCCGGCCCCCGGATGCCGGCGTCACCGACACGGCCGACCAAAATATCGTGGTCGACCGTGTCGAAGGCAGCCGACAAATCCAGGAGCACCCAGGCCTGGCTGATCCCAAGGTCCGCTCCTCTCCTCAGCTCCTCCATTACTGAGATGATGACTGACTCAGTCGAATGGGCCGGCCTAAAGCCAGCCTGTTGCGGGTCGAGGAACTGGGTGTGTTCGATAAGCGAACTCAAAAAGCTAGTGACATGGGCCTCCAGCACTTTACTAAGGTAGGGGGTAGGGAAATAGGGCGAAAGTTGTTCATTGAAGAGGGGTCCGCATTAGGCTTTTTCAAGATGGGTACCACTTCAGCTGTTTTAAAGGAATCAGGGACCAGTCCAAGCCGGAGGGAATTATTAAGAAGTGCCAGAGGGGGTTTGGGACAGGCAGTAAAAGCCTCCCGTAAAATATGGGGGGGGGCAGCAGTCTGTGGGAGAACCAGAACCCACCTTTTTTAACAGGGCAAGGAATTCCTCCTTAGATATCGGGGGTATCTGGTCCACTGTGTGAGGGTTTCTGGTGGCAGATATAATGGCCGATGTAGGTGTGGAGGAAGATGTACGAAGAGGGATACTATTTTTAATTTTAGCAATTTTCTCCACAAAAAAGGAGTTGAGAGAATCGCAGAGTGCTTGAGAGGGGGGGGGGAGTTTAATAGTCACTCTGTCAGGGTGTGAAAGCTCTTCCACTATAGAGAAAATATCTTTTGACTTAGTGGCGGAATCAGTAATCCTCTTGGAGAAGTACAAAGTTTTTGCCTGGAGAATGGATTGCTTATAATCTTTGAACTGGGTCATGAATAACAATTTTTTCTCTGGGGCATAATTACGCCCCAGAACAACAATAGAGGAAGTGTAGAGGTAATGATAGAATCACCCTCCTAACTGATCTATATAAACAAAAGGATTCTATCAATGTGTAATGGTGACTAATTTATGTTGTTTTTGGTGAATATCTAATATACAAGTGTGGAACTAGGCTCTCTCTTAGAGTGACAAGACGAGGGCACTGTGCTTTTAAAATACCCCTCACACACTAAGAATCCCTTAGTGTCATGCTTCATCATGGGGGTCTTCCCGTCCCTCTACGGGGCGGGGCGTGCTACGACCTATGAACTACGTGGGAGCACTGATTTTGTTGTGACAAAAGGCTATGTGTTGGTGCAGTGTAGGTGATATCAGTGAAGTGTAGGGACCTAAATATGTGAGTGCAAGATAAAAATTAAAAATTCCCTGGCTAGTAGAAAAAATATATTTTATTAACTTCTCTGGCTGGGAACGTTAAAAAGGGGTGTTTTTGTGGTAGAGCTATTAGCTAGCTACCTGGTCGACATGTTTCATAAGCAGTCCCCTACTGCTTATTCATCAGGACCTCTAGTGGTCCCTACAAAATAATACTCAGTTCTAAAGTAGTATGCCTAAAGTCCTACAAACCGGTAGCAAAAATCGTCCACCTGTTTGAGCTTCGGGGCATGAGTTGGCCCTAGGTGAAGCGTGAAAAATATTGACCTATTGTGGCCTCTGTAAAGGAAGATGGGAGAGAAAAAATGCAAGACATATTCATAAAATTGTTTGCGCATAGTTCTCAACGTCTGTATTCTGTCGAGGGTCACATAACTATTGGGTGACCTCTTTTGTATTGAGCGTTCGTGTTACACTTCATAAGGAGAGAGAAGAGTTGAATGCACTTTTCTTACTGTCACTCGTTGGCAAACTATAGTCAAATAAGTCAGATATGTGGGCAAAATAATCTCAAGATACACACACACACGTGACTCAATACACTCAAGTTGCACCCTCACGACAAAGAGACTGAGGACTTGAGGACTCCGTTGCTATGATTGTCGATCTGAAAGACCGTGGGTTGGGTTTTTAAATGGTTATGGAAAAATAAAATAAAATAAATAAATGGCCATAGTCAATAAACCAAGTAAAAGGCATGCATACATACTAGTTCGACAAATGTTACGTGCCCCATGAGCTGGCAGGCGAAGGGTATTCCACGCGGTCAACTGTAAAAGAAAACCGCATCCTTTAGTCAATTACGCATTACCCGTAAATAGTTTTGGCCTTGGTGATGTAAGTGACCAAGTTTAGAGACTCGTGGTCGGAGTCTATTACTTACGTTACCGCTTTTGTGCAATGCCTTAATCCTACCTTTGTGCCGCTCCGAGGAATAGGAGCGACCTGTATCTGCCGTCTTATTAAACCCAATGCAAGTTGTGTTGTCATCTCCAGTTTCAGATGGCAGTAACAACTGGTGCGCTAACCCAAGATGGCCACCAGCCGCGAGACACCGGGTGGGAGACAGGATCGTTTTAGAAGTGTTTCTTCTATTTTGCTTTTGTCTAAGAAGTATTGTTTTCAGTTGAGAATGTCTCATTGGGGGATGCTTGTTATACAATATATTTTTTCTGTAAAATCTAATTATTTCGAAATGCATTGTTTGCTATGAATTACGAGTCACGATAATCTAGTGCAAATGCGATTCTCACATTGGGGATACTCCATATCCTATGTGTCTTCAGAGGATATATGACCGTCTCGAAATTCTCTGTGAATAGTGAGGCAATGATCGCGTATTTGAGGCGTTGTCTTTACAATAGTGTGGATCGCCAACTTCTCACATGGGCATTGTTTTACAGGTGGAAAGACATAATTGGGATGGTCTCGGATTTCCTCCTATAGGTAGATGGATAGATAAAAACTGAGTTGCAGATTGGGAGGAAGACAGGTCACGTATTTGAGGCATTGTCTTTACAATTGTGTGGATCACCAACTTCTCACATGGGCATTGTTATACAGATGAAAAGACATAAGTCGGATGGTCTCGGATTTCCTCCTATAGGCTGATGGATAGGTAAAAACTGAGTTGCAGAAGGGGAGGAAGATAGGTCACATTCTATAGTTTTCATTCTATAGTTGACCCTAGGGAATTTCATCGTTCAGGCCATTTTTGTTGGAGTTAATGCGGAAAACCCACCTCTGTTCTTTTTCTGGGAGGCGTTCCTCATTATCGACCAATTTGATTATTGTCCAAGAAATGTCCTCAG
Source organism: Lissotriton helveticus (assembly GCF_964261635.1). Lineage (NCBI taxonomy): Eukaryota > Metazoa > Chordata > Amphibia > Caudata > Salamandridae > Lissotriton > Lissotriton helveticus. The sequence goes on from NC_136072.1 coordinate 94,585,859, forward strand.
GTTTATGGCCGCTTTCCAAGAAATGGCTGCTCAGTTTCGTACTCGATTTTTTGCATTTTATCGTGCTTTTATGTTCCCCTATTCTAGTCTTTATGGCCCTGCTTGTCATGCCAACGTATTCCAGGTGGCATGGGCAGGTGGTGAGATATACCACATTGAGACTATTACAGTTGCTGAAGCATCTATGCTCCCAGGTGGTCCCATTGCGGAAAGTCAGTTTCTTGCTTTTTTTGGTCAGACAACATACTTTACAATTACCACATGGATGGTGTCCTTGTACAAAGTTAGGGGTTTTTTTTAGAGTTGATTTTATCGGCTTTTGGTCTCGTGTGTACCAATATGTCTCTTATACTCCGTGCCTTTCTGTGGGAGAAGATGGGTTTTGGTATCTGTAGACCTCCACTATTGAGGATCTTCCAGTTCTTGTTGACAATTCTTGTCACCTGGTTCGAGCTTGTGTTATACGTGGTTACACAAATGGGTCTCTGATCCTCTTCCTTTGGTACCTTCTCCTCAAGAAGACTCTCTCTGCAGTTGTTTCTTGCCCTTTTATGTGCCTGGTTAATGATTTTGTCTGGATATTGGCGGGTTTCCAACTTTTTCTGTAGGTCTCTGGACTGGAGTTTAAAATTCCCAATTTCTGTACAGTTTCTGCGTAGGCGCAGAAACTGACCATACGGTAAATTGTCCCGTAGGTGTTTCGGATGGAAGCTCTGGTACATTAACAGGCAGTTCTTAGAGGTACTCTTAAGGTGGGTGGTGGTCATCTGCCTGCCATTCTTGGGGAAGATGTTCAAATCTAGGAATACACGATTGCTGTTTGATGTGGTGCTGGTAAACTTGAGAAAATCATCCTGTAGGTTCAACCAGGTTAGAAACTGTTGAGAGGTCCTTTCATCTCCATCCCAGATGATAAGGATATCATCGATGTACCTTTTCCAAGTCCTGATGTTGTCTCTGAAAGGATTTCTGGGGTTCAGTGTCCTGGTTACCTGCAGATGATGCACATAGAGACCAGCTATGCTGGGAGCAAAAGTGCTCCCCATGCTGGTCCCGTGCTTCTGGAGGTATATGGTGCCATTGTATTCAAAGAAATTTTCTTTTAATGCCAGGCAGCAACATTCCATAATCACGTTTCGTGGGGTCTGGTATTCCCAATCGTCTTCAAAAAGGACATCCTCAATGATTGCAAGGGTTTCATTGTGTGGCAGGCTAGTGTATAGGCTCTCCACATCACAGCTAATTAGGAGCTGGGTGTTGGGATCAAACGTCAAGTCCTCCAGTAGGTTCAGCACGTCTTTTGTGTCCCTGAGGTAGGTTGATGTCCGTTGGACCATTGGTCGGAGAAATGTGTCCGCACATTTTGAGACCGGTTCTAAAACTGACCCAATCCCCGAGACAATGGGACGTCCCAGGGGATTGTCCAGATTTTTATGGATCTTTGGTAGAGTGTACATATAGGGGGTCTTAGGATTTTTTTGACATAAGAAATCCCCTTCTTTCTTGGTAATCCAATTGTGGGCCAATGCCTCCTCCACCATTGTATTGATTTTAATTTTTTTACTCTCAGTGGGGTCCGCCCAGAGAACTTCATAGTTTCGTTGGTCTTGTAAGAGTCGCATGCATTCGTTGTCGTACTGTGTCTTGCTTTGTATTACCGTGGCACCCCCCTTATCTGCTGGTTTTATTACTATTTCTTTGTTGTTACTCAGTTCTTGTAAAGCTTTCCGCTCTTCATTTGAAACATTCTGGAACACTCGTTTATTTGATGGATTGAGTTCCTCAAGATCTTTCATGACAGCTTTCTCAAATGTAAGAAGTTCAATTGGTAGTGTGTTATCCATAGGAGTGAATATGGATTTTGGTTTCAATCCGGTATCTCCTTGTTCGGTCATATCCTCTTTGTCTTTAAAGAAGACTTGGAGTTTCAGACGTCTCATGAATTCCTGCACCTCTTTGCAGAGATGGAACTTGTCCATATTGGCGGTGGGGACGTATCCTAAGCCCTTCTCCAATACTCTTTCCTGGGATTCAGATGGTTCAATATCTGTAAGGTTTACCACTAGGCTTGTTTCTGATGTTTCGATGACCCTGTCATGCTCCTTGTGGACACCCTCGGGGTTTCTTCTTTTCCGGTATTCCAATGCACGTTGGTTCCTCTCCTGTTTCTCCCTTTGTTCCGTCCTTGGCGCGTGCCTAAAAAAGACGTTTGGTCAAAGTAGCCGTAGTCTTGTTGTTGGTATCCCCAAGGTGGAAATAACCCATGTGGATGTTGAAAAGGTGGTGGGCCATATTGCTGTTGAGGATACATCATATGTGGTGGATAATTGTTCCATCCTCTTGTACCCCGATAGTTAGGGCGTCGGAAGTTTTGTCTCGTGCCTTGATTTCTAGGACTTTTGCTCCTGCTAGAGTCCGAACTATTAGATCCCGCATCAGATGATTCGTCGTCTGTGGCATTGTCGCGTGACGGTCTATAATCATCCTTTATGTAGGGATACATTCTTTCTTTGGTCCACCGGCTTGTGTCTTTCTTTAGTTTTTCATATTTGCTTAGTTTAAGTGATGTTTCAAAATCATTTAGTGTTTTGTTAAGTTCGTCTAGATGTTTTTTGAGATTTATGGGAGATTCATAGTTTTTTAGCCGTACTTCAATTGTTTGTATCTCAACCTTGAGTTCTGATGCTAGCCTACTGGCGGTTTTGATTATAAGTACAATCCAGTCTCGTGTACTTCGGCCGCATAGGAAATAGAATGGGCAGAGATTCCTACCCCTGGCCCCGAACGGCCGCGGACGGGCGCAGACGGGCTTACCTTTGGCGCGCCTTCGGCGCGCATACGGCGCGCCCGCTGCGCACGTCTGCTGTGCGTTCGCGGTGACATGTGCAATATGTAGCCTAGTCCCGCCTCCAGCTAGACCGCACCCTACGGTCCTGCCGGGCTCAGGGACTGACCAAAGATGGCGCCCTGCCCTCCACACAATCGGCAATGCAGCCGCGATGGACCGGGGCAGGGGGAGCACACCTCACCACAAGTAAGTAAAAGAATAAAAAGTTAGTGAGGAGCAGCGATTTTAAAAAGTCCAGCAGTCGCTTTTAAAAGCGCGAATGATACAATTTAAGAACAGGCAGATAGCGGTGGAGTGAGAGCGAGTAAGCAGAAGAGTGCACAGCAATCTTAAATCATTACTAACAGCGTGCCTCGCAGTTTGCCCCCCAGCGCTCAGCAGTATTGCAGGAGCTGCCACCACCTACTATAATGTTGGCATATTTGGTATGCTAATAAACCTGAAGCAATGTTTTCCCATCAAAACGTTGTCTTGTCTGCTTATTTATGTGACATGTATGTTGCTGTGTGAGGGCTGGTGAGTGTGGCTGATATTGGCACTATGAGGGCTAACCGACACGTCCCCGCAGGGGACCCTCATAAGAGAGCGGCCCCTTTAGTACCACAAGATGGCACACTGGGCAGCCTAGTGTCCAGGGACCCCTTCAGGGTCAGCTGTGTCATTTCCGGATGGTGTGGGGGTAGGGGGGAGGTATATATGCTTCCCCCGCCCACCTGGCGGCCTCTTTGTCCTCACCCTGATGCCGTTTCCTCCCTACTGCTTACCTGCCGTTATCAGGGTGGGGGGGCGAAGGTTCTTCTAATCCTCTTTATTTGTGTTGCAGGCGGAGTTACAGGGCGATCCAGTGGCAGAAAGGTAATCAGGGGTACCCTCTTCAGGAGCACAAAGGGTGCTGAGGCCTAATATCCCCAGGAAGTCTGTGCGGTGGACCCTGGGGTGCGACGGTGCCCCGTCTGTCCTACGGGCGGTTGGAAACCTGTACAACCGGGGGTCGCTTGAACGCTCCGCCCCTCGTAGGGGGGGCGTGAGTAATAGGGTGGACCAATGGTTCACCATAGGTGGGAGGGGCTATCCCCTCACCACAACCGCTAAGCACCGATTGGCTAAGGCCACGATGCAAGTTGGCCCATCAGTTGCCGCGAGGGGGGCTTGCCTTTGGATCGTCTGTAAGATAACCCAACATGTTGGCATATTTGGTATGCTAATAAACCTGCAGCAATTTTTCCCATCAAAAAGTTGTCTTGTCTGCTTATTTATGTGACGTGTATGTTGCTGCGTGAGGGCGGCTGAGTGTGGCCAATATTGGCACTATGCCAATTACTTTCACAGGCTGCAAGCAACACCCTTTCCCAACTCGTCGCCTGTGATGTGTTGGAAAAGGGCATTGCTTGTAGTCTATGAAGGATTGAGGGCATGTGACTCGAGGGCACAGAACCAACAGACTCTGTGACCTCGAGCCACATGCATTCTGTAAATAGATACACTGTGCACGCTGTAGCACTCACAGAGTATCTGTTTATATCTTGCAATTGCATCGGAGGCCGAGAGGGCTCGCTTGGCACGCTCAATCCTCCCATCCTGGACTGGAGCAGCACACCCTGTTGAGGGGCGCGTGCGTGTTCCAGAGCAGCATTTGCCAGATAAGTGGGACTGGAGACCTGCTATCATGCCTGCCAGACTGCAGTACGCCTTTACTGTTTTGAAACAATAAAAACAAACTGCAGGCTGGCACAGCAGAGCACACATCCGGAGCTCCCTTACTTGAAAGTGCTGACTTTGTGTGCTTTTATCATGTGGGGGGGTTACTTTAGTACATCCACAGATATCATTGTATTGAGAGGCGTTTATTAAAACTGTTAATAAATGCCTCTCAAGATACTGATATAGACTGATGTACTAAAGTGAGAGAAAATATTGCACATTTAGAATTCAACATATATTAGCAGGTTAGAAATGCAAGTTAAAATATTTTAAAAATGAAGGAAATGCATGTTTAGAAGTGACGTACAATATGTGTCATTACCTTTAGTAAGACAATTAATTAAAACTGAAAAATATTGTAGAATGACAGTGTTAGACACGAAAATATTATTATAAATGGTTCGTTTAAATTCACGTTTTCGAAAAAATTTCACAAAGCAACTATACTTTAGCCTGTGCACTGACTAGGCCAGAGTCTTTCTTTTCAACCTTTGCTCATAGTAAAGTACACTGCGCAACGGCTGCACATAGATGTAATCCCAGCAATATGCCAACTTTATTATTATGTTCATGTAGTTCTCCTCGACCCATGATAGATCATTTCCCCTAAGAATATAGACTTATTGAAATCATAAGAACAAATGGTGATGTAGACTTATAAATGTTGCTTCAATATTAACTTGATATATGTTTTCACATTTGCTGACTAACCTTTGTTTCTGCATTGAAACTCGTAATACTTCTTTAGCTTTGGTAAGAGGGTTTTCATGAGAAACTTCCCTCATGTAACAATTATGTTGAAAAAAAAAACTGTAACAACCTAGATGACGAGAATGCAGACAGTGGGAATCGGACGAAGATGCATCATATGACTGACAACACCACCTAGCAAGCTGCTCTGATTGGATATCAATTAAACGCATCATTAAGGATTCGATACATGTATTGAAAGGTTATAATAACAAGTGTTTCTAGCTAGTTAGACAACTCTGCTATCCTTTTTCCCTTCCAGTAGTCTTGCTACTGGATTTCTCCTCTGCCCGAGACTCTTCTTCATGGAGAGTTGATTTCCTTTTAGATATTTGAGATGATTACTATATTAACTTGTGATTGATGCTACTGCACAGATTGCAATTCTAAAACAGTTGATACTGCAATTGTGTGGAACTCAGTTGAGTTTTCAAAGAACCACTCTTTATGAGAAGTTGTATTTTCATTCATTGCTCTTTTCCAACAGGACTCTTTATTGGTTCTTATTTAGCTTATTTGGGTTTCTTTATGGAACGCATATTTTAATTGATGATTTCTAATCTTTCTTTTATTATTTCTGTAAATCACTAAACAGAATAAAGAGATGACATTCTTACCTTATTGATAATAAAATCCTTTAAAACTATCTTAACCTCTCGTCATTGACTCATCGAAAAATTATAAAAGACTATGATGTTTGAATGACTTTATTTCCCAGAGAACTCTCATTCTAAGCGCGGTGGAAAGGGTCCATTGACCTCTCTGGAGCCAGGAGGATTCCCTATGGTGCTATTTGTAAGTGGGTGTAAGATCTGAACCATCAGGAGGGTCCTTTGGGCGCCAGCAAAAGTGAAACGCTCCCACATGTTACAAGCATACAAGAGGCGCCCACCCCTTTCAAAATTCCACCAGCCGCCACTGGATACCACTATTGCTCCCTGGCATTCTGCTGTGCTCCTCAGGTGATGCTGTTGCCGTGCACCTTATTATGTACCATCCACTGCACTGTTCTCTCCTTGAAATCTGTGCAGCGCCCCATAAACCACCCTGCTGCACTGACTCACACCCTGTACTGAGTGCCAGTATCTTGCGCTGCTCCACTATTGCGCCTCGTTCTGCTGTTTTGTACCTTATTGTCCCGGTTTGCACCATGTGCACCTCACACTTGAACCGTGAGCATCTCCCGCTGCCCCTGTACTGCCCTTTCAGCTTCCCGTGTTCTTGTTTCCAAGATCCTTGTCCCGCCCCCGCCGCACCCTGAGTGGTTCACCCTTGCATCCTACACTGATGGTATTGGGCAAGCTGTGCTGTTCGCCTTATACCCTGTGTTGCTGGTCCCTCTGTCCAAGGCACTGCTCTCTCTGAGTTGTTCCGCCCCCTGTACCCTACTCTTATTGTAACTTATGCTACTCCTAGTGCTTAATTTGTAAAAAGAAAATAACACCAAGGCTCTTGCCAGGAGGCCACTGCAGCTTCCACAACACATTGCCCTTGCTATGCTGCCATAGAAAGTAACACCACAGGTACAAACTATCACACTTCTGCAAGTGTCAAAATTCAGACAATTTCAGGCCCCCAAATTTATAAGAATGGCTTGAGCAGCAGGTAATAGCCATTTGTAATGTATATTGAATTAATAATTAACTGTCATTGTGGTCCTCCCTAAATTAGCCAGACAGCTCTACCTTATGGCAGACTGTCACAAGTGCCAGTATTGACAAATAAGTGTTGTGCTGACTACCGGAAACCACTGGCTCAAATTAAGCACTGGCTACTCCCTCCCCACACCCTGTGTTTTTTATTTCCCTACACACTATACAGCTCCTCCCGGGACTGCTCTCTCCCCTGGGCCCTGGCCCATGCAAATTGTGCTGCTAACCCCTTGCATCCTGTAGTGCTCCTCAGACACCCCGCACTACAGCCCTTGCAATCAATCCCATGCTGATCCTTAGCACCCTGCGATGCTCTCCCTGCACCCTTTGCTGCTCATCACTCTGCACCTTGTTCTGCTACCCTCCCTGGCACTGAATGTCTCCCACCCCTCATCTCCTCCACCCTGCGAGCCTCCTCTGACTCTTTCACTGCTCTACCCTTGCCTCCTGTTCTGCTGCACAAGCTTTCCTAACACAAACCAAACACAACATTTGAAGGACAGGAAGCAGTGTATTACAACTTGTGCAACCAGAGTGCATGATGTTCTGTGTGTGGAAATACAGATGTGCTAATGGTACCCACTTCCATGTATTATGCCATCTTGTCCCAGGACAGTATGAAAACCTGCATTGGGAGCCTGTCCCAAAAGTTCCTTGTAGGTCAGCCAGAACTTACCGCCCATAAGGCTCAGTTTCTTAGGCCCTGATTACAAGTTTGGTGCAGCGGAATTACTGTACAGTATTCCACTCTGCTTGATCATGACTGTCCAAGCACTCCTGGTTTTTCAGAATGCAGGGACACAGGACCAGATGTTGCTCATCAGTAAAATCACATGAGGCTTTGGCTGCAATAGCGCTGTTCTTCAAACCCCCCCACCCTCCCCCCTCTCTTATAAATATTACCTCTGGCACGGGGGGCTTCTCTTGCTTCAACCCCACCTTGCAGGGAAGCTACTGCACCTGTTTAGCCCTTCCTCAGAGCAGTTGGCAAATGGAAAGGTTAAATCCCTCAGAATAGGGAATACCACGTGGCATGCAAGATTGTCACCTAGGTAGTGCTTAATTTGAGCCAGAGGTTGCCGGTGCTCGGTAACGGCACATAATTGTCAACACCGGCCCTTTGACAGTCTGCCACAAGGTGGCGCTGTCTGGTTAATTTAGAGATGACAACAACAGTTAATATTTCATTAAATATACAAAGTGCTTGAAATGGAAAAATAGAAGTGCAGGTACTCTGTACCAGAGTACCTGCTTGTTTCTGGGAAGTACCCGTACTCTCCAATTAAAAGTATAGCATTTCTCTTGAGAAGTGGTAATACTCTCCCTCTCAAAATTAAAAAGTGCCGGTACTCCGTACCGGACAGTACCGGCCCATTTAAAGCACTGAATATACACTAAAAATGACTATTACCTGCCGTTCAAGCCATTCTTATAGCTTTGGGGGCCTGAAATAGTCTGAATTGTCACACTTGTAGGAGTGTGATGGTTAGTAGTTGTGTTGTTACCATCATTGGAAGCATGGCAGGTGCAATGTGTGCTGCAAGCTGCAGTGACCTCCTGATGAGAGCCCTGGCACATATTTCTAATATTTTAGATATTAATAGGCGACTTTAGCAAAATCCAGGTCACCAAATAAAATTACACACCAGTTTCCAAATAAGCAGCAATTTTTGTCATAAGACATAGTCTGCCATTTGACCTCTGTCACTGAATTCACAGCAAAGGTGATATGATAAACACAAAATGTAAAGGCATCTTTATTGCTCATTTATCTCCAGCATGGTTATTTTGGGAGTGGAGCACCGCCCCCCTTACTTTCAGTGCCTATGCAGCAGCAACTAAGTGAATTCGCATTTTATGGCAATTGTCTTCTCTCAATATCATCAAAACTATACTGGAGGATGTGAATTTTGCAGGAAAACTGTAGTGATGATTGAACAGTTCCAAGGCTAATATTGCCATCTAGTGGAGTAATATGTATCCTTCCCTCCTGCTCTGCTGCACAAGCTTTCCTATCACAAACCCAAATAAACATTTGGGGCCATATGAATGAACATATTTTCCCATAGAAACAGAATGGGTAAAACTCTTTTATACATCTGGCCCTTAAACAATTAAAGGAGAATGTAGTGTCTTGTGTATTATAGAGTGTGGAACCCCTCTGGTCCCTAACGGACTCCCTAGTCTAGTGATGTAAGTGATTGATGTGGTTAATAAAGTTCATGACGCAGAAAGTTTCAGTTCACTGTTACACTCTGAAGAATAAAGACGTGTAATATCGAGTTCTGTGTGTGCCGTGATTCATTTGCATGCTACCAGGCTTGGGAGGGCGCTACATCGGGCGACACGATAAGGGATAAGTAAACCTCACAACCCTGAGAGTCCAGAGTGTTCGCTGAGGTCCAGCAAACTGCTTGTGCATGCCACGCGGGCCTCAGTCGAAGTGAGAATCAACCGATGGCATATATGGAATCAAAACGCAACTCAAGCCATTGCAAGTCCTTCAAATAATTGAATCCCCCACGGAAAATTTCATTTATCGTCGGTCAGAAAATTGCTAATTTGTACCGAGATAAGAGGTACGAAGCCACAGCCTAACACAGAGCCATTATTCCTACAATTGGATAATCCTAAAGGCAGTGATAACCAGGTACAGAACATGAAACAAAAAGCACCAGCAAAGTGCAAATTAATGTTTTGATCAGAAGTCGGTCTAACATGTAATAGAGAGAAGCCACTATGTTTTAAAACGCCACTGGAGCGATTACACCTCCTTCTCTCCTAACCCGCAATCTGTTTTGACAAGGTATATTTTCATATCTGTTGTGGGATTTGAGCCCCAAAAAATCCATGATTTTCAGCCATCTGATTATGTAATGCATAAATGTGTAAAATAATGAATGTTGAACTGGAACATATTATAAAGCAATATGTTTACACAATAATGCAATGAGTGTAAAGAAATATATATCAAAATGCAACATACTATGTAGTCAAATTCAAATTCAATTAGCCTTTATTTGATTATAATCAATCATAATAGACACATGCATAAAAAGACATTAAAAAAAAAAAACTGGCTTGATAAAACGTATAAAATATCCAGAATAAAATCAATAAAATCCATTCACAAATCTTTTCTCAGTACATACAAGGACTTGTATCATCAATGATAAATAAGGTCGTAGCCAAAAGATACATCCACAATTAGATGTAACAGGAAATTCACAAGGAATAAGCACATATTAACCTGTTTATATTAGAGAGTACTGGAGCACCAACCTCAGCAACCCTGTTACCTGATGGAACATACAGTATTTAGGTGATTACATAATTGCATAGTTACATAGTGCCCTGCATCCTGATCCTTCTTATGGCCCAAGTCCAGCTCCAAAAACTTTCCATAGCCACCACCACAACTTTGCTGATGTCAGATTTTATAATGCGCAAAGCCATTTGGGAAGCTCTTATTCCCATTTTGGCGCAAACTGTCTTGAGCCATTTTTGACGAGGCGCCTCGTATGCAGGGCATACAAAGAGAATATGCGACAGAGTCTCTTCCTCACATAGACAGGAGTGACAGAGTGAGTCTTGATTAGACCCCCAGTTTTTAGTGAACGAATTTATGGGGAGGCTTCCCACTCTAAATTGGTGGTAAAGCTTCCTTTCTCCAAACTGGTAATGGTGTCCCAGTAGGCCTCCATACTAGGCTCAGTTTGATGGCACAGAAAGAGGCCTTTTAAGGAATCTCCGTTCACCTGAGAAAAGGATTTCTGCCAGATCATCTCCCTGTATAAGGCTTTGAATTCTGCTTTTGGGGGAAACGAGTTCCCTTCTGGGTCCCGCAATAGGTGGGTAAGGCCCATACTTATAAGAGCCACCTTTATCTTAAGTAAGCATGTAATATTATTAGATTTATCAGCCTCTCTAATATTCTTAAGTGCCTGCGCATAGGCTGCCAACTCCGGGGTGGTCCAAAACCGTCGCCAATAGGCAAGAGGTCTAAAACCCGCTTCCTCTTCAAAAGAAATAGACCCAAGGTCCAACAGTAACGGCCTTTGAGGTGTAGACATCGGGAGACCAGTCAATGCCCTCAGGAACTTGTTCTGTGCTTGGACTAAAGAAGATACCTTTTCGAACCCCCAGAGTTCTGCTCCATAGATTATTGAGGCTCTAACCTTTCCTTGATAAATAGCCATAGCCGGAGCCACTGGTTTAGTTAAGGATAGACAATGTTCTTGCAGGAGGGCCCCTGCTAGTTGATTGTGCTTTAAAACCAGTAGATCCATCTGTGGCTTCCAATTCAAACTTTTACCCATAGTGACCTCTAAATAGGTAGAAGAATCAGTTTGTTCAAGGGGCACATTATTCATTGCTAATCTGGCTTTCACTGATTTACTTTTATGCAAGACCATGAATATGGTCTTAGCGACCAAATTCATGGTCCTGCATAAACTATGTAGTAATAATATGTGTACACAATAATGCATAGTGTCCATTTACACTGTGTACTAAGGCAGTACAAAATGGATGCCGTTTTTACCATGAAAATTCTCCCACCTGGAGAAGCGGATTGTCCTTTGTCACTGTCTACATACTATGAGGCAGATTCACAAGCCCCTTGCGCCACTTTTGCGTCATTTTTCCAATGTTGAAAATGATGCAAAAGTGGCGCAAGGAGCTTGTAAATCTGCCTCTCAATGTGTGGTGGTGGAACCCATTACCCAGTGTGTGAGTAAGGGGACTGTGTTCCCTGAAACACGTTACTGGAAATAAAATCTCTAACATTGGATTATCCTGAGAGAGCGTAATTACTTGGACTATAACTGAAAACAAATTTCAGGTAAGCTTTGCCGGAGTGCGCCACGGGCCAAGTGGGGAAGGAAGAAGCAGCACATATAAATATATATATATACCCAGACCCACAACTTCTGGAGGAATGGAAGATCCATACGGCTTCCTTTTGTAAAGGGAGTCTTCAGCTATTGGTCAGGTTCGCTTGGAGCGACAGAGCCAAAGTACTCGAAGAAATTCAAACCTTGGAAGAAGAGTTAGAAAAGAATCTGGATAAAAAGGAACATGAAGATATCAAGGAAGAAATTAAAAAAAAGATTACAAAAATATGAATTAAAAATTTGGCAAAGAAAGGAAGAAAAATTTGACAGAGACGAGAGAGACTATTCTATGGGCCACATTTTGACTTTCGCTAGAAAATGTGATGGGCCCCGCAAAGAAATGATGCGTAAGAAACTAAACCCACCTAAGCCCTCTGAACGAGTTGAGACATCAGAATCGGATTTAACAGCATCGGAGCACTCAGGGGATGACGTGGCTGGACCATCAAGGCCCCCTAAGAAAACCCTTTTTCACGAGGAATTCGATCTGATCAGATCAACATGGCTACGGGGAAGCAAAACCAAACCCCCGGAACAAAATATAGGAGAACAAGGAGGGGAGGTAGGAAGAGGAAGGGGCAGAGGCAGAGGTCAAAATCAAGCGACTACAACAAAGAAGAAGAGAGGGGGAAGGTGGTAAACACAGCAGACAATCTGACAATAGTAAACCTGACTGACAGAAAATTAACACCTGATGAAGAGTCCGTATTGAAATTAGGATTCTCATTTTGTCCACCGACCAACTTGGAATATACCCAAACAAGAATAGATCTTTTTAAGTTTGTCAGAAAATTAAAATTGCACAAATACTATAAATTGAAACCTACAGTCAAAGAGACCAGACTCCTACAAGACACTATAAGGGATACGGACATCATACAACTTGATGACCTGACAACATTGGAAGCCCTAGAGATCAGGACTGAGACTTGTATGGAGAGACAAGACCTCGAGACATGGACACAGAGAAGTAGACATTTGGGAATAGGACAGGAGGCACCAAGAACTAACTTCAAACCTATTTCCCAATTCCTTCCTCAGACACCACAAGACGTCATTGATATCTTCAGTGACGCTATGTTGAAAGATCTGGGCAAATTCCGGTGTAAAGACACACGTAAATGGACTAGACGCACACTCACCAAAGGACAATCGCTAGCCTTAAAAAAACTACAGCAGGAGCCGAATATAATTTTTAAACCCTCGGATAAAGGCGGCAACGTTGTGCTCCTGACTAGGGAGCAATATGTGGGTGAGGCAATGAGACAACTTAATAACAACAACCATTATGAAAGTATCGAGGAATATGGCAAATTGATCCTCAAATGGCATAATAAAAAAATGTTGGACACTGATGAGTTTTTATTTTTAAGATCAAATCATCCCATTATACCTACATTTTATCAGCTGCCTAAAATTCACAAGGATGCTAAGACACCACCGGGACGACCCATAGTATCTTCTATGGGTAGTCTCACTGAGAACCTGTCAATTTTCATTGATCACTTTCTATTCGAAGCTGTAGCTACTCTGAAATCCTATATCAGGGATACTAAGAATTTCATCATGAAGTTGGAGAAACTAAAATGGAACAATGCATACACTCTAATTGTGATGGACATTACGAGTCTCTACACATGTATTGAACATACTCAGGGCTTAAGGGCAGTTGAGTACTTTATGAAGAAGAGACCGCTGAAATTTTCAGGGCATAGTACCATGCTCCTTGAAATGACCGAGTTTTGCCTATTGAATAACATCTTCCTATTTGAAGGCAATATGTACAGACAGGTCTCCGGGACCACGATGGGCACCTGCTTCGCCCCCAGCTACGCGAATTTATTCGTGGGCTGGTGGGAGGAGCAGGTGCCCGGGTCCGACGGTAACCAATCATGGCCTAATCACATAGTCTCCTGGCACAGGTATATAGATGACCTTTTTATGGTTTGGGAGGGTTCATCGGAAAGTGCCAGGGACTATATTAAACACCTGAATGACAACAATCTAAATCTCCGCTTCACGGGCGAGGTTAGATCAGTGGCAGTGAGCTACCTCGACCTGAGAATAGAGATCAAGGGGAACGAGGTAATCACATCACTGTACAGAAAACCTACTGCCGGTAACAGCACACTACATGCTGACAGCGGACATCCAGTTTCCCTAAAGAAAAGTATCCCTTATGGGGAACTTTTGTGCCTTAAGCGCAATTGCTCCCGAGATCAGGATTTCATGAGATGCGCTGAGGAAAGCATTGAGAGATTTAAATCAAGAGGATATGACAGTGCCCTTCTAACTAGGACTCTCAACAAGGTGTCCAAAATTCCACGTCATCAACTATTGACGAATGCCAGAGATGCAGCAAAACAAAGCAAGGATGAAGGAAAGTTCCGTCTTGTCACATCATTTTCCGAGGATGCCAGTTTTTTGAAAAACATCCTTAAAAGGAACTGGCATGTTCTGAAAACTGATCCTATCATTGGACAAGACATTCCTCCAGGCCCTCTAGTCACTTTTAAAAAGGCCAGATCCATTAAGGATCTATTGGTACACAGTCACCTTGACATCCCCAAAAAGAAAGATCACACCCTGAAAGATATGAGAGGATTCTTCCCGTGCGGGAAGTGTAAGGCTTGTGCATTCAGTAAGAGGGTGTTGGGTTACGAGGTGCCAGGATTGCAAGAACGTAAGAAAATATCTAAATTCATCACCTGTCAAACATCATATGTTGTCTATTGGTTGATTTGTCCGTGCAATCTCAAATACATCGGGAGCACGGTTAATGGTGTCAAGCTAAGAAATTTGGAACATATGCGAGCCATATCAAACAAAGATATGAAATTACCAGTAGCCAGGCATTATGCCATAAAACATAAAAGCGACAGAGACGCCTTGCAATACTTTGGCATTGATCATGTGCCTGACCATGAGAGAGGAGGTGACAGATTAACCAAACTCAGACGTCTGGAATTGAGATTTATAATTGATCTCCAGACAAAGACTCCCAAAGGCCTTAACAGTGGGGAGGAGCTTGCTGTTCATCTGGGAAAATGAACCTTGCATCTCCTTTCTTGACTAAACTGTACAACAATAGTGTATCCCCTTCTAGCTGCTAACTATTTTTATGACTAAGGGAAGAGCCGATAGATGGCTAAATTAGGAGGTACACTTGGCGGCTCATGTTGATGTCGCCCATGCCGATCCACGGCAAGATTCACTGTTATACAAGTTGTGCAATAATTAATCAAATGTATAAGTATGTTTATTTTAATTATTTGATACAATGTGACTCATTGACTCTTCAACTGTACTTTTGCACTTTGTAAGATGGTGCTCACCGATATCTGATGGTGAGCAGTCCTACCTCTCTAGCCCTTATTCTTTTACGTATTGGGTCCCTTTAAAGATAAGCTTCCGTGTCTCACTGCTGTGAACACATTGAGAAAGGGGTTTCCCGAAACGCGTCTGTGTGAAGCGTTGATTGTAAAATAAATCAAATCTTGTGAGAAAACCACCCCGCGAGTGCCGCTTCCTTCCTTCCCGGCTGGGAGAGGGGGGGGGTCTTGGAGCAACTATATATATATATATATATATATATATATATATATATATATCTTGAAAAAGAGCTGGATAAATATCCCGAGAATGAGGAGAAAAAGAACTATTGGAGACCATGGAGAAAAGAATTCTTAAACACGAAGCGGGTGTGGAAAAAAAAAAGCGAGTAAATTCAACCGAGATCGCATAGACTATGCTAATGGCAGGATATACACCTTCGCCAGGAAGTATGACTCACTAAGAAACAGAGCAGCTATGGATAGATGCATCAGTCATGACAATCAGGGTGTCTATGAAAGTTCTGATCCGAGTTCAACAGATGAAGAATCAGACCTGGCGAAGTTGGATTTTCGTGGGGAAATGAGGCTAGCCCAAATGGAGACGCGACAACGAGGAAGAGCACGAGGGACCACATGGGGAAGAGGGAGGGGATCAAATCCCCCGCAACCAGACGCAGCAAAAGAAGGAACAAAGCCCAAAAGAGGAGAAGAAAAAAACAAAAATAAAAAAGATGGCACAAAATGAAGACTTGGTTATAAATTTGTCAAGTATGATCCTGAATAAAGACCACATCAGCCTCCTTAATAAAGGACTTTCCTTTTGCCCCAACACTAAAATGGACATCCCCAATTTTCAAATCGACCTATATAAATTTTGTCGGAAGGCTAAATTAAAGAAACATTTTGAAGAGAGACCGCCCAATAAATTCAACTCACGTTTATTACCAACTGAAACATCGCTGCTGACACGAAAGGAATTACCTGCCCTGAGGGTAATGTCAAATCTAGATCGTGAAATAATAGGAAGTAATTCCCTTGAGTCTACAACCAAAGAAACTGATCTCGACATCTGCAGACGGGAAGGCATCATGACCAACAAGGGTGGAGAAAGTGGACTCAAGACACAATCAAAATTCTGCCCTCAATTACCACCTGGCAACAAAATAGATCTTTTCCATGAAATTGTTGTAGAGGAAATGAACCAACTTACCAAACAAAAGAAAAAATATGAAAAACCATCATGGAATCTCACGAAAGGAGAACAAAGGGCCTTGAAAGAACTGAGAGACAATCAAAAAGTCACTATAAAGGCCGCAGATAAAGGCGGAAATATTGTTATGCAAGATCGAGAGCAATATATTACAGAGGCCTACCGCCAATTGAATAACCAAGATCACTACACTAAGTTAGAGACCAATCCAACTGAACGATGGACTAAAGAATATCATTCGCTACTTCTGAATTGGAAAGATAAAGGACTTATAAATTTTGAGGAATTTATGTATTTGAAGGTAGAGGACCCCATTACAGCAACGATATACTTTCTGCCGAAAGTACATAGGTCTCTCACTTGTCCACCTGGCAGACCCATAGTTAGTTTGATGGGTTCGCTACTTGAGAAAACTTCATATTTTTATTGATGTGTTCTTGATGGAGTACGTGAAATCCCTTCCATCCTATTTAAAGGACACAACAGCCTTCCTGAACAAACTAAAAAATCTTACTTGGAATGAGAATCTTACCATGGTTACAATAGATGTAAACTCATTGTACACGTCCATTCAACATCAAAATGGACTCTCAGCTGTGAGGAAATTTTGGATTTACGGTCACTTAGCTTCCTCGAACACTCAGATATGCTACTGGATATGTTGAACTATTGTTTAACCCACAATGTTTTTCTCTTCAATGGGGAAATTTACCTTCAAAGGCAGGGCACTGCCATGGGAACATCTGTAGCTCCAACATACGCAAATCTTTTTATGGCAGTATGGGAGAAAAACATACTAAGAAGCAAATATAAGTCCAATATACGAACCTGGATAAGGTATATTGATGACTTATTTGTCTTGTGGGAAGGAGATCAAAACCATCTATCAGAATTTTTAGAGGATCTAGACCACAATGACTTGAACTTAACATTCACATCATCCTGTAGCAAAACCAGAGTGTTCTGCTTAGATGTGGAAGTGTTTGTCAAAAACCAACGGTTCTGCACAAAAATACATAGGAAACCCACTGCCACTAACAGTGTCCTTCATGCTAGTAGCGGACATCCGGACCATCTAAAGTGAAGCAGCCCATATGGAGAGATGCTCCACGTAAAAAGAAACTGCTCAGAACCAAAGGATATAGAAGAAACTATTGAAGACACTAGTCTCAGATTTCTGGCAAGGGGATATCCTATGGAGGTCGTTGAACAAGCTAAAACAAAAATTCAGGAAAGACCACGATCCACATTACTGGAATCAATGAAGAAGGTGGAAAATGAAGAAACAACTCGCATCATCATGGATTTCAACGTAGAACACCAAAGTCTTAAAAAAATCATAAAGAAAAATTGGAAAATCCTGATGTTAGATGATTCATTGAAAAAAAACCTTCCACCAACTCCCCAAATAACTTACAGAAAGACAGCTTCTCTGGGTGATATCCTCACACAAAGCCACCTATCCGCTATCAATCCACAGAATGAGAAAGGCAACAAATCCTGGCTTACAACACCTGGCTTCTGGAAATGCTCTAAATGCAAAGCCTGTGAGCATGGCAAAAACACACTCTCATATGCACTACAAAATGGAAACATAGAAAAAATCACCGATCACATAACGTGTGAATCCAAATTTGTAGTATACGTCCTACAATGTCCATGCCAAAAACTATACGTAGGCAGTACAATAAACAAATTGAAGCTACGTATATTACAACACCTTAGGGCGATCAAGAATCAGGATCTCGCTTACCCAATGGCCAAACACTTTCAGGAGAAACATTCTAGCAACAACCAAGAACTCAAATTTTTGGGTGCAAAACTGGTTAAGCAGCATGAAAGAGGAGGAGATAGAACCTTAGACCTAAGAAGAGCAGAATCAAGGTTCATCTTGGCACTGGGAACAGAGAATCCTTTTGGACATAACCTGGACGCAGAACTGCATGTACATTTATAGAATTACAACATCTTTGGATAACACGTGCAAATATTGTTGGTCGAACTGGATGAGAGAGAAAACAATCCAAGGTTTAAGAGGAAAAATGATTAAAAGTCCTATATAATTGAGCAAAAAGGATAATGACCACATGAGCATTATATAGATGTTTATACCTAATGACATAATGTTAGGGTAGGGTATATTGAATCATTGAATGCGGTGGTTTTATTTTGTTGCTCACTATGCACTGTTTGTGTAAGTCTACTTTAGCTTGATTATATAACAGATAGTGGGTCATTTTACACCTCCCCGGCTTTTCAATGTATATGGGCTGATGGGGGAGACTTGGTTGAGAAGGGATATGTGAAAGGTCAAGGATAGGAATGCATTTTTGCACATTAATGCTATTTGCACATAACATGTTTACATATGATAATTTGTACATTACACTTGGCACTTTATTCGGAGTAAAATTGATTGACTGACCTGACAGATAAATGTTATCTCTCTCCTCAATCCATCTACCCTTCACCCTTACCTTCCCCTATTTTGCCATTAATGATTAATCTCTTGATGCTTGCTATGAATTATTGAAATTGTTTGATATAGTTATTAGGAATACATTGTACCTCACACCTACTTTTCTCATTCTTATGTAACCTTGGAAATTTGCATTTTAACTGAGAAGTCATGATGGGAGGGATGTTGCTCAAAAGAGGTTTAACTTGCCATTTTCAGCCATAGGGTACTTTACCTATATGTTTCTTTGCTCATAAAACTGTGTACATAAATGAAAGTCTAAAATGGCCACTGAAAAATAAGTGATTAGAAGGGTTAACAGTCTAGTCTGTTTTTAATGGTAATGAAGAAGGGACTTTAAGCACCTTGCACTTTAAATGGACTGTTTGGACTGCAGGACTCATTGGTCCAGTCGAAGGCAACCGCCGAAACGCGTCGACCGTCCTCTTTTGTCTGCACGATGGTGTTGAAAGAATAATAAAAAAAACCTACCTGAAAAACGAGTGTTGGACCCTGTTTGTGCTGTGGTGCTTCGGACGCTCTGGTTGCGAATTGGAGCTGGCTGTGTCCGTTCTTCGTTGAAGATATATATATATATATATATATATATATATATATATATATATATATATATATATATATATATATATATATATATATATATATATATATATATATATATATATATATATATATATATTTATAATTTGGTTTTACAATAATGAAGGCTAGGACTGTCCTAAAGGGAGGATTGTTGAAAAATATATATATATGTCTATATAAATTCAAAGATACCATGCTTAGATATATCGCACTGTTAAGTCAAAGAGGGTTCTGGCCATTAATTCAGTACGGCTAGGCCAATATATAAACTATCAACAACAACGAACATGCCAATACTTAATTTAAGATTTGTAAACCAATTATTTTCATCATGCAGTTGATCAATTTATACATAGATTTAAGAAGATTTTTTTGGTGAGGAAAAACTGGCTAAACTGATACAAATTCCATATACACTTGTTTGATCATAGAATGAGGTCTACGAGTTTCGAACCCCTACATTCTTTAAAGGGGGTTCTCTTCAGGACCCAGAACCGTAACAAAGCTTTAAGGAGGAAAGCCAATCTGTGCTTCATGCATGGATCTCTTAGTTATTCCACAAAAAAAGTTAATTATATGACTTTGATCCTGCTTAGTCAAGATCGCAGATACAAAGATTGGTCTAGTTGTCACTGTCAGTGCAGCCAGCGTGGTCTTGTCTCTGCAGTCTGCAAATTTGAACCCTTAGTTGGAAGCCCGTTTTGATGGATCGTCCTTGTATCGCCCATGTATCTATGTATGAATTGATCAACTGCATGATCCAGGTTAAACTGAATACATAAGTGTTTGGCCTTTGCCCAGATGTGGGTTGTAAACCCCTAAAAAAATATTAAGAGTATCTGATGTACGTTTCTACACTTACCCTGGAGCTGCCCTCCCCAAAAGCGGCATACTGGGAGGAGATTTTTCAAACCATTAGGGAAATACTCACACTACAAATAACACCAGATGCAACAATGGACTTATTGGGATATGTAAAAGATATGCCGGTGGGAAAGCAGGGATTATTGGCCATGCTGCTATGGCTTGCAAAGCACAGGGTCGCCATGAAATGGGGCAGGCCGCACTCTCCCAAGCACAAAGACTGGATTGTTGACGTTACGTTCTACCAGGAACAAATCACTGCTTTTTGGGAGCTGATGCCAGCGGCCTCTCGCCCAAAAGATATTTGGGGCCCGAGTCTAACCTGACTGAAAGCTAAGACTCAGAATACATCACAACCTGGTATAGAGTAGGCTGCAGAAATAAGATATTTTGTAATACATGCGTAGCTGGCCATGTTTACCCAGCAAATTAAGACTGGCTTGAAAAAATTCACACAATAAGGTCTGTGATAAGGTCAGGTGGATACAAGTGCTAATAATGTTCTTTGCTTTTTCGTGTTTGCTTGATTAATTTATTCTGTATGTCTTAATACTCTTGACTGACATTGCCTTGTAACCTGCCAGTTTTGTAAATTAGTCGTCAGTGTAATGATTTTTTTAAATGTCCACCTCCAAAATATTTCAATTGTTTATAAATACATTTAAAAAAAGAGTATCTGATGTAACAAAAGGTTACAACAACGCTGGTCCTTGTAAATCGTGTGTGAAACCCTAACTCTCTAATTGGTTTATATTTCTAATGAAAGTTCTGCCAAAATTATATGTGTACACGTTTCATGTAAATTATAACATGTGTGTGTTGAGTTGTCAATGACATCATTAATAGATTTGAAAGAACAACAGTATAACAAACACTAAGAAATTGATTGTTTTATTTTCTATTTTAGAATTTCCTTAAAATGAAATAAAAAAACTCTTTTCAATCACGAATGACAATGTGATTTGAGAAAATAATTGGTTTATAAATCTGGAATTCAGTATTGACATGTTCGTTGTTGCTGATAGATATATCACACTAACATGAGGCCTGGAGCTCCAAAGAGCTTCTTAGCTGACCATGAGTGGACAAGCTTCAACAGCTATTCTGAACGACCTTGAGGTCACTTTGCTTGTCCTGACTTTATGATAGTTTCCTTATCTGGTTGTGCAATTTGCTTACACAGGGCCGAGCCAGCCTTCCATGGCCTGCCCATATCTAGCTGCTTATAATTGGCATGGTGCAGATCTTGCACATCCCTGTTAACCATATTTGGCTTGGTGCCTTATTCTAGTTCCACTGACATGGCATTAATAAAATGTATAGAGCACCCACAAACCAGTCACTCTGGGAAGAAGCTCTCTGAGAGCCCCTAAGGCGGGAGACCCGGCTTCTTCCTTGCTGATCAGCAATGATGCATGCCCTGGTACCAATAAATAAATTCCACTCTGTTTCTGAGCAACCTGCTATGTCTGGTGAGTTTCATTCATATGCTCTTGGGAGGGTGCCAGTATTTCCCTAACAGAGACACCCTATGCCCATTGTCATACAGATGGTTCAGTAAGGCGATAGTAACATCCCTACAAGCCTCCCATGTTTCAGATGCAATGAGGAGATCATCGATGTATTGGACTAACACTTAGTTTCGGGGCAGAATCAAGCTCTCGTGGTTCTTCTTCAAGACCTGATTGAAGATGGATGGTCTCTCAGTATACCCTTGAGAGCTATGACTCCACGTTACAACACAATTCTCCAAGCTGAAAGCAAATAAAAATTAGCTTTTCTTGTTTAATGGAATCAAGAAAAAAGCCTGACACAGGTCAATCGTTGTGAACCAGGCAGTTTCACAAGGAATCTGAAATAGGATCACAGATGGATCCGTTACCACAGGACATTAAGGAATCACAATATTATTCACTTTTCTAAGGTTCTGGACTATGTGATATTTACCGTTTGGTTTCTGAAATCCCATGATGGTAGAAGTGCACGGGCTTCCTATAATCTCCTTCAGTATGCCCTGTAGAGACGCACTCAGAGGTGTGATCCCTGCCACTGTTTCCGTGGTCAGGTTGTACTGAGGAATTCTCGGAAATTCTGCTTTAGGCTTGATCTGTATATGGACTGGCTTCACTCCTCAAATCAATCTGATTTCCTCTTCTGAGAAGTCATATACCACCGGAGAGATGGTGTCTCTCAAATCCAATGGCATGTCTTCCACTGTCAATAGAGGAAACATAGCTGTGTAATGATTCTGATATACCAATTTGAGAACAATGTCCTCATCATTAGTCTGCAATTCAATTCCCTTCGGTGTGCAATACATGTTACAATTCAATTTGTATAAGAGATCACATCCTAACAGACATACTGGACTGGAATCACATATCACAAACTGGTGATAATCCTGAAAGGTTCCGATTTTCACCTGCAACTCTTCTGTAGGAGGGTTGGTCATTCTTTTTGTTAGCAACTCCTACACATTTGATTGATTTTCCTGAGAGAGGTTGGTTTGGGACTACTGCATATCTCACAGTAGAAAGTGTAGCATCAGGATCAATCAAGAATGTAATGGGATGATCATCTATGTCTGCTTCTACATATACTCCCCTCTGGTCTACCTCTAAGACTGCCCAAAGTGTATAGTCTTCCTTCTCGCTCAGGCACCGCCATAAGGACGGTTCCTGATCAAATCCATCCAGCGCTGCCATCAAGGGCATCTGATGATATGTTCGATTGCCCTATAAGACCCCCAGATGTTGGGGTGTCTGCACTACCTGGTTCTGGTTTCCTCCTGCATTAAGATATATTGGCCTAGTCACTGTCTGTAACCACATCTGCTATTTGCACGAGGTCTCCTTCCTGCACTTGATTGGCAGGATTTAGATGACACTCGTGCTTCCAATGCCCGATCTTGTGACAAAAATGACAAGCAATGGTCTTTTTCATAGTCGCAATGTCTATCCCTGTTTAAGGATCCATGGGGACACCTCTTCCTCTTTCCTGTCCTGTGGTCCAAAAAACTGATGTAACCCGAACACCTCAAAGGGCATTACCTTGTTTGTAAACTACTTCTCCCCCTGTCTCCTGCACCTGCTCTCCTGTCAGTGCATTTCACATTTGAACCAGCATCAACTTCTTTATTCTCCTATGTTTGGAATCCATCTCATCACTGCAATACTTGGCATACCACAGAATTTTGTCCATGGATTTATTTTGCCAGCAGATCAAATGTTGCTGGATCATGAAGCTAACTTCCGGTCCCGGGCCTGTCACAAGCTTTGATACACATGATCCCATATCCCTAGAGTCGAGAGTATCTAACTCTCTGTACTGCTTAAAGGTTTGTAACAGCCTTTCATAATAAGCATGCACTGACTCTTTAGGCTCTTGGGTCGCTCGATCTATTTTAACCCAATCAATGTCTTGAGGGGCTATATTGGACTGCAACCATATGATCACCTTATCATATTTTTTCATAACCACTGGCGAAGGACCATGAGTCAATGAATCCCTCTCTGACTTGGCAGCAGGCCACTCAATAGCTATTTTAAAATCAGACCACAGATCACTAGGAACCACAATCTCAAATAAGATATTTAGGTCAATCCACAACACTTTCGAGATTTTAACAAAGCGATCGCCTTGCTTATGCCATTCAGCAAGTTTCTCCCTCAACCTAGGGAAGTAATTCATAAATGCAGCACGGTCATTAATATTCCACGGAACATGCACATACCCTCCGCTAGGCACCTCCCATAACACATATGCCTTAACTCACTGTGTGCCCCTCCCGAAAGGTGGTATTTCTCCTGTCAGCTTCTTTGCATTCTTCTTCTTTGACCACGTTTCTTCCCACTTATCCAGCATACTCCAAGCCTGTATTCCTACAACCAACTCTCGGATATGTGTTTTCAATCCTGTCACTCTCTTTTTCTCTAACTCCTGGTCACTGTAGTTACGTCTATGATTACCCTGTAACATTTTTATCTGGGTCATGTTTACCTCATACCTCTGAACTAACTCTTACAACTTCTCATGCGCTCTTCTTGCTTTGCGTGTGACATCCTTCGCTACAGACAACAGGTCAGCTGGCTTATAGGTTTCAGTCCTGTCCAAAGGTAAATTTCCACTGATGATCTTGTCTACCTCAGCTTTTAACCTCACCACATCCAATAGTTTCACCTTTACTGCAGCCTTGATGGTTCCCTGACTTGATGTACTATTCCGTCCTTCCTTGCTAATATTACGATCTCTCAAACAAGTCTCTAAGTCTGCAATATCTAAGACAAGCAGATTTCAGTGGCTCCCTGACATGTGCTTGCTTCTGAAGCTGCACCTATTGGTCCTCTCACTTGTGTTTCCCTCATCCTCAGGTCTGAACTAGTGCTCACCATAGGTATAGACCGTATAGTACTGGAACTAATGCATACTCCCAAAGGATCAGCAGTAGCCGCTCGAGGAGTACTAGATACCGCTGCCACTAAAGATGGGCAATTTCCACTGCCGTTCCCTGATCCTCCCAATCCAGTTCCTTCCACCTGAGCGGACTGTTGCTGACTAAACTTTCCCATTGATCTCGGGTCATATTAAGGAACATCAGGACCAATAGTGACCGGTACTGTGGGAGCTTCCAGTAACCGTGAAGCAGCACTGCCTCCACTCTGTTCTATACCTCCTAAGGTGGGCACTACTGTCCCTCCTTCTCCTGCGGATATCCTGCCCACAACTCCTGTACTAGGACCTGTTTGAGATGCTGACACACTTTCCACATTATCTGCATTTGCTAAGTCTCGCCTGCCCTCCTCTGATTGTGGATTAAGGTGGAGGACGCTCAGCTAACAACCCATCCAACAAACTGTCATCAGTATCACTCCCATGATTTTCATTTTCCCTTCTATTCCTGTTCTGAGAATCTCCCTCTCCTACCAGCATTGGGTATAACCTTTCTACCTCAATGGTATCCACTCTCCATCTATTAAGCTATACACTCCAGTGTGCATCCTGACATGCCCTCAAAGCTTACTTCATCTTCCCCTGATATCTCTCCATCTTCTTAGCATGTGCTGCGCTCATCCAGGCATCTAACGCCTCAAACTGTGTTGGTTTAGGCAAAAATTGCAGTGCAAACATTACTCCCTTCAACTGGTGCAACACATCCAACCAAAATGAACCAAAATGCTGGAAAGGCAATTCACCCTCCTTTCCAGTGCCAATTTTGAAGCCAAATTATAGTATTAAGCTCAACCTTCGTGACCATATAATGTGCTGTTGTATCCTTGGGTGGCGCCTCTTCACCTACTCAAGTAACAACCCCTTGGTCACCCCTGAAAAGATCCTACAACACCCTAAAACATTGCATGATTCAATTGCAAGTTTTACAATATTTTCCAACCATAACTTTCTGATGACTATCAACCAATCCCAGCGTGGCATTACACCAACTGACCTATTGCAGCGCAGCACACTCTGACATCACCTTCGCTCCTCACAGTGGCTCACCTTCTATCACAATTTCTCCGTACGCATTCAATCACACAATTCCCTTAATCTCCGTAATTGTCTACCATCTAAAAGATCAATGGAATTCAATCATTCAAGAACATTCACACAAGGTGACCCTCGACCTGCGTTTGTCACCTGAATCAGTATAGCTCACCTCTGTAACAAGGTTTACTAAATGATTCCCATACGGCCCATTCACACAAAGTTCCCTGTCTTAGGTGGAACTGCCGATGATGTCTCATGACAACTCCTCAGTTCTTTGGTCAGCCAATCACAATTTCAATATCTTCTGCACCATTTAATATATTCGAGGATCTTAGGCCACTTCGGGACCTAAAACTCAAATCTTAATCCTTGGACCACATCTGGCCCGAAACCACATTCACTCGACTCTCACACCAATTCCGCCAGACATCACACAATCAATTCATACTCGCTATCTAACACACAACATATACCTTATTAATATTCCCCCCTCCGCTCGCCTCTGATCTTGCTGCACATCAGACTCCATCAGTCTCCGCCGAATTCCGTTGCCTTCCATTCTCGGTCAAGGGGCTCTATTTTGGGGCTCTGGTGTTCTAGGTTCCACTTTTCTAGATTAATTTCTGGATTCTCTCTTCACTTCATGTGCTAACCCTCCTACTCTGCTACCAACTGAAAGGGACAGGCCCATAAGTACTGGACCTATTCTAGAATCACTATTCAATGGTTCTTTTTAGCAGCATGTTAGCAACGAGGGGAAAATGTTTGCTATTATTGACAATCAATTCAAGAGGAATTTCTCTAGGCACATAGTAACCACAGACAATTTTGTGAGGTTGGTTTATTACAAAGCCAAAAATAACTGGACATGAAGACACCTCAAGATATTGTGTAGCAATACATCAGAATCAGCACAAAGCCAAATCTGTGTATCCAGTTGAGTCGATGTAACATAACCAAAACAATTAATTCAAGAAATAAGATGAAGAGGATTAGAAAACATGATCCAAAATTCTATGCGTCGAGGGTTGTTGAATTTACAGCATTACTCTATCCCTACACTAACGCTAAGATGACATCCCTACTTAAGCATCTTCAGGAAAAGGAACAAAAGGTGTCAGCAAGCGATGTCTTCCTAAGATGTCTCTCCAGCAATGTTGGGTCAGATAACATAAATCTATTGAGACAGAGCTTGTTCTAAAGTGCTCTCTCTCAGAAGGCAGAAGGAGAAGTGAGCACTTTCCCTGATTGCATGAATCGTCATTATCGGGTCTTCTTTCTACCTTTGGGGACATTATGGTTTTCATCTGTTTTCTATTTTGTCTTCTTGTCAAGGGTTGGGTGTTGGTCACGTGATTTTCAGTTTAAAACCTTCAGCATGATTAGAACAAATGATTTCACCCGGGGCACTCATGAAGGGTTTGTTGAAAACTGGTTCATTTGAGGCACAATCACTGAAGATTGATGAGGGACATTTGAAGGTCTTTGGATTAATTGTGTTTACTCTAGAATACATCTAGCAGTTTATATTGTAAGTACACGATTTAACTCACGTTGAGCTGTGAGCGTTTCTGTTTTATCTTTTTCATTTTCGTCTCTTTAGTCACTTAACAATGGTTGTAAGCAAGGGGGTTAGTGGGAATCGCAGCAAACTATGATCATGTTCAGTTCAATCCACTTTTATTTTGTTAATCAAGTGTGAAGCCACTGGTATAATGAGTTTGATATAATTCAAACAGTATTTAATGGTGTAACTTTCTTTGTCACGTTTTGGAAGTTAGCACACGATATATTCACGAAGTGCATGCTACACATTATGCAATTTATGCTATTGGATTCTAAAGCAACCTATGGGTTGCTGTGCTTATTTTGTTTTATTGATAC
This sequence comes from Lissotriton helveticus, assembly GCF_964261635.1. Lineage (NCBI taxonomy): Eukaryota > Metazoa > Chordata > Amphibia > Caudata > Salamandridae > Lissotriton > Lissotriton helveticus. The sequence goes on from NC_136072.1 coordinate 94,613,543, forward strand.
CTTAGAAGAAGGGATAGCCACCCACAAGGCATTAGGTATACCATCATAGACGAGAATGTGTATTTCGACACTGGATGGGCGTTTCACTGGCATTTTGAAAATTAAAATCACTGTGGCTCTGAAAGAAATATGAAAATAAAAAGTGAAACACTGATTGGAACTTTGACTACTTTGGATTACTTGGATTAAACAGGATTCTTGCTTGTCATACTGGCTGTGCACATTGGATTGATGCGCGACAGCACACCAGATAACGTTCAATGTATTCATGCTCGAAGTGACAGACGCACTGATGAGGCTGCAAGCCAAAATTTGAGTATTTTGTTTATCATGGTTAAATATGGGAGAGCATACTACCACTTCTTTCTTTAAACACTTTCCCTACTCCCCACAACACAATATTGAAGAGAACTGTCCCATATTCCTTTGCAGGTCATACCATCCACTCTGAATACTGTCCTAAAGGTAGTTTTCCATGGAACAATGGTGTTCTTCTTCTTGATACATTTGTCCTTGGTTACCAAGCCTTCTCCTGTGCAAAGGACAATGGCCTTCCTTTATTGATTCAAACCGTACAATATAACTTTTCCTCTCCTTGCCTGACTAATATAACCAAGACATTATTCTAGCTAACATGAGCGCTTCTTTCACCTGCAACACAAAACATGAGAAAGAACAAATACAGCACACATGCAATTCAAACTGTTAATTCTAAAGCAAGAGTTTCCAGGCAAATTGCATTTCAGGTCTGCAAAATTCAGCTAACATAAGAAAATGTCATGTGAGCATTACGAAATTGCATAGAAAAATAAGGCAAATTCAGTTAATATTTCTACCTACATGTAAACAACAAATTGATGAACACATTATGTAAATGAATAGTTGCCAGTTACACAACACAAGTTTCTTCATGTTAATGTAGTTAATGTGGTTTCTGGCGCTCAGTTGTGCTGAGTACACGTGTGAAGACCTGCTTGAATTTTCGACAGACGTGAACTCAAACACTAAGAACATCAATGTGAACACATCGGGAGAACTTTGATCCTTGGGTCTTGCTAATGTTTGTAGATATTTTAACCACAGGTGTCAAGCTATGCTGACTTTTATCTGCAACAAAACAATTCCTCCTCGTGGCAAAGTAACTGATTATAGACATAGATGTGGGAGGCACTGTCATCGAAAATACAGATGTAAAGGAATTTTTTGCACAAGATGTCAGTTTGGATTTCCATGATCTGTTATTTCCCAAAGAAGAGTGAACAGCTTTGTATCTGCTGTCCGACATTCACTTACATGGAAATCTCCCAAAAATACATTCAACCAGAGAAGAACAGAGGCCTCCAAGTATATTAATGACTATAACTCTGTGATTCTCAAAATGTGGAATGCTAATATGAATATACAATTTGTTGTAGACAGCTCCATCGCTATTATTCATTACATCACTTTGTTCATTACAGATTCAGATAAGACAGAAATGAAAGAGATGTGGGTGGAGATTTTAGCAGATTTTAGCAGAAAAGACGAGACCAAGAAATTGTACAGCTTCAGCTTGAAAATGCTTTCCCATAGAAAGATTGGGTCCTGTGAATGCAGTGATCAGTGAGCTCAGCCAGTTTGTACTCAAAGTCAAGGGGAATTGTTTGGGTAAGTCTAGGCCTAGCAAGCATGTAAAATAGAGTTTTTAAGTCTTTCCTGGAAATTCAGTATCTAGCAGAGTTCGATCCAGAAGGTCTTGACATTGTAAAATGAAGTATGTTGGACACATACTATCCAAGAAGGAGTCCAGATCTAGAAAGCATGTGCCTTTATGAAGTACTTCAGCACTACGGATACAGAAGCAATGTAACAGAAAACATAGAAGAATTGAAATATGCAGTAGTTGGATGTGATGGTTGTTTGGTGAGACACACAAAAGGAAATCAAATTAACCACAGAAAACTTAGTTGCCAAACTCCATACAAAAGAGAGTTTTTCGATCTGGAACTTCTACAACTCTTCAAGGCTTGGCATGCTGAACAGCAATTACCGCGAGACTATGACTGCTACGAAAATTCTTTCAACGCTGTGAAAGACAGCATTCAGTGTTCAGTCTTTCCAAACTATTTGTAAATGTTGAATGATGAGACAGAAAGAAACAATTGATGCTGAAATAGGTAAAGAGAGTTCAAGAGCAGCCTAAGTTCTGGATCATTGACTCAAGATCCTCTTGGACAACCAATTTTTGAAAATGAAGCTGCAATCGCCATAAATGAGGTGCAACGTGCAATGCAACAAGAGAGCCAGAAACAGTGGATTTAGAACAGTTAGTTGGACAACTGAATGACAAACAGAAAGAAATGTATGTAGAAGTAAATAGAGCATGGATTCCTCCATGAGAGGAAAGAATGTATATGCTCATCAATTAAGCCAATACTATTGAATGTCAGTGGTCAAGCTGGCACTGGTAAAAGTTTTTGAATTAAAGTACTCACTGTTTTCCAACAGAGAACTACAGAATCAAATTTGTCGTGTGTAGTAACAGCACCAACTAGATTAGATGCACACAACATTAAAGGAATTACTTTACATCAACTACTTATGCTACCTGTTGAACTGCACAATACACTGGAATACCAGCGGTTATCAATTGAAGCTTGTCATGAAGTCTCAAGAGTACTGAAGAAACTGAAGCTGTTAATTAATGATGAGGTGAGCATAGTCTAAAGCTTAACGCTTGCCTTGGTATACTTGAGGATGCAACAGATTTTTAAAAAAGATGATAACGTGCTCTTTGAAGGAAAGCATTTAATTGTCTTTGGTGACCTACTGTAAAGGACAGCCTATTTTCAAGACACTTCTCCATAATGAATCTCGGAATTCTTTGGGAAGTATTGGTAATATAAACATTTGGCTAAACTTCCAATACAAGGAACTACTGAAGAATATGCGTCAAGTATCTGATGTGGAATATGGAAATATTCTGAAGGACATTAAGGTAGGAGTTCTGACAAAGGAGGGGAAACGTGTGCTAGAAATTCTCCTCTGACAACACAGCAGCACTTTCAATGTTTCATTGAAGAAGGGAAATCCATGGTCTGTTTCATGCCTACTCTTCAAAATTGCTCCAATTTTAATGAACAATTACTAAAACTGGAGAAAGAATACATTTTGGAAATTACAGCTTACGACAAAAAGAAACACCAGGGAGTGACAGTACTGCTAAGTGGATAATGACAAGGAAAATTAGATTAATTGGAGAAATCTGTATCCAGGACTGCATTTTTAATTCTGCCGCATAATTTAAATGTTGATGAAGGATTAGAAAATGGTGCTAAGGGTAAAGTAATTGATTTAATTAATTATCCAAATAGGGATGAGGTTGAATACTTACAAATAAAATTTGATCAGATGATGGCGTGAAGCAGATTGGCTGAAGTGTTGTATGTTTTTTGCTTTTAAAGGACTTATATGTCTGGCGGTAGCAGTATCCACTCTCTCTAGCCTATGCTGTAACTATCCATAAATCTCAAGGTTTAAGTGTAGATGCAGCTTTTATTAATATTGATAATACTGAATTTAAAGAAGGAATGTCATATGTAGCATTGCCTCGAGTTAGAACATTGTCCTGTTTATTTTTGGTTGATTTTGATTATAGGAAAGTTAGTGCCAATGCAAGTTGTGTCAGAGAGTATGATCAGTTAAGCAGTGTATATGCTCCTCATTTAGGATAGTATCCCATTTGTGAGTCTTGGATAATATGTCCCAAGCAGAAGCTTACTAAATATGTTCCTGAAAAGATGGAGAACAAGGAAGTTGTTATGAAGAAAAAACTGGAGCATGAGGGAGCTATTGTAGGTTACCAGTTATCAAACCCTTCTGGTGGCAACTGCTATACAAATGTTGTTCTCAATGTACTCATTCATTTACCACATCTTATCAATACCATTGAACAATAACCACAGAAGAGACTGTGCTGTGCACTGTGTGGTTTGGTGCAATGTTCACATATTGATAGGAATGTAATACATTCTGCTGCAGGCATTCGAGATCTAGTAGGTATATGTAGTGGATCAGTAGCATTTACTCATAACAGTCAACAAGATGCTCAGGAATTTATAATGGTCATCCTTGAAGTTTAAGAAGAAGAAGAAATCATTACTGATGACTTATTTGGACCGAGTTTCACATGGAACCATGAGTGAAAGATTTCTGTATTTAACACTACCAGATTCCAAAACTGTGGGCCTGATTTATATCTTGGAGGTCCGACCGACGGCCCACCACGGTGTAGGAACTGAGTACTCCACCTAGCTGATGGTATTTTGCCCACAGTATTTAGATGTATATGCAATACACAGAAGACAGCCGCGGTGGTGGTCTTCTGTGCTGGCGAACCACCTGCCGTTGCCATCTCGACTGTGGGGCCTGCAGAGCGGATTTGGATATTCCCATGGGGCTGGTGGTGACCTGTCGGTGAAATACTTATGGGGGTAACCATGGTGATGGGGAGACAGGTAAGTAAAAAATGTTTATTCACATAAAACACATATATGTTGTGTATGGGTACATATGTGTATGTAGGTTATGTGTAGTGAGCCAAATTTTTACATTCTGCATTGCAGCCCACCAACCGACACACACCTTGCTATGTACACTCACAGACACCACAAACACCTAACTTGGGATCAGTCAAAACGGGGTGCCTGGTCCAGTGCGGTCAAGGTGCAGCAGGCAAAGGGGGACCTGGGCGAAGGAGTAGAGGACAAAATTACAGGCTATACCCCGGAAAAAAAAGTGATTTTTCACCCCTTTTCATTCCGCTCACTCAAAATAGGAGGAATTCCCGTTGGAGTTCCCTTCTAAACAGCTCACATGCAAATCTGGTGGCCAGTAATCCTGGGCCTCCGCCTGCTGCAGCCCATCCCGCTGTAGGGGCGGGGAGCGAATTCCTAGCAGAGTGGGTGAGACCACGGCGGTCTTCTCTCCCATTGCTAGCCAGCATCTAAATCGGGCAGGTGGACCGCCAGGGTGGCGGGCTGGAAGACCGCCAAAAAAGCCCACTCCATCGTGGTCACGCCAACATTTAAATCAGGCCATATGTCTTAAGACAGATTGATCAAAATGATTAACCAAAATATGACTTGCCCAAATTGTAGATCAGATGTTTTGTCTACGTTGCATATAAGAAGTAGTGGGAAATATATTTTATTAATGCTACAATGATGCAGAGCAAATGGTTCTAAATTGGAAACCAAAATTACAAACTTCAAAGCTGGACAAATTTAAATTTCCATAAGAACTTATACTACTTTGGCTCTCAGCTTTCACAAAGGGCTTATTATAACATTTGGAAACTATACTGTCTATTTAGAGAGTGAAACTGGTATGCAATGACAGCAACCTTAAATTCAAACAAAAACTGCCTTTCCAGCTACCAAATTCTTATCTTTTGTTTCTTCAACCAAAGTTCTAAAGAGGATTACTATTAAAAAAGTGGTATACAATATTAGTTCTAAGTGGATCGTTAGTGTTTAAGACATCATTCGGCCTACCAGGGGTCATGTCTTCAAAATGGGCTACAAAATTGACCTATGCTTTATATCTGTAAGAAGTATTGTACCACTTCTAACATTACAAGAGTTATTTTTAAGATATGTTTGTTTACATCAGTTCTGTAACTATAGGTAAAAGATTTGATTAAATATTTGTAGTGAGTGCAATGCATAGTGTCAATTATTTATGGTGACATTCTGCGCAGTTCTGTTTTTTTTCTATAATCTATATGATTATTTTCCCCCCACTGATTAAGGCTGAATCTTTAAACAGTACATCATTCATGGTCTACAAGTATGAAAGCTGAGAACAGTAAAAAAGAGAAAATGAAATGTTCAAGTCCCCACTCTAGATAAATTACTCGAACAATGTGTACAATCCCAACTCTGTGCTCACATGGAGAATTTCCAACTCCTTAACCAACATCAGTCAGGCTTTCGAAAGGGGCACAGCACAGAATCGACACTCACGCATGTTATGGACGACATATTAAATATACTCGATTAAAATGACTCCTGCCTCATGATCCTCCTTGACCTATCCTCCGCATTCGACACGGTTAATCATGACAACCTCCTTTCTACTCTGAAGAACAGGATGGGATTCTCGGGTCTGGTGCTACAATGGTTCTCTTCCTTCCTCCACATCAGAACACAAAGAGTTAAGGCAAACCACTCCGTCTCCCAGCACTCTCCAGTTCTCATAGGTGTCCCCAAAGGATCTGCCCTCTCTCCTATCCTTTTCAACCTCTTTTTAGAACCTCTTGCTAATTCTCTAAATGACATGAACATTCCCTTCCACATGTACACTGATGACACACAACTTTACCTGAAAATCTCATCCCTGGATAAAATCATCTCACTCAACTCTACCTTAACCTCTACTCAAAACTGGTTAACTGAGAACCACCTCCTGCTCAACACCTCCAAAACTGAATTCCTTCTCATCTCTCCTCCGAACCACCCCTTCAAACTAGACCTTTGGTTGACTCACCTCACTGCTTTCAATGCACCCCTCTCATCATAGACTCTGCCAAATCCCTCGGAATCACCTTGGACAAGCCCCTGAATACGAAAAATCATATCAGCAACATATGTAAGGGAGCTAATCGCTTGATGAGGACACTCAGAAATATCAAGCCCTTCCTTCCACAAAATGACTTCAAACAAGCAGTCCAAGCACTGGTCTTGCCAAGGCTAGACTATGGCAGCGCTACGCTCTGTGGCCGTCCCAAGTACACCCTGGATCCACTGAGTTCAGCACTGAATGTTGCGGCCAGACTAGTTACTGGAACCAAACGAAATGAGCACATTTCCCCAGTCTTAAAGTCTCTTAAATGGTTGCCCTATGAAGCCTGAATCCAGTTAAAGATTATCGTTCTGGTGCACAAAGCCCTGCGCAACAATACCCCCCAGTACCTAGCACAAAAGCTTGAATTATCATGTGGCGGGAGAGCATCAAGAAGCGCTAACAACTTCCTCCTGAAACCACGTATCATGAATAAAAAGAGATCTTGCCGTCGAGCCTTCTCAGGTGCTGCACAAAAGATCTGGAATTCTCTTCCACCAGATTTGTACAGAATATCATCATTAACTGCTTTCAAACTTGAAGCCAAAAGATTCCGAATGAACACATTTTTACCCTAATTTGGCCGATGTGCATTCGCGCACACCCACTGATCATACAACAGGTGTTGATTGACTCTACATCCTTTTACCATCCTGTGTTTGTGCTTCATGCTCCTCTCGGATGTAAGGCTTGCCCCATGTAGCAGCCTGTTATTGACCTGCTTATTTCATTACTTGCGGTGTACCACCTGTCTGTGATTATTGTGACTGTAACTGTTTGGTATTCTTATATGATATTGTTACTGGCTCTGTATTCTCCCTCTCTGCTCGTGGTGTATCATTTGTATGTGATTTTTGTGACTACAACTGTTTGGCATTCTTTACTGGAGTAGTACTCTCCCTTTCCTCCTTTTGTAAAGTGCTCTAATATCCCTCGGGATACTTTATACAATTACATTTATTTTTTTAATACTGCTTTATTATTAATATAAACATTTTTATTGCATACACTTTAACTTTACTGGGAAGTTTATATCATTTAACAATACATTCTATTTCTGTTTTCTCTCTTTTTACACAGATCAGTGGAATAATTTTTTACACTACATCTTTAAGCTTCATAATACATCTAATAACACATTGGCAGATATTGCTGGATACACTGTGAAACACAAGCACACACTCATACAGATACTAACATACCCAGGCACACACTATACATGCACTGACACACCCAGACACACACTCATTCATACAGTGACACCCAGGGACACACTAATACATACATTGACACACCCAAGCACACTCTGATACATGCACTGCGACACCCATGGACCCAGTAATACAGATACTGACACACCCTGGTGCACACTTTATATATTTAAATACCCAAGCACACATTTATCCATACACTGAGACACCCAGGAATACAATGACATCCACCCACACACACACACGTATTCATACAGTTAGTAACCCAGGACACATTCATACATATATTTACATGCCCAGGTAGAGACTGATCCATACACTGACACACTCAGACACATACTCATTCATAGACTGAGTAATCCAGGTCCACACTCATATATACACTGACACAACCAAGCACACTGTGATACTTACACTGAGACACTCACGGACACAGTGAGCCAGATACTGACACACCTTGGCATACACTTATGTATGCATTGACATATCTAGGCACACACTCATACATACACCGAGACACCCAGGAACACACATATGCGTACACTGACACAAACACACATACTTATTCATGCAGTTAGTTCCCTAGGACACACTCATACTGCCACAGTGACACATTCCGGCACACACTCATTCATACACTCATACATACACTGACACACCCAAGCACACTCTAATACTGACACAATGATACAGATACTGACACACCCTGGCACACAGTTATGTATACATTGCCATATTTAGTCACACAATCACCCATACACTGAGACAGCCACACAAACACTTATTAATACAGTTAGTCACCTGGACATACTCATGCATACACTGACACACCCACACACACTCTGATGCACACACTGAGATACCCACAGACACACTTATGTATACAAAGGCACACCCTCACACACACTTATTCATACACTGTGACTCCCAGGACACACTCATACATACATTGATACACCGAGGGATACACTTATGCATACACTGACACACCCACATATGTACTTATACAACATATATAAAATAAAGGAATTAAAGGACAAACACAGCTCTTTTTAGGTTGAGCGTAGGCAGCTTATGCGCTGCTCTGCGAGGTATCAAAATAGTGAACTATATATGTAGAAAATCTATTTCTTTATTTTTGGCGGATATGCAGTTCGGAAATTGCAGATACATTGTGATCACGTGATTGGAATAGGAATCTAAAGTGTTCTTGCTACCATGAATGTACCGCAGTCCTAAAAAATGTTGGGCAAAAAAATAAAATACAAACAATAGCAAAAATGACTGCATATGGGGGGCGTGGCTTAGCAAGCGGCAATGGCGGTCGCAGCCTTCTAGAGCTCCCGCTTGCCCGCGACACAATTGTTCTTTTATCCTGATCCCCGAGCCTGCTTACCATACCCAGAGTGCGGCAACAATTGCTGTAGGTGTCGGTGTCCCTCCGGTGTGGTCGGCGGAGCCCTGTACGCCTTGGGCGCTGCGGAGTGACAGCGGAGGAGGAGCGGCCCAGCGCGCGGCTGGAAAGCCGGGGACTTGATTTGGCACACTTGCGGTGGGTCCTCCGGCGCGGTGTGACCGCCCTGTCGCTTGTCCGGGGTGGCCCTGCGAGTCGCCCGATTAATGAACATGCTGGCCCTGAGTGCGGAACGGCACGACTGAGATCCAGAGGGACGTGAATCCGTCCTGCTGGCCGCTGCGGCCTGGTGACACCCGAGAAGCCGGGGACCTCGAGTTTCGCGACGCCCGCCTGGGGCTCGCGCTGGACCGCGGCCGCCTCCGGGGCCGGACGAGGCCTCGGCGCTGCATTTTTGGGACGACCCCCTCCTGCTCCTGCACAGAGGACGGCCTGGAGCGCGACGAGACGGCTGTCGGGGGGCCCGGTGGTGGACGAAGAATCGTGAGTACCCGCGTTGGGGCCCCGGTCGTCCGTGGTGGTGGCCACTGTACTGTCTATTCCCGAGGGGTGCAACAAAGCCTTGCGGGCCGCTGGCAGCGTGGGAGTAGATCCGGAGGTCTGCTGTCGGCTTACCTGAAGCCGTGCCACGAGTTCAGAGCTACGAGGGATAACACCAGGCTGAGGGGGAGGTCGACTGAGTGGGCCCTGGCTGGGCTGCATAGACGAGTAGGTGCCCCTCATTGTTGCTGTGGAGCCCGTGGATTGTGTGAAAGAGACGCTGCCTAGCCCACGGGGGATTAGGGGCCTTAGACTGTTGACTGGTGGAGGGCTGGTTTCGGGGCCTGCCTGGACCTTGCCTCGACACAGGACTTTACCACAGATGAGACTATCCGGGGCCCACTGAAGGAACAGTTGCTTTCACGTGACCCCCCCCCCTGTTACACTTGGTGAAGGGGATTGGGGTCCCTGAACGGCCATTTCGGTGTACGCTGTGGGCAATCTGCGAGGGGCTTGCAGCCATGACCAGGGGAGGTGGCGACCCCACCAAACAAGTGACGATCGACAAGTTCACCGGGCCCGGTGGGGGCCCTGGACCGTCAGGAGGTGGCCAGCAAGGAGGGGGGCCGGATAACGCGGCACTGATGGCGGCCATCACCCAATCAAGAGATATGCTAGATGCCAAGATAAGGGCAGTGGGCGCGGATGTCACCCTCTTGCGCCAAGACTTGCGGAATGCCGTGGCGCGGATCACGGAGGCTGAATCCAGAGTGTCGGTGGTGGAGGACGATGTAGGCATGCTCAAGAAGAAGATGGCGGCAATGGAAACTGCGCAACGGGGTCTGGCGCTTCGAGTGGAGGATGCTGAAGGGCGCGCACGCCGCAACAATCTCCGATTTATTGGCTTTCCGGAACGCTGTGAGAAGGGTAATATGGAACAATTCCTCACGCAGTGGCTGGGAACCTGGCTGCCCCCGGAGGCTCTATCTACTTGCTTCGTTATTGAACGCGCACACCGCGCCTTGTCACAGATGCCACCGGAGGGTGAACGGCCTAGGGCTGTAATTGCTAGACTTCTGAATTACCATGACCGGGATGTCATTCTGAGGGAAGCGAGAACCAAGGAGACCCTTCTTTATGAAAATCGTAAGATAATGATTTTCCCTGACTACACGAAGCTAGTGCAGCAACAGCGCCAATCCTTCATGGACGCCAAGGCGAAGCTGCGGGGTCTCAAACTCCAGTACTCCCTGTTGTACCCTGCGCGCCTGAGGGTGATATTCCAATCGCGGACACTGTTTTTCAATACTCCGTAGGACCTCTTTAAATGGACCGACGAGATGGTTAGGATCCGGCCGAATTCTCAGCCGGGGCTGAATCCAGGCCCTTCGAGTGGAGCATCACAAGAGCGGAATGGTCAGGCGACCAAGACCAAGAAGACCTGGCGATCTAGGTCACGCAAGCGGTCGGCCTCCTTCAGCGGCACCCAGGCCGGTCGTAGGACCGAAGAATCTGACCAGTCTGAAATGGATAATGGCTAAATCTGAAGATTCTGCGCCTCTCTGTACTCTTGTTACTTCAGGCCCTGGCCAACGTAGTGCGGGCTCTTGAGGCCTGATAGACTGGTAGCGTCATGGCTGCCTCAGGATGGGTTTGTGGCTGACCGCTGACCATGGGGGGGATTGTGGGTGGGGGCTCGGGGACTACACATAGGGGCTACTGCTTTCCTACGAATGTGGGGTTCTGGGAAGGGAGTGTTGAAGTTGCTGTTACCTGGGGAGTTGGGATCCATTGGCATGGTTGGATCAGGGTCCTCTGTTCTGGACTCGGGGGCACCCATGCCGCGACAGGTACTTCATGGTTTTTTGAGGTATAGGGTGGGGGGAGGTGGGGTGCGAGTGGCCGAGGACAGGGCCACTGAGTTGGGACTGAAACATATTCAAGACTGTGATGACATTCAATTGATGGTTGGTTCTGGGGTTTGGGGTGGGACGAGGGTTGCTCGTCATGTTATCTGGGGGTTTTGGGGCGGGGGGTGGGACTGCATGTGTGTTTTGCTATAGTGTTCATTACAGTGTGCGATGAGTGGCAATGGCGAGGACGTTCTGTTGGGTGGGTCCCACTTGATTATGGCTGACAAGACTCATAGACTTCCCGATGCGTCTCTGCGGGTGATCACGTGGAATGTCAGGGGGATGCTCGACAAAATCAAGCGTGGGGCAGTGTTGAGATGGGGGAAGAATGAGAGTGCTGACGTTTTCTTGCTCCAAGAAACCCACATGATGGGCTCGAAAGTGCTGGGTCTACAGAGGTTTGGCTATCACCAGGTGTTTCATGCCGGCTTTTCCCGGGGATCCAGGGGGGTAGCCATTTTAATACATCGCAGGGTGGCCTATGTCCATGAGAAGCAGTGGGTTGACCCACAGGGTCGCTATATCTTTGTCAAGGGCATGGTGGGCACTGAATCTGTGGTCTTTGGGAGTGTTTATGCCCCTCCCCCCTGCAATGGGCACTAGCTGAGAAACTGTTCACAGTGTGGGAGGATATCCCCGAATCCCTGGCGGTGGTTGGCAGTGATTGGAATGATGTGATGGATGCGAGTGTGGATCGCCAGCGGCGCCGAGAAGTGGCTGAGACTATCCCTCCCCCCGCACACACCCGACTGCATGCTATGACTGAGGGACTGGGCTGGTCGGATGCCTGGAGACATATGCACCCTACCACACGCGAGTATACGTATGTCTCTGCTGTGCATGGCTCCTATTCAAGATTAGACTGCGTATTTGTGCCTGGCGACTGCTTGTGTAGAGTGAAGGGTGCTGACATCTTGCCTAGGGGTCTGTCCGATCACTCCCCGGTATCGATTAGGGTGGAACTCTGTCGACAACACCAACCGTTTCGATGGAGGATGTCCTCGTGGCATCTCCAGCAGCCTGCCTATGTGACGCACTTGCGGGAAGCGTTAGACCTATATTGGCGGGAAAACCTCGTGGGGGACATTGACGCCGGGGTGGTATGGGAGGCCATGAAGCCCACTATCCGGGGAGTGGACATAGCGTGGTGTGCCGCGGCCCGGCGCAAGCGGCGAGAAACGATCGTAGAAGCGGCAGCGCAGGTGGAAACCTTGGAGGTGCAGCACCGCATGGGGGGGATGAAGCCGGGTTACGACTCCTTCTCCAGGCCCAGCAGACCTACGCATCTGTCCTACTCGATGATGCGAAACAGGCATGGCTAGCCACACGTAGTAAAATATACCAATGGGGGGACAAGTCATGTACGATGCTTCATAGACTCTGCCAGCGCCACCTCCAGCCGCTTACGCTGCCAGGACTCACGTCCGTTGACGGTGGGGTCCTTACTGACCCGGTTGAGCTGGCAGCGAGTTTTGCCGCATACTTTGCTACTCAGTACGCCCCATGCGATCACCTATCGACTGATGAGGTAACCAAATTTATCGAGGACTTGCCCCCCAAGATGGTGTCGGATGAAACCAGGAAGGCACTCGATGCGCCCCTTACGGCTGAGGAGCTGGGCGATGCCCTGGGACAGCTTAGTACCGGAAAGGTCCCTGGCCCAAGTGGCTACCCGAGTGAGTTTTATAAGAAGTTTCACGTGCAGCTGGGGTCCCATTATCACCGGGCGCTTGAGACGGCGCGTGAGCGGGGCACTCTGCCCCGAGACTGGCGACATGCCGAAATTGTAGTCTTTCAGAAACCGGGTAGGCCTCCGGAGCGACACGACTCCTATCGCCCCATCTCGTTACTCAATATTGAGGCTAAGGTTCTGGCTAGGGCTCTAGCGAATCGTCTGTCCCCGTATATAACAGACATGATACATCTGGACCAGGCCGGGTTCATGCCTCATAGAGCGACGCGGCATAACATCCGACGCGCGCAGGCGGCGATCGATGCCATGGGAGCCACAGAGGAGCGGGCGGCTCTGTTGCTAGCTGACATTAACAGAGCCTTTGATTCCGTCAGCTGGACTTACCTGTTTGCTCTTTTGCCCCGTCTCAATCTGGGCCCGGTCTTCCTGTCCTATATCAAACTACTGTACACGGATAATACGGCCTCGGTGCGGGTTGCGGGGGTGGTGTCAGAGACGTTTCAAATTGGACGAGGGACCCGGCAGGGATGCCCGCTCTCCCCCTATCTGTTCGCTCTACTAATGGAGCCGTTGGCTGCATGGGTGCGTATAGATGCGCAAATGCGGGGCTTTGTATGGAACGACAGCTTATCGGATAGGATCGCACTTTACGCGGACGATGTCCTTTTCTTTCTTACCGATCTGCAGCGCTCGGGACCGCGTGTACTGGAAATTATGCGAATCTTTGGGGAAGTCTCGGGCCTATATTTGAATCTGCGTAAATCTACCCTCTGGGTGCTCAATGGAGACACCGTGACAGATCCCTGGACGGTGGGACTACAGGTGGCTACGCATGGCATGAAATATCTGGGGGTGTTTCTGTCAAACTCAACCAACGTTGCCTGGGAACGCAACATAGTGCCCGTTTGGGACCGAGTTCAGACAGATATTAAGACCTGGTCTCGTATGCCCCTCTCTATCTTTGGCAGATCCGCAATTTTTAAGATGGTTGCGCTCCCACGTCTCCTCTATCAATTGCAGAATCATCCATATCCAGTTGCACCCCAGGTCAATTCGATCTTGGGCCGCTTTCTATGGGCTGGGGGAGCGGCCAGAGTGGCACTACGTACGTGCTTCTTGTCCACCTATTGCGGAGGCCTGGCCACCTCGGATCTGCTGTCCTATTACCAGGCCGCTCATCTGCTTATCCTGAATGATTGGTGGTACGGTGACAGCGGGGATCCAGCCTATGCCCTGGAACGCACGTTGATGGGAGACAATACGCTCCATACAGTCCTCTACTCGGCCCGCTTGCGCCGGAGACTGCCGAGGGTCACGAGTCTCGTGTTTGCTGTCTGGCGGCAGGCCTTGCGCCGCATGGGCTGGTGGGGCCGACTGACCGCGGAGACGCCGCTATGGCATAATGGCCTGTTACCCGAGTTGTCGGCCTTATCTGGTTTTGAAGGCTGGGATGCGATTGGGATTTCGCAGCTAGGTCACGTGATGTCCGTAACGACGCTCAAGTCCTTTCAAGCACTCAGCATCGAATTTAATATGCCCCAGTCTCAATTTTTTCGGTACTTGCAACTCCGACACGCACTCATGCCCAGCATTGCCAACATGGTTTCGCTTCCCGACTTTAGTCCCGTGGAGGCAAAAGTCTTTATGGGTGATCTGGGGGATAAGAAAGTCTCTCGCATCTATCAGACATTGGTCACTCATTGTTCCTCCACCCTTCTTCCGCTAAAGACGACTTGGGAAGCTGATGTTGGCCCCCTCGATGAAGATGACTGGAGGGAGGCTCTGGAGTCCCCTAGGGGAGCAGCCATTGCCATACGATTTAGACTAATCCAATTCAAAATTCTCCATAGGGCTTATTTTACCCGTGAACGACTGTGGAAGGCAGGCTTGATTGGATCCCCGGAATGTTTGCGCTGCAGGGCTGCAGTGGGCACTTTGCTCCACACGGTATGGTCGTGCCCTAAACTGGTAGGCTTCTGGAGGGGTGTGTGGGGCTGCCTGTCTGAGGTACTGCATTGGACTCTTCCTCGCACTCACCGTCTGGGCTTACTTCACATCCTCGAGGGGGTTGGCGGAAACATTTATAAACGTCACCTGCTGCTCCTGGGACTGGTGGTGGCCAAAAGAGACCTGGCCCGGGCTTGGAAGGATGTGAGGGCCCCCCCCTGTGTGCCTGGAGAGCCGGAATGGACTTTTGTATGGGCCTGGAACGACCGATTTTTGAAGCACGTGGCTGCCCCCGCAAGCATTTCAAGATATGGAAGAGATGGGCTGAGTATAGGGGGTTGACACTAGACCCGCCAGCGGAACTGGAAGAAGATCTTTAGTTGCATGTTATCTGCAAGTCCTTGCATTACGCCACGAGTATCGCCTCATGATTGGACATCGAAGCTATCTGTATGCACGTGCACCGGGGTAGGGTGGGACACAGGGGTAGAGGTGGGAGGGTTGGGTAGTTGGGGTTCATAGGGGTAGGGGAGGGTATGGATGTATTCCTTTTATAATTGCTTTCTCTTGACTATTTAGTTGGACGCTTAGTCCTATGCTGTACCTGTAACACAATGCTTGGTGGTGTTCTCCTGAATGTGGGGAGCCACACGTATTTCTTGCCCGATCCTACCAATAAAATTGTTGTGAAAAAAAAAATGACTGCATATTTCTCATAAAAGATTTAGAAATTTGCTGCGACACGCTTCCCAGTGATGCGTTGGCGTCTGCGGCGACGTCGATTCTCTTCTCCAGGGATGCGGGGCGCTTTGTGTTGTGAAGCGGCAGCGGCGGTTCTGCGACACGCTTCTCGATGTTGCCATACCCCTTGACAAACCTCCTTTAGTACCCTGTGAGACCTAAAAAGGCGCTCACCTCTGTCTGGGATTTGGGGGGTTCCCAAGTCAGGATGGTTTCAATCTTGGGCTGTAGGGGCGCCACCTGGCCGCTCCCAACTTAGTGTCCTAAGTACACCACGGAACCCTGCCTGATATGGCACTTACTCGCCTTGATCGCGAGGCCTGCCTTCCGCAGCGCCAACAACACTTCCCAGAGGTGACGCAGATGTTTCTGCCAACCGGCACTGAACACTGCGATGTCATCTAGGTAGGCGGCACTTAATTTCTCCAGTCCAACACATGGTTGACCAACCTCTGAAAGGTGGCAGGGGCATTCTTCATCCCAAAGGGCATAACACAGAAGTGGAAATGCCCATCTGGTGTGGAGAATGCTGACCACTCCTTTGCCCCATCAGTCAAGGCGATCTGCCAGTACCCAGACGTTAAATCAAACGTGCTGAGGTACCGTGCAGCCCCGAGCCGATCAATGAGCTCATCAGCTCTGGGGATGGAGTGCGCATCGATCTTCGTGACTGAATTGAGCCCTCTGTAGTCTACACAGAACCGGAGTTAGTTTGTGGCACCCGGTGCTGCAGCCTTTGGGACCAAGACCACTGGGCTGGCCCAAGGACTGCTAGAGGACTCAATCACCCCTAGTGCAAGCATCTTTGAGACCGCCTCTTTGATGCAAGCCCTCACCCTGTCAGTTACCCTGTAAGACTTGTGCTTCACAGGTAAGCTGTCTCCTGTATCCACATCATGGACACACCAATCGGTGATACTAGGAACTAGGGAGAACAGCTCAGAAAACAGTCCCAGCAACTGGCGGCAGTCATTCTGTTGCTCATGGGTCAGGGTGGAACAGAGGTTAACACCATCCACTGTCCCATCTTGCTCTGTTGCAGACAGGAGGTCAGCAAGAGACTCAGTCTCCTCTTCCATTCCAGCATCTGTTGCTAGGCGCATGCCCACTTCAGACCTCTCTAAGTGGGGCTTAAGGCGGTTGACATGCAGGACCCTCAAGGGGTTCCTGGGAGACTGCAAGTTCACCAAGTAGGTAACTGGACTTTTGCGCTCCACAACCTCAAATGGTCCGGTCCACTTATCTTGGAGCGCGTAGGGCTCCACTGGGGCCATTACCCACACTTTCTGGCCAGGTTGAAGCTCTACCAGAGTGGTATTCTGGTCATACCAGCGCTTCATCTCCTCCTAGCTGGCTTCCAGATTTGCCTCAGCGAGTTGCCTGAAACGCGTAGTCTGGTTCCTGAAGGGCAGCATGTAGCTTTATACATCCTGGGGAAGTTTCCTGGGAGATTGCTCCAAGCCTGCTTTGACCAGACTCTGAGGTCCTCTGACCGGGTGTCCATAGAGAATCTCAAAGGGACTGAACCTTAGAGATTTCTGTGGCACCTCCCGGTATGCAAAGAGTAGGAATGGTAAGAGGACATCCCACTTACTTCTCATGGGTTCCTCAAGACCCATTATCATGCCGTTCAGGGTCCGGTTGAACCTTTCAACCAACCCGTTTCCTTGGGGGTGGTAAGGAGTGGTGAACTTGTAAGTTACTCCACACTCCTGCAACAGGGACTTCATATACTTGGAAATGAAGTTGGTGCCCCGGTCAGACACTACCTCACGAGGAAATCCTACTCGTGAGAAAATTCCCACCAGTGCTCGTCCCACCATGGGGGCCATCACTGTCCTCAGAGGTATGGCTTCCGGGTACCGGGTGGCATGGTCCACCAAGACCAGGATGAACCTGTTGCCCATGGCTGTCTTGGTGTCCAGTGGCCCCACAATGTCAATCCCCACCCGCTCAAAGGGGGTACTGACCACAGGGAATGGCTGGAGAGGAGCCTTGTGCTTCCTCCCACTCTTTCCACTTGCCTGGCAAGTCTTACAGGTCCTGCAATGAGTGTCTGAACTCTTGCGCATTTGCGGCCAATGAAAGTGAGTGACAAGCCTCTCAAAGGTCTTGTTCTGCCCCAAATGTCCTGCTAATGGCACATCCTGAGCCAGCCCCAGTAGGAAGGCTCTGAACTTCTGGGGTACCACCATCACACGAGCTGACCCAGGTTCAGCAACCTTAGGCTCCCTATACAGGAGACCATTCTCCCAGTAGATCCAATGTGATCCTGACTGATCACCTGCTGTCTGGCTTACAGCCTGTTGCCGCAAGCCCTCACGAGAAGGGCACTCTCTCTGATCCTTGCAGAATTCTTCTCTGAAGGGGCCTCCTTCTTGCTGCCAATGGGTCAGCTCAGGCAGGTCCCCCAGTTCAGCTACTTGCTCCCCGGTAGGCTCCAGGCATCCCCCTCGGGGTCTACCTCCACCTGGGCCCTGGGAACATCGGGGCCGGTTTCCCGCGCCCCTGCCTCTTCTCTGCAAGGCAGGTTCCTGGGCCTCCCTCTCAGGCTCCAGGTCCTCTTGAACACCCCTACTGGCTGCCATTGACCAGGTGGTACCACATGCCCAGTCAGGCAGACCCACCATTTTCAGGTGAGTACTCTTCTTCACCTTCTCCCAAGGTGAGCTCTCCAAATCGTTCCCCAACAAACAGTCAACAGGCATGGCGGGCCTCACAGCTACCTGAAGAGTACCAGAGACCCCCTCCCTCTCAAAGGGAACCTGAGCCATTGGACAATGGCTCTCTGTGTTGTCGGCAGCAACATCTCGGCAGAATGCATGCAGGATAATCTGCTCTTGAGACACCAGGTGACACCTAACAGCTGTCACACTGGCTCCTGTGTCTCTGAGAGCCTCCACCTTTTGGCCATTGATGGTCCCCCATTGCCCATATTTCTTAGTGTTCCTGGGCAGCTGAGTTTCTGAGACCATCTCACAGTCTCCTAAAGAGATAAGGGTCATCTGTGCGAGACCCCACCCACCTTGGATATCAATCTCCTCCCCCAAGGCTACACCAGCCATCTGCCGGGGCGGAGCACCAGTGGGTGCTGGTTTACCAAACAGGCGGCACCTGGTATAATTCGCCTTATGACCCAGGTCACCACACTTGTAACATTTCAGGGGCCCCTGGGGCACCTTGCTTTCTCTCAGGGGGAGGCTGGGAACCTTTCCCTTGGTTCCCTTGGGGACTACTGTGGGGCCCTTTGCGGAACTCCTTCTGTTTACTGTTGTCCCCACCACTCTTCTGCTGGGGACCCTGTCCACCTTTGGCTGAGTCTCCCATGTGACCCTTTTTGACACGGGTGCTCACCGAGCGGTCCGCCTCCTCAGCAAGCTTCCTAGGGTTAGTCAGCTTGCTATTTATCAGATGCTGGCGCAGCTCAGGAAAACAATTATTAGACAATGCTCCCATGCAATCAAATCAAAGAGACCTTGAAAATCATTAACTTTGCTGCCCTTTACACAACCATCCAGTGCTCTGCAAAAGAAAGTGACATATTCAACCCAGGTACTGTTCTCTATCTTCTTATAAGACCTGAACCTCTGCCTATAGAGTTCAGGGGTCAAACCATACCTAGACATTAAGGCATCCTTCATGTGGCTGTATGAATTGTGGACTTCAGAAGGCAAGTCTAAACGTGTGTCCCGCCCCTCACTAAGGAACCATCCCCACAACCACGCTCCCCAATCTCTCTCAAGGACCCAGTGGGAAGACATGGCTACCTCATAGGCTCTGAACCACTGCCTAATATCATCTTTCTTGTAAACCTCTTTCACCACATCTTTGGGAATATACACCCTAGCTTCCACAGGCACTGATGGTGCGCTGCCACCAGAGGAAGTAATCACTAAGCTCTTGGCCTTCAATTCCAACTCCCTCAAAACCTTTTCATGTTCAAACTGCAATTTCTTCTCCTCTATGGCTCACTTTCTAGTTTGCATTTCAAATTCCAACTGCCTATACAACTTGAGCTTGATCAGCTCCATTTCATGCATCCTGCTTTCTTTCCTGTCCTCCAGCTCTTCTGGAGACAGTCCTCTGGCAGAAACACTGCTACCTGCTGGGGAGACTACTTTCTTTTCCCCCCTCGACCCAATAGCTCTTGCAGCTGCTCATCTGCATTCTCGGCCCCTTTCTCAGGGATATTCCTTGCTTCAAACCAGGCCCTCAGCGCCTTTTGGTATTCATCCTTCTTGGAGATACCGGTCGTAGAAACTTTGAATCTTCTTCAGAAATGCTTAAGCTGGTTAACTGTGTAGCATTCTAGTCTCTCTTCTTCCTATTCTAGATCAACAGAGGCTATGGATGCTGCTTTCTGCATGGTAGTTGAATTTGGCAGCAAAAAAAAAAGAAAGTCCCAAAAGGAATCTACCAAAAGTATGTGGTTGCGTTTTGGTCTGCACTCACTAAGTAGTGTCAACCAATCACTGTACATGAGTCACAAATGCAAGTCCAGAATCCTCACCGCTGACCACCAATGTTAGATTTGGGGGTCTCTAGTTGGCACAGGTAGGTACTTGCGACAAATAGGGACCCTTGCCTCTAGTCAGGATATGGGGATTACACTCCTAAAATAACCCCTGCTCACCCCCTTGGTAGCTTGGCACGAGCAGACAGGCTTATCTCAGAGGCAGTGTGTAAAGCATTTGTGACCAGATACACTAACCCAGTGACAACACTAAAAATGGACACCACACAGGTATACTTTATATAGAGTTACCACAAACGACAAAAATACACAATACTGTTACTTTAAGATGGTAGATTTAGCTTAGTTTAGTTTAGTTCTTAAAAAGGGACACTTTGCGTCAATGTACCTTACGATGCGTTGCTCTTCCACCACAAGCAATGTTGCAGAGATGGAAATGCGGTGAAGTTCGGGTGCAAAGAAATAAAGATGACGCTCTTTCCTTGGTGCGACACGCTTCCCGATGACGCGGTGGCGTCTGCGGCAACGTCGGTCCTCTTCTCCTGGCGATGCGAGTTGCTTCTACAATGATGCGAACCGCGACAGGCCCTGCGACACTCTTCCCGGTGATGCGGCGGCAGCGTCTGCGGCGACGTCGATCCTCTTTTCCGGCGATGAGCCGCGACAGGCCCTGCGACACGCTTCTCAGAGATGCAGCGGCGTCTGCGGCGATGTCGGTCCTTCTTTCCTGCGACACGCTTCCCGGTGATTCGTCGGCGTCTGTGGCGACGTCGATTCTCTTCTCCGGGGATGCGGGGTGCTTAGTCTTGTGAAGCGGCAGCGGCGGTTCTGCGACACGCTTCTCGATCTTGAGTCGCGCTTCCAGCTCCCTGCGACATGCAAATCCCCCACAAAGTCCATCACAGCTGCAGGCACTTCAGGAAGACTTTTGGGAAGCTGGTTGGTGAAGACTGTTGTCCCTGAGACTTCAGCAGGAGTCAAGCTCTGTTCCAAGCCCCTGGAGATCCTTCACAAGTTGAAAGTAAAGCACACAACGTTCTTTCTCCTTTCTTTGGCAGTCAGGCACTGCAGGCCAATCCCCCAAGCAGTACTTCAGCTTAGGGATAGTCTCTCCTCAGTTTCTTCAGGTTCCTCTCCTCAGCAAAGGTTTCTTCTTTAAGTGCAAAGTGATCTAATTTCTTGGGATCCGGGTCCCAATACTTATACCCCACAATCCTTTGTTCTCTAAGGGGAGAGGGGCCTTTGCCCAGTCCAAACCAGTTCTGAAGCACTTTGTTTACCAGATTTCTCCTTTCCTTTCACAGTGCAGGGCAGAAACATCAGACTTCCCACAGGAGGTGGAGCCAGCATTGTGGAAGGCAAGTACAGTCCTGGAGCACTTTGTTGACAGGACTCCTTCTCTTCTTTTAGTGTGCAGGGCAAAGACATCAGCCGCACCCCAGGAGATGGAACCAGCATTGTGGAAGGCAGGCACAGCCCTATTCAAGGTCCAGGTGCAACTCCTCCCTCCCATCTAAATGCAGATCTCTCTATTCACCACTGGGCTGACTCATCCTGTCTCTTGGAATCCCCCAGCCCTGTGAATCACAAAACCAGACAAAGGAATACACAATCTAGCAGAGGCAGGCTTGAAAGGTTAGGCAAGAAAATACCTACTTCCTAAAAGTGGTATTTATTTTCAAACACAGAATATTAAAACCAACTTTACTAAAAGATGTATTTTATTATTCTGAGTTCAGGCATACTAAACTCGAATTTCTACCATGTTCTCTGAGACTGTTAGGATTATAAAATGTAATAATCTAACAGCCCATTCTGACCTATGGAGAACAGGTAGCCTTGCAATAGTGAAAAACGAAAATGGCTGTAATTCACTATTAGGACATGCCACACACACCAGGGCTTGTCCTACCTTATACTTACAATGCACCCTGCCCTTGGGCCTACTATAGGGGTGACTGATATGAAGAAAAGGGAAAGATTAGGGACTGGCAAGTGGGTGCACGTACCCAGTCAGCATGACAGTACCAGACCGCACACATGCTCTGCGATGGCAGACCTTAGGCACATTTTACTAGGCTGCTTCTGTGGGTGGCACAACCAGTGCTGCAGGCCCATCAGCAGCATTTGGATTACACGCCCTGGTCACACTCAGTGCACTGTACTAGGGTCTTACAAGTAAACCAAACATCCAATCATGGAATCACTAATCCATACATCAATTCACAACAGGGAGCACTCACACTGTGGCACTGGACAGCAGTGGCACAGTGCCCAAAGCATATAACACCAGCAAAAATACATGAGGCAACAGCAAAAATGGAAGGGAGACCCACGCCAATGGTGCCAGGTCTAACAACCACACAATCTGATTTCGAATAACTGACACGGACCGAAATGCTGTGCTGAGATATCGGAAACGCCAGCCCGAACTCGAGAGGCGGCATTCTTCCTTGGACATCTAGATGCACAGATGCTGTAACTGTTAATGATATGTTGGTCACAACTGATAAGGATTTGACACAGTGTAGTTAGTGACATGCCTTGTAAAGAATACAAAATTACTCTACAGCCCTGAGGAAGTCATAGGATGATTAAACCTGAAGACGATAAATGTGATGGCTGGTGCGAGGCTGGTGTGAAATCTGCTATTAAAGAGAAGATTTGATGGACTCGAAGACTACTGGAGTACTTTCATTTGGACTAAAGACTGCATGTGCGCAGAGTTTTTGCTCTGTCCTGGCTGGGAGCTGTCTGGAGCCTCACACTTCAATGTAAAGGCAATGGAGGGGAAACAAAGGCTCACATATTGTTTTTACTTCACAGGTACTTAAAAGAGGCATGGTTTTGACTTTTTCCAGTCCCTGCATATAAGAGACACGCATGCTATGTAAGAATGTCAGATGTATTCATCTGTCCCTGTATTTACACAAATAACAATTTAAATACCATTCTTTTTTTATTTCTTTAATAGCGATGCGCATTCCAATGCAGGGTGTCAGAGCGCTTTACGTCACACATACACATCATAAATTAACAAGCAATTACCTGAGTGTAAATCAATGTAAGGGATGCGTTACATAAGACAGTGAGGGTGACAAGGTGTGGGTGTCACATGTCCTTCATAGCTCACTGTGCTGTATTAGAAGGTTTACAGTTTATGAAGTGCAAGTAACAAAAGGATGTGTGTGTTAAAAACAGTAACCCACTTACCAAGCAAGATAAAATTAAAACTAAGGGTGGGCAGAGAGCCCGGCTCTGCCCATGGAGTGTGTCAAGTGTTGCCTACTCCGCGCTTCGCGAATCGGTGGGGTCGGCAGCACCCCACACACTCCGCAGCGGAGCGGAGTTGCCACCAGCCCCTGCCTCCCACCCGCCCTATTAACAATAGTTATAGAAGCTTTAAAACACAATTTAAAGTATTAAAAATGCCTTACCTAAGCTGCGGCAGCATCCCCGGGCTGCTCTCTTTCTCCATCGCGACTTCTTGATGAAAACTGAGCAGGTGCGAGTGCTCGCGCATGAGCTTTTCTCACGAGAATACTTTAAATTGTGTTTTAAGCTTCTATAACTATTGTTAATAGGGCGGGTGGAAGGTAGATGGCGTGGAGCTACGCGGAGTGTGCAGAGATTGTTTTAACCTCTGTGGTACTCCTCGTAGCCACGCTATGCCCACTACGCCCAGGGTTAATAAAAACCATTCATCTGAATGTTACATGATGTGCTTTGCAGGAGACACCTTAACTCTCTATGCCACTGTGATTCAAAATGGGAACTAGACAAAATACAGATCTCTCCAGAAAATATGTTAATCTTCAGGGTAATCTTTCAATTATCATTATTCCCTTACTGGGCACACAAAGATCTCTGCAACTGGTGCCTTCATCCTATAAAATACTTTGAAATAGAGAGTTTGCAACGAACTAAGCTAAACAGATTTTTTTAAATAAATGTATAAATAGAGGCCACATTTTGCTTTGGGTTGCGTCACTTTTTTTGAACAATCACAACGCAAAATGTCAAATCTCATAATGCACTCAAATGTATTCATGATAGACCTGCTAAACGTGTGTGTGGTCTTAAAATCTGATGTCACTTCTTTTGAGGTCATAGGTTGCCATTTGACCTAGTGTTATGCCATGTGCGATGTGACCCACCATGATGTTTCTTGCATACCACCTACCATGGTTAGTCTGTCCACTTCTTTTTTTAGGACTGGCACCCTGGATGAAATTATTTTGTTAGCACTTTTCTCCTGCCTTCCCCATACAAATGTCTGCAAGTGCCATGTTAGTAAACCTGATCTGCTTGCCCTCAAATTGACATTGTCAACTACACCCTGCCCTTGTCAGCTACACACACCACTCTTGCCTCTTCCTCCATTAAAGTGCTCACTTTTCACCCATCCATCTAGTCACCCTCAAACCATTCATTCATGCACTCACTCTTACAGCCATGCACTCACTCTTTCGCACATATGCTACGTCTGCCCCCACACACTGATCCTTCTTATATATGGCATTCCCACACTCTGCCCTTCATCCATTTACTTACCCATTAATTTAGAAATCCATCCATGAACTCACTCATTCATGCAACCCCCAAGTACTCATTCTTACATTATCACATGTAATCCCTCATCCATTGACTGTGTCTAACCAATACATATCCCCTTTTCCCACACAGCAGCATCCATACCACCCTCTCCTTGCCCTTAACCCCTACTTCTCCCCCACATACTCTCTCTGCACTAGTGTTGCCTAAAGCCTAGATTTAGGCCGGGGTACCTCTATTTTCGAGGCTGAACCTATTCACCCATATTTGTGCTCTTTTGTCCTGTTTTTCAGTCTGTGCCTGGCGGGGTCTTGATGATCAGAGACTTTTTTGTTTAGTCCTCATATAAACTGCTTAGAATAAGCACCCTCTCAGTCTAAACCACTCCTGCTGCTCATAACTTGGGCGACCAATCTCAGTGGATGTTTTTACGAGAGCCAACCTGTAGTACACATCATAAGTGACCGACAGGTATAATCATTGGACGCATTGTTCCTAGCATACAACACTATTCAAGATTTAAGAGCTTCCAAAAAAGTCCAAGCACAGTTCTTTCCCTATGTGTATGCATTAACTTTTCGATCTATATACCTAAAGTATCTTACTGAATTCCACAGCCTCTCCATGTAGGAGGTGCAGTCTGGCGCCAGTTCTTACAAATTTTCCTTCTTGCTAAAAGAATTAAGTAAAACACTAATTTATTCTGCAGCTCCGAAAGGCCTTCCACCCCATCAGGCAACAAAACAATACCAAAAAGAATTACAGGGGGCGTATCTCCACATATTTACCCAAAACATCCGACAAGGTCTTACTCATGTTGCCCCAGAGCTCCTTTAGCAGGGGGCAGGTAGAAAACTTGTGGATGTCGCTCACCTTCTAGGTATCACATCTCGTACACCTGGCTTCTCAGCCGCCCCCTATCTAAGACATTATGAGTGGAGACCAATATATCCTGTGGAGTGTAAAAAAGTGATTTCTCCTTAATTAAGCAGATTTGATCAATGAGTAAAGCATGTCTAAAGAATTTGTTCAGCTCCTCATCCGGCAAGTATTTCTCCCAGACCAAGTCAGGATGTTCGAGCTTCCTGTCTGCTGCACAAAGGAGATAGTTGTTCCAAAGTGTCACTTCCTTCTTCTTTGGGTTTTGATCTTGCAGATCATCCTCCATTGAGTTATCGAGGATGCCACTGCTAATTCTTGCACCACATTGAGATTTGGTAGTATGTACTTCTGGATAATGTACAGCTGGTTAAATTATTCCAAGTATCCCATGACAGACATTTGTCTCCATCTACTATGTCCATCCAGTGTGCAACTCCTGCATCTTTTAATGGCTGAACCAAAGCATCCATGAAGCACTCAGGTGTTCCCGGAGAGTCTCACATGGGGGCCCACTCACTATTGTAGGATAAACCTAAACTACAACAGCAGTCATACCACAGTTTAGCAGCAGCATATAAAACCTTCAGCCTGACATTTTTTTTAAGTATTTGGGTCACCAAATTTATACATAAAATCCTTCTCAGGGCTGTCTATTATCATAGCCTTAAACATACAGCCAATTAAGGTGTTATCTGGCCTAAGACGTAGAATCCTGCAGTTCTTCAATTGATATGCCCAACAGTACAGCTGGAGGTCAGATAAACCCAGGCCGTCATGCAAAAGCTTACTCCTTAGCTTCTTCCAAGACAACCTGACCCCTTTCCTGCCCATACAAATGCAGAAGTCCTTCCCTGAATTTTAATTAAAAGGGCTTTATCAAATGCCAAATGAATATTATTAAATAGATAGGCAAACTTGCGGAGGATACACATTTTAATCAGGTTAACCCGCCCAAAATGTGTAAGCGGGAGGTTCTGCCATCTTTTCAGAAGTACGTCAACCTCCTTGGAGATTCTAACTAGATTTACTTTAGAGATTTCTTTTAGCTCCTGTACTATAGTTACACTAAGATATCTTATCTCCTAAGTTAGCCTAACCCTCTGAACTGCCACATTCCAAGCCATTACTTCGGTCTTGTCATTATTAACCTCATTCCCAGACAGTTTCCCGAAGGCCTGTACTTCTGTAAATACCTCTGGTAAAGTTTGGTTGACATCAGTCGATAATATGATCAACTCATCGGCATACAAGGCTAACTTCCTTGTAAAACCACTTACGACAAAAGGGTAGATCTTTTTGTTCTGCTTCAAACACTGAGCTAAAGGATCAATGTATAAGTCAAAGAGAATAGGAGACAGAGAACACCCTTGTCTTGTGCCATGTTCTATTGACACAGGAACTGTGAGGCTGCCATTAACCACAATCTGAGCCTGGGGAGATTTGTAGATTTTATTAAGGACCTCTCTAAAGGTCTCAACAAAACCAAAAGCCAACAATCCTCTATTCAAATTACGCCAGTTAACTCGATCAAAGGCTTTTGCTCCGTCTAAAGTGATAATTGACAGCGGAGCGCCATGCGCCATTGCCAGATCTTTTGAGTCAATTAAAGTGTGAAGCAGACCATTTATCTGCCTCCCCGGGAGGAAGCCCTTCTGATCTTCATGGATTATCGGCCCCACGATCTTACAAAGATGAGTATTTAGTACCCCAGCAAAGATCTTATAGTCGTTGTTCAAAAAAGATATTGGCTGATAAGACTGGCAATGTGTAGGGTTCTTCCCAGGCTTTAGAATTAGTGTAATGACAGCCGAATCTTGTAGGTGCCTCTCAAGATCTCATTCAACGGCTCCAGCTAAATAGGGATAACCTCATCTGCCAGTAAGACAGAGATATTGCTAGGCAACGCATCTGGTCCAGCAGCTTTCCCTTTCTTGATTTTTTTTAGGGCGGCAAGGATTTTATTCCCAGATATATCTTGTGTGAGCCATGCTAAACTATCTAAACTCAT
The DNA here is from genome assembly GCF_964261635.1 of Lissotriton helveticus. Classification (NCBI taxonomy): domain Eukaryota; kingdom Metazoa; phylum Chordata; class Amphibia; order Caudata; family Salamandridae; genus Lissotriton; species Lissotriton helveticus. Next base: position 94,641,463 of record NC_136072.1, read on the forward strand.
ATTTGGGAGCTGTTTTTCTGTAAGCCACTGATCTAGGGTGCCTTCGTCACCCACCAAATCCTCCCGGTACAAGTCCTGGAAGAATTTGGTAAAAGCCAGCTCAATATCCTCTCAATCCTCAACATACTGGCCACCGTTACCCAGTTTCATCTTACTGATGTAGTTATGGGATCTATCTATTCTACTCTTCGTTGCAAGTAATTTGCCACAATTCTCTCCCTTGTCGAAGTCCCTCATTTTACTGAGTTCCCACTTCTGCAGCATAATTTCTTCAGTTTTAAGTCTGAATTCCCACTGAAGGTCTTCAATCTTACCCATTAAGCTTACTTTTTCCACCCCACACACATGCCCGGCCTTTAAGGATGCCTCAGTCCCTATTAGCTGCTCCTCTAATGCAGCAATCTCTCTTTTTTAGCTTTGGCCCAGTCCGCAGTGGCACCCTTCAAAATGCCTCTAAACCAGGCCTTAAAAGAGTCACATACTACATGTCGAGGGGCAGAGTCTAAGTTTTGATTAAAAAAGACAGCCAACTCACTCTTTATCTTGTCCAAAATATGTGGTTGCAGAAGAAGCCTCCTATTCAAGGTCCACCTTCTTGGTGGGGAACTTGACGAGAACTCAACATTTAAAGTTATTGCACAGTGGTCGGAAAGAGGAATGGGCAGATACTCTATATTTCTTACTTTCCCTACTTCTGGAAGCTCGATAAAGATATAATCAATCCTTGAGTAGTGACTGTTCTTTTTACTAAAAAAAAGAGTAGTCTCTGACGTCACCCTTTTTTTCCACCATACATTGCATAAATTTAAGTTGCTTAGCATATCGAGAAGATGGGCTTTGACCCGTGGTGCGGCAATTTGGGTGCAGGGAGAGGATCTGTCAAGCCTAATATTTAGAAGAACATTAAAATCCCCACAGAATATCAGCAGAGCATCAAAATCAACTAGAGAGAGGCAAAGACAATTCAAGGGTGTGATATCATCCTCGTTAGGGCCATAATAACTGGCCAACATATAGGAAGTAACACGACTCCTAATTTCCACCACCACCCAACGCCCTTTCTCATCAGTTTGTGATTTGCTCACCTCTACTCCAGATTTGATTTAAATATTATAGCAACTCCTTTAGAGCAGCATTGTTGGTCTGTAGCTACGACTTTATCCACCCTCCTTGGTCTACCAAACAGTGCCATACATTCAGACTGCAACAGATGCATCTCCTGAAGCAAAAGAATCCTAGCTGGGCTGTCCCTCAAATGTTGTAGAACAAGTCGCTGTCTTCTTCTGACCCTCAGGCCATTCACATTACAACACAAGATTTTTAAACATTCTCTTCCTATAAGACCCAGTCTAGCCCCACCATCATGTTCCCACGTCAAACAGCATCCATTAGAAGAGGTTTTATAAAATGAGGACCCTTTTTCATTGTTTTTCTTTTTTTACCAAAGCTCCTCACCACCACTTGTGCATCCCACCCCCCTGGAAACCCTCCCTGACTACCTATGCCAATTCGAGCTACCATCCACCAATCCATCAACTAATCTCATATAACAACATACTGAACTCCCATCGTACAAAGAGTAAATGTTTTAGCTGGCTGAAGGCTTATAATGCAATAGGAAATTATAGGAAATTATCTACCTCCTCCTCTGGAGAATGAAAATTGTACATCTTGTTGGCCAACATCACTTTGAAGAAGGCAGGGAACCTTAGCTGCACTTGCGCGCCTTTTTCCTTCAAAGGGTCCATCCGTTTGCCCAGCCCTCAAGGAGTTGGCCTAACAGCTAGGGCGGTCGGCCTTGAATCTGGGGAACTGGGTTTGAGTCTCGGCAATGACGTGAACATCCTGTGATTCTGGCAAATCACTTAATCTCCCCATGCCTAACAATAAAATCAGCGTGTCCTCATGTAATGCAACTGCTGCTATGTAAAGCGTTCTGATACCCGATTCGGGTCTAGTTAGCGCTATATAAAACTCTATAAAATAAAATAAAAAGGAACAACTATTGGGGGCAGCCCTTAAACAAAAGATCATTCAGATACAGGATGGAGCATTTAAAATAAGGTCGGACATTTCACGTGTGACAGAGGAAAGAAGGTGGGATCAGAGACGTTTTAAGGTATGGGCTAAGTGGGCTCTTGCCCAGGGCCCCAGCTTTTCAGGGAGGTCATGACAGAGTCAGCTCTGTTCTGCAGAGACTCTTGCCCTGATGACCTTGAATAATTCTTAAACAGGTTGTTTTAAATACTGCTTTCCTTTAATTTATTTTTAATTCTGGTGATGTATTGGAGTCTATTACAGACATCTTGTGGAGAAATGTTGTGCTTATCTTTTATGCAACATCCATAAAAAAGTTTATTTTAGATCAAAGCAGGAACTCTGGAATGCGCATTGGGAGGGTGTCATAAAGATTGTTTTCAGCAATATTTGTGAACTGCTACTGTGTTACAATATTGAAAACACACGTCATTATCCCTGAATATTAAATGTAAACATATTTAGAACTTGGACGAGTGTGTCTGTGCACTGTCAGTGACCTGGACAAAGAGGGCATTACAGAGCTGAAAATGGATCATAAATCCAAAGCTGTTCGGAACAGGTTCCCCCAAAATATGTTTGTCCCAAAGCCCCAACAATCCTTAGAATGGCCCTGTTAGTGATGCTAGAGTTTATTGATTTCAGAAAGTCGAGAACCAGGCTGCAGGCCCACAGGGCCTCACTCCTGAAGGGAAATCTGTAACGCCTTTTGTCAAGATTAGGCTCAAGAAATAGCTCCTGAAACAAGTGTCACGTTTCTGCGTCTCTGGACCTCAATGAGCAAGCCGTTAGAGGAAAACAAAGAAGCAAATGTTGGCGAGGAAATTGACTCAATGGATCCCAGTGTTTCAAGCTATGTAAATAGTAAAGAGCATTTTATAAAGAAAGTATGTGTGATGATAACACAACACTGAGAAAAAGCTCGAATTACTTGCTGCAATTTTTACAGCATTTCTTTTTACTAATACAAAATGAAATAGATATGCAATGCATTTGATATTTAATATACTGCACTAAGTGTATGCGAGGGTTTATAATAATATTGATCTTAACTTTTTATATAGTACACACTACAGAGTGAGTTATGTTTGGCACATAATAATTGTTGTAAACAGCTCCTCAAATAATTTACACTCATTTTGTTGACCTCATGAGAACAAAAGTTTCAGTTGGCCCACCAAAAATGTATACTTATGCCTTGTTGGTAACATTTTTTTTGCAGGAGACCTATATATCAGAATAGCAACTTGTAACCGAGCGGTTACACAGAAATATCAGCCTAAAACACTGAAACCCACAGAATGAAATGGTTAAAACCTGTGTGCCGACAGCTTGAAATCAGGAATCACGCTACTGCTCTAAGAATCCTCCAAACAGATGCAAATACAACCTTAGCCTGCGAGGTGGCAACATTTCTAAGTTGGGCCTGGCTCATAAGATTAAAAGCCCTACGATGAATATGTATGATTATTAATTTTCAAGTCGTTATCAAAGCTCTCCTAGTTTAATACACTTTTATCCTTCTATTGTAATAATGATTATTAATGTACATTTTTTTCAACTTTCTTTTTCTTCTCTTTTAACTATATTTATTATGAAATGTGTTTTTAAATGTATAATTGCTTTTAAGATATTTTATATCGAAATAAAGCTTTGTTGACTGACTGACTGAAACCCACTGTGCTACTTTATTATGATTCGAAATGTTGATCAGCATTTTAAGCACATTTATTTTCAGCAAAAACGTTAGCGGCCCTCACATATTATGAGTATTTAAACCTCTGAGCAACTCATCTCTCTCTCTCTTACACAAACACACGCACACACACAGTGCATCTCACCGCCCCCTCTACAGCTAAGGTATAGTAGCTTGAGAGTTCCTGGATAGACATAACCAGAGAGTTAACACTGCCAGTAAATTGCAAATCAGGGTAACACGTGGTACATAAAAACACATAAAGGTGTGTGCATCCATCTCGCCTTCATTCCACACACACATTCATCCATACATTTGCGTATCTATCTAGTCTTCATCTCACATTTGAATTATTGTCCCAATAACCCATCCATCTGTAATGTTCTCTTTTCCCCCACAGGATACACTGAGGCCGGTAGGTGTTTATCACTTATTTATTTCAATTACAAATTGTTCATTACTGAGCTAAGGGCGCCGAGCGTCTAACTGCGCCGAGCTCCGGTCGCCAACTGCCGCTTTAGCCTTCGCGCCTTTCCTTTCCGCTCTCATGCGCATGCGCCGCCTCTCCGCTCTAGTCTAGCGCGTGCCGCGTCATCGCGTATGCGCGCGTAGACTAGAGCGCATACCACATATCTCCCCCCTTTAATGAAACAAGGATAAGGCGGTCCCCTCCACAAAGGTTAAGTGTCCTCCAACTGTGAAAGTGTCTTGGTGGGGCACCCATAGGGGCAGAAACTAGCTAGTGTCCTTCCACCTCAAAGTCTCTATAACGAGAGGGCATGATAACTGCCCTTCCGCTGCGGGTGTGTCTTACCGGCATGTTCTCTCCCACTTCTGCCTCTCCTCGGGACACCCCGGCTTCTCTCGCATCTGCTCTCATTTCTGCATTCGCCTGTACATCACCACCGTCGGAGATCCTGGCTCCCCGGACTTCCACTTCGCTGTCCTCCCTTGCACTTACTACGGGGTTGTCTGTGCCGTGCTCCGAGAGGGCTCTGGCCTCCTGGTGATTCATGCAACTCTCTTCCTCCTCGATCTTGGGCCAGACTAATATTTTGTTGACTCTGGCCATGCGGTCTTGCGACCAGACCTTCCCGTCACTGAGGAGAGCTGCCCTACCACGTACCTCCTTAACTTGTAGTGGCTGGCTAAATTTACTTTCGCCTTTCTTTTGCAGAGTGGGGAGTTTGATCCTAACCCACTCCCCTTTTTCCAAGCCCGTGTCCTTTGTGCTGCGTCGCTTGTCATAGTGGGCTGCATAGACCTTCTGGGCCTTCTCCAGATTGTGTTGCACCACCGCTGGGGACCACTTGCTGGTGATGGTCTTCTCCCTCCATACTACATTGTCCCGGGTGAAGGGATAGCGTCCCCTAAGTACTTGAAACGGACTATACCCCACCACCGAGGGCGTTATCCGGTAGGCCCACAGCATGTTCATCACTTCCAACTCCCAGTCTTTTCCTTGTGATATGGCTGCCTGAATGGAGCCCATGAGCACCCTGTTAAACCTCTCAACCTGGCCGTTGCAAGCTGGATGGTACACAGCTGTGTGCTTCACTCCGATCCCATTTCTCTTCATGTATCTCCTCCACTTGTCCGACACAAATTGCGGTCCATTGTCACTGAGAATGGATTTGGGTATTCCCTCTCTGAGGAACACCGAGGTCAGGAACTTGAGGATCGTCTCCGTGTCCATCGACTCTTGTATGTCCACCTCCGGCCATTTGGAGTACTTGTCAATTATCACACATATGTACTTATTCACGCCTCTGCTGTCCAACACAGGCCCCAGAATGTCAATGGCCACCTCTTCCCACGGTCCTTGCGGCGTGTCGAACTTCCCCAGAGCTGGTCTGAGTGGGCGAAGCACCTTATCTGCTCCTTGGCACTGTTCACACTCCCTCACTTGTCTCTCAATGTGGGTATCCATTCCTGGCCACCAATACATCTGCTTGACCAGCGCTTTGGTTTTTACAATGCCCAAATGCCCCTCATGGAGCAATTTCAGCAGCCTGGGTATAAGTGTCACTGGGGGCACCACTTTCTCTCCCCTGTACAAGAATATCCCTGAGTCACTTAGGGACAATTCTTCTCTTATTTCATAGAATCGTCGCACACCCTCCTTGAGCTTCTTCTTGTCCGGCCACCCCACGGTAAGGTGTTTCTTTACTTCCATCTTTTCCTCATCGAGCTCGTAAGCCGCCTGCCATTCCTGTGCACTGATTGACATTTCGTGATCCTCCATGCTGGCAACCATCTCCTCTGTGTCCGGGGTCTCACCCGGCGCCTCCTCCATTGCGGCTGCCCGGCTGAGGTAATCGGCTACCTTGTTCTGCGTTCCTGGAAGATATTCAACATCATATGTATAGTCGAGCAACTTCAAGGTCATCTTCGCTATTCTCGGGGTGGCGGTGTCATGGCCCGATGATGTCAACACTTTGATGAGTGGCTTGTGATCCGTTTGAAGTCTGAATCTCGTGCCCCATATGAACTGGCGAAACTTACTCAACGCCCACGTGACCGCCAGCATCTCCTTTTCAATTACGCTGTACCGTTGTTCCGTCGGGGACAGCGCCCGGGATGCAAAACTGATCGTTTCCCTGGCACCATCTTCCCTGTCTTGCGCCAAGACGGCCCCCAAGCCCTTGTCGCTTGCGTCTGTTGTCACTACAGTTTTGCCAGTGGGGACATATCCTTGCAAGGGGATGGCATGGCTGATACAGTCTTTAATGGACTCGAATTCAGATTGGGCTTCTGCGTCCCATTCGAATTTTGCATTGTTTCTGATTAGTTGTCTCATCCTGTATGTTCTAGTGGCAAAGTGTCTGACAAACCGGCTGTAATACTCGGCCATACCGAGGAATGACCTCACTTCCTCTTTGGTAGTTGGGGCCTTGGCGTCCTTTATTGCTTTCACATTTTGCTCCTTCGGTGATATGCCGTGCGACCCTATCTCGTGCCCCAGGTAGGTCACAGAGCGGGACCCTATTCTGCACTTGCTCCATTCCGCCGTCAATCCTTTGCCTTGCAGCACTCCCAGAACTCGATGTAGTTTCTTATCGTGCTCACTCCTGTCGGAGCCCATCACTAGGATGTCATCTTGGAAGTATTGCACTCCTGAGATGTCCTTAAACAACCTGTGCATAAGCTTTTGGAACACAGCCGCAGCGGATGCTAGGCCGAACGGCATTCTCCTGAATTGGTAGCATCCAAAGGGCGTTATGAAGGCTGTGTACTTCCTACTCGACGGGTGCAGTTCTATCTGGTAATACGCAGACGTCAGGTCTATGGTGGAGAAGTGGGTGATGCCTTTTGTCTTAGCCAGCATCTCATCTATTCTAGGGAGCGGGAACCTCTCCACTATGAGGTTTTTGTTGAGCTCCCTTAGGTCCACGCAGAGTCTGACCTTGCCATTGGGCTTCTTGACCACTACCAGAGGCGATAGCCATTCCGCACTGTCCACCGGTTCGATGATGTCTTGCTCTTCTAGCTTCAGTAGTTCTTGGCGCACCGCCTCACTCGTGGACATTGGTATGTTCCGGACCTTATGCACCACTGGAACTGCTCCCTCCTTGAGGACCATCTTGTGCACAAATTTGTCCAGTTTGCCAACCGTGCCCCCGAAGACCTTGGGGTATGCTGCCTTCCAGTCTTCCTCCTTCGAGAGGGGCCATTCGTCTGTTAGCAAAATCTGTTCCTTCCCCCCAGGATTGAGTATGATACCAAGGTCACCTGCATCTCTCCATCCCAGTACTGACGGGCCTTTTTCTGCTACATACAGGGTGCACGTGGCTGACCGTCCTCTGAACTCGAACTCCAGGTCCCTGCACCCCACCAGGGGGATGGCATTCTCGGTATACGAGATGGGTCTGATGTCCGGTGGCATTAGGTCAGGTCCTATGGCTGGAGCGAAGTCCTCTTCCCATATCGACCTTTGTACAATTGTCCAGGGGGACCCTGAATCCACGGCCACGTGTACTTTGACGCCCCCGATGAGCATGTCGGTGCGGGGCTTATCTCTTCGCTTCCCTGACACGTCCAGCACTTGATCCTCTATGCACAGGACCAGATCATCTTCGTCCAAGTCGTCTTCCTCACTTACGTCGGCCGTGGCTGCCTCAATGCACTTAACAGTGGACTTCGTCCCTTTCTTCCGGCAGACCTTTTCAAAGTGGCCAGTCAACCCACAGAACGAGCACCTGGCGCGGAACGCGGGACACCGCCTGTCCTGGGCCGCGTGTGCTGCACTGCCGCATCTGTAGCATGCAAATTTTGCTCCCGGGCCGGAGCGAGCCGTCTGTTTCCCCGACCCTCTTATCTCCTTCCTCTGGTCTCCGTAATTGCTTTTTGGTTTGCTTGATTGTGGTGCCTCATCAATCTTGTTGATCATCTGTCTCGGCCCACTTTCCCGTTTTGCCGCATCTGCGCCTCTCTTTGACATTTCCGCCTTTTTGACCATCGCCACCACTTCTTTCAGGGTTGTCTCGTTCATTGCCCATAGCTTGTCTTGAACCGACCTACTGGTGGTGTGCATTACAATTTGATCCTTGATGTATTCATCCTGCAGGTTCCCATACCTACACGTGATCGCTAGCCTGCGAAGGGCTGCCACATAATCATCAATGGACTCTCCCGCCTCCTGTTTCCGCTGTTGGAAGTTATAGCGGTCTATCGAGACGCAAACCGCTGGGCGGTAATGACTGTCCAGGTCGTCTAGTGCATTCACAAAGACATCCGTCTCCGTTGCATCCCTCTCCTTGGGCACCAGGTTCTTAAACACCCTCACCCCTTCCGGGCCTAAGTTGTGGAGCAATAGTCTCTTTTTCCTTTCCGGCGTGTATTCACCTTCACTCTCATCTCCCAGGGCCTCAATGTAATTTAGGAAATAATCTTTCCAGTCTTCCCATTTTAGTTGGGGTTCACCTGGTCTAGGTAGAAACGGGACTGGTGCCATCAGGGCTGACGCTTGATTCGCCATTTTTCCTTCGCCTCTAGGTTCGCCTTCCTGGGCCCTCCTTTGGGTGGGTTCCCCAGACGCTCCTGCGCTTTCTGCCGTGTCACTTTGGCCCCTTGGGCTCCCTGGGGTATTGTCCCTCGCACTGTGCGCCGTCTGTGCGCTCTCCCCCCCTTCTTCTGGCTTGGGGGAGTCTCCCTTGGTTGCCAGGTTGCTGCCTGGGGGCTGCTGGAGTCTTGGGTCACACTAACCTGGATTGTAAGGTCAGTGTTCGGTTTCTTGCCGTGCTGCTGCGCTGCTGCCACGCCCTTTGCTCTTCCTTGCCAGTGATTCGCTTTGCTGACTCGTGTGGGTGGCTGTGGGGGTGTTTGCTGTCGTCCACTGCACCAGGTGGTGCCCGGATCCCAGCCTCGTCGCCACTGTAATGTTCTCTTTTCCCCCACAGGATACACTGAGGCCGGTAGGTGTTTATCACTTATTTATTTCAATTACAAATTGTTCATTACTGAGCTAAGGGCGCCGAGCGTCTAACTGCGCCGAGCTCCGGTCGCCAACTGCCGCTTTAGCCTTCGCGCCTTTCCTTTCCGCTCTCATGCGCATGCGCCGCCTCTCCGCTCTAGTCTAGCGCGTGCCGCGTCATCGCGTATGCGCGCGTAGACTAGAGCGCATACCACACCATCCATCAAAACAACCGATGAAGAAGCAATTTCACTAATAAAACAAATGATTATTGGGGTTGCCAAGGCGTGTGTCATTATATGGTGAAGGGATATTGTGCAGCAGTTAGGTTACTTTAAGAATGCAGGGTCTCACGGACTCTGATTTTGTTGTGACCTGAGAAGTCAGCCCTGGCAGTCCAAGCAATCAACATCCATTAGAACAAGGTACACGCTTGATCTTTAATGCTGTTTGCATGCCCTGTCCTCTGTGTGCCTATATATGAAACTGAGTCTACTTATCTGTGTGATTGTTGTTACACCAACTAGATTATGTTATGTATGCAAACCATCGAGCAAGTAGTTATTGTTGTGGTCGAGCCTTTGTTTAAAAGATTTGTGTAAATGGAAAGCAACACTTAGGTGAAATAATTCTAACACGATTCACTGTGCATCTACCAGGTACACTGAATTTGCACTTGTTAGCTTTGTTGTTATGCATGACCACATTTTATATATTAGCAGTGAAATGCTAGCGCAAAAGAGCTGCTTAAAACAACTTGACATTTATAGTGTTATGTGAACATTTAAATTAAACAAGCAATATGACCTGTCACGATACGTTTAGTTATTTACGACTCTCCATCTAATTCTGTAATATCGATGTACATTTTTTTTAAATGTCATTGTTAATTGCAATGTAAAATATACGTGTAAGTAGCCGGTGGCAGACTCGTTCACACACACACAAATCCAGCATTGTAGTGCAAGCCCCGGGGACACGCTGTCAACCCATTGAGCAGACAGAGTTAGATTCAAAAGGAATTCCTCCAATCAGCGGTATCACAGGGCGGGTTATGGATGCAGGTGGCCCGGCTCGTCCTCCAATCGTGAAGGGAAGCCAGTGTAATCGTTTCAAAAGCGTCCAATCAGAAGTCCGCTTTGATTTTCTTGCAGGCTCTCATGACAGGCTGACCAATCCCCTGCTTCAGCCCTCCTGATTTTTGAAATGGCTGCCGCGGGTAAGGGAAGACGCTGATCTGCGGGAGTGAATGGAGGAGACCCTGTTTCGTTTAGTGCTTGGGCTAAGGAGTGACTGCTGGTGTTGTCAAAGCCGCCGTTGAGAACTCGCAGAGTTCACTGGGAGTTCTGACCCGCTCCGGCAGCCTTCTCGGAGGCCAGGCCCGGTCGTGCTGCTCGGTGCCGTCTCAACATCGAATTGTTGCACTTGTGAGTATATCACTGTCCTTTGGTGTATGTTATAATGTTTGCAGATATTTCCGTTTTCTAGCTCGGTGCGCAAGTAGTAGGCTCCGTTCAGGGTTTTGCTTTGCACTCTGGGACTTGTAGTCCTTGCTATAATAGAATAGACCGGTCAACTCGCATACTACAAAAAGATTGGTTCAGACAAGTAACCTCAGAAACCCGAGGTCTGCATTTATTTAGTGCACAGCTCTGGTCTTTCGGATAGCTTCTTAGTGATGCCCATAAACCATGTCCTGTGCATGTACAGGCTGATTGTAAAAACATTAGAGGCATTGTGGGCGTAACCCGAGGCTTTTCATTCAGCCATTGGGGAAGTGGACATCTGAGTCTCATAGGACTGACATGTATAAACTCTGGCAACTTGTTTGCCATCACAAGTACTACTCTTTAGTAAGTTTAGCGGTGCATGATTGGTTTTGCCAAGGTGCATGTGACCGATCAATCGACGCCTGGCTTTGCATGTTGGGATTTGAAGGCCCTTTATCATCCCAACATTAAATGTAAAACGAAGTCCTCTAGAAAACTAAAGCCCGGAACAGGTTCATTGTCTTACGAAAGGAAGCTCTATTAGTAAAGCAGTCATGGTGCACTATCGGTGTTACTTCTTCCAACATAGCAGACATTGGTTTTCCCACCTGCGCAGTGGTTTCGTTCCATATCTCCGTCTGCAGTCAGTTAAAGTTTTAAACGCGGAGATTGTGAGTCGTGCCTGCTCCGCTACAACAGTCAAATGGTGCATTATAAATGTGCAGAACTGTATCAGGCCACTTAAATTAAATACTTCTCTGTGGGACTGGTGTTAACAAAGACATTACCGTGTTACTAAAGTTTATATGTATTCCAGGCAACAGTTTTCCTCCGTTGGTCTACTATTGTCATTCATATTTTTGTCTCACCCAACACATAACGGGATGATGGATGAGCCACTGTCACTGTTAGTGACAATATTTTTCACTTTCACAAGGACACATACAAAACAGCTCCCTGTGCTGGGGGCGGCGTATTTGTTTGAGGTGCCAAACAGTTTACCTTGCAATACAGTTTGCAAAAGCCATCTCAAAATGAGCATTGTCAGCACCAACTTTCTCGAGGCCAAGGTAGACCTATTGCCTTTGCCAATGCTTGTTTGTGGTGGGTGAAGCAAAAAGTGTGAACTTAGACTTTTTTTTCTAGAAGAATATTCTTTTAATTGGCCCTTCAAATCAGGACAAAGTTCTTTGAAACAGCTTAATGTGTTTTGTGGAATAAGGTCTTTGTGTACTTCAAGTTGTAATAAAGTGCCATGTTATAGTATTAAAGCTTTTATGAACTATCCTGAATGTTGAAAGTGACACCAATGAGCTGACCCAGTGATGGTTTTATGCTCCAGGAGGGTGAATGATCCATGTCATTCCTGTTGAAGCTCTTGATAGCAGTGCTACTGGATACTTACTAGGAATGGTAAGGACTCTTATATACCTTAGAAACAAAAGACGGGAGCAAATGACAGCCTAGATGGCCATTTGCCCAACAGATTATTGTCATTATTCTACTAGATTTATACAAAAGTGTATAGTCTGCGGTTGCAGTTTAAAGTCTATAGTTGACCTTTAGAGCCCACAGCCATTAAACTTTCTAATTTTCTATTGACGGCATACAATAATGGTTTACACTTTACAGCAATGAACCGGAAATATTATACCCCTCAACCTGTATTTTACCCCTAAACCTGCACCAGGTGCCCTTGATTCTATGTTGGCTGTCACTGCTTAAAGGATTGCATTTCTCCACAAACACAACCTTAAACCTCCTGGACCAGCAGTTGTGTTGGAAGAGTCCAGCTGTCACCAATACTTCAATTTTGGCAATGGTCATATCTCTTCTTGATGGCAGCAAGGCTTGGCTTGCTGCCGTTTACAACAGCCACCTAGCACTAATAGTAATGTCCTCCATGTGACTCATCAAGGGCTTGAAGAAGTAATCCCATATCGTGCATATGCTTCAGTTACTCCTCTTGCTCCCATTGCCCAGCCAGATTACCTGCTGAATAATCTTCAGGGCTTTTGCCTCCACTGTATCCCCACCTGACAGATCAAGATCAAGATATGTGAAGGAGAAAGGAACATAGCTAGCCTTGAAAGCACAAGGAATGAAATTAGGAAGTAAAAGACCAAAAACTGTCCAGCACTATGCTACACAACTCCTCTCTGATTCATCTGACAAACATCCTGCTACCCACCCCCTTTTCAGAAAACAGCTGAAGACTCATCTCTTTACGAATACACCTAGTCTCCGGTAGCTATCACTGCCCCCATATAGGAATCAATAGAATAGAGTCCCCACGTTTTGGGTGGTTACCCCTTCCCATCCTTAGCTTTTAGAGCCTTTGACTTGTACAACACCATACTTCGTACAGCTGATTTTGCATGTTAGTATCAATGCATACTTGTTTTGATGCATATAACTGGCACTTGCATCACAATTGATGGTCTAACTTCCTCATGAACACCTGAAGGTAGAAGCAGTAGGTGGGTGGCATATTGGGGCTGCTACCTGTTTGGGCTAGCAACCATGTGACTTGTTTCTGTACTTGGGGGAAGGCCCATGTTTCTTCTATTGTAGGAGTTGGCCTCAGTGGAACATAATCTGAGCTCAGCGATTACTCTAATTGAGGCTTCTTCCAACTCATTTTAAATGTAATCCAACATGAAAGAAGGTATAAAGCATACCTTCATTCTGGATCATCAGATTTCATTAAGGCAATATTTAAACTTAAAATGAATTCACACCACACCTTCTTTGTCATGTTATACAAATCAATCTTCATTCATTTACTGAAAAGACAGCCATCCATCGCTTGTTTTGATGGAACAAAGCCTCTTCGTGTTTTTTTTTATGGTGGATCCTAGCAACGGGCACCTGGGTGGAATCGCACTCCTAGCATTCAGCTCCTTGCAACCCAGCTTCGGCCCCATCGGCACCGAAGGGTTACTTGTTTCGAAACGTACTATCCCTTAAAATCTGGGCAGGTATCAACGCACACCGTATACCCTTATAGGTACGTGGTGTGGAACAGGCGCCCTTTTGGTTGCAAATGACAGATACCACAGGGCGTGCCACTTCAGTTATACATGCTGTAAGTAAGTAGTCGGTCATAGGCCTTAAACTATTGTGTATTAGGAGCTTTTGTGCAAAATGTTTAATTGTTAGGTTTCAGCTGTGCTTGTTAAATCTCTTTTGTTTTAATATATCTTTAAAGGGGGCTCTTATCTGTTCCCCCAGCCGAATTGCTGAGTTTATTCGCTTTTGTGTAGAACCTTTTAAAAAAAGAAAAAAAAAAGTTTTTTAAAATTTCTTTTTATAACTTCCCCTGGCTGCAAGCATTTACTATGCTTCTACTAAAGCTGTTCACATTGTATAAGGCCTATTCACTATCAAGATAATGTCTTTCCCCAAGAAAACAACAGACCGCTTCTAACAGAATGCTTGCTTTTTATCATTTAGTTGTGTAAAGCAGATTACATAGCCTTAGAACGGTTGTGACCTTTCCTGTTCATTCCTCAGTGCCTTTCTCTGCACTTTGTAGGCATTATCAGATTGAGTATTTTCTTCAACTTAATCTCTTTGCTCATTCTCATCAAATTCTACATGTTGTAATCAACATTGCACATTAAAAATAAAGTTAATATACAAGAGCTATACTATATTTTCCTACTAACTGGGCAGCTACAAGTGCTGTTACCTAGCAGACAACAGGGTTATGATTTGAATGGTGCAGCAGGTGCAGTGGCACCGGGCCCAAAAGTTGTTGAATGCCTCTAAACACATAATATTGCTTTATTTGACTTCTAAACAGGCAGTCACAAGTGCAATTATCTAGCGAGCTATACGGTCATGATTTGAATGGTGCAGCAGGTGCATTGGCACCGGGGCCAAAACCCCTAGCACCCCACTAAACGCAGAATGTTGCCAAACTTTACTACTAAACCGTCACAAGTGCAGTTATCTAGCGGGCATTAGGACCATGATTTCAATGGTGGTGCAGTGGTACGGAGGCCAAAAGTTGTTGGAACTCCTCTAAACACAATATTGCTGTTACATCTATTAATTCTATTTCCCACTTACATTTTTCAAAATGGTGCTATTGCATACCCACACTATACCTCTAGTAACACTACAATATATTGCCTTTTTGTACAGTCATAACACTTTAACAGACTTACTGTACCTTATATTGTACAACTACTCAGCAAGCTGCATCTTAAAACAAAAACAGTTTATTATTAATCACTAGGTAAAACTGAATGCATGCACCAATGCTTGTTTGGCTTTTCGATAAGCTGAGCGGCTGGTATGCCTGTCAGGAATATCTCCAAAATGAAAAGGAAGAAGTAGGACTGATTTGCTGCTTTTGCCTCGCGTGCAAAGCCACGAGACCTTTGTAAAAGACCCTGTGCCTGCCTACTGAACATCAACACGTGCCATCCTTGTACATTATGTTGGTCTGTGTGCATGGATAATTGCAGGTCTTTGACTATCCTAAAAAAAAGGCGTGTTTTATACCCTGAGTACCCGTATGTGGAGTGAATGTTCTATACAAAACGAACATCGAGTGGCTTTGTCAGTGCTTATTGCAAACAGTGATGTAGGTTGTCGCACTCGGTTTCCCAGGAACACGCAACACATTGTGCGATTGTTATCGTGTTATCAATCTGCAAACAAAAAAGCAGAGGCCATGTTTGCATTTTCAAATTCCAAACTTATGAGGCACCTGAACTCGAGATTTCACAAGGGGCCACTGGCATGTTCTTTTTGGTGCCAAACGTTGCCTCGTAGCAAAAATATAAATGCCTGCAAACACGCTTTTGCTGTGCCCTAGAAGAAAGCCTGATTCATTTCCTAGGTTTGCCACTAATCTGGAAATTTTTACCTGCACGTGTTTAAGTAATCGGTCATATCCGGTTTGGATAATTGGTTCCTTTTGCTGGTGTACAGGATCAAAGGCCACCTAACCTCAAATGGATACTGTAACCATTTAAGACACTGCTGATCTCTGCTAAGTATATGGCCCGACCAGAATTGTGAATTTCTTTTTATTGTGCGTGTTTTTAAGCCACTGATCATCAACTGGTCTGTAATGCTGCTCTCGTCTGCTGACCTCCTACGAGGACCCGTAGGAAAATGTTGTGATGCAGTTTATATGTAGTTGATCTTTTAGTCTCTTAGTAACACAGCAGTACTGCTGATGTGGGGTTGCCCGCGTGTACTCTAGGAAGGGGTGTCTTCTAACCCCGGTGTGGTTGTGTGCATTTACAGGGGAGGCGGAAGGGCTTTTAGCTACCTACTGTATAAACCTGTGTAGCGTATATGTAAGGTTGGGTTCTCTCAGTTGGGAGCGCGTTTCTTCATACTTTTTGCCTCCCGGGGAACAGCTGTTAAGGTGCAGTGCGATAGTTGGTATCTCATTGCATCTAGAAGTGTTGAGACAGTTAAAAAATAAAAATATTTTTTTTTAATCTTCTTCTAGATGTTGGGTGTGGGCTTGTAGTGGTTGGTTGGTAGAGAGGGGCAGGTTTTTGACTACATTTAATCATCTGAACTTTGGGTTTTGATATTAACCGCTTGAATGCCTGTCTGCATTTCTTTGCGAGAAATTTCCTCTGGTATTTGTACAAATAATAAAGGGGACACTTAACCGGAAAACCTGTTCCCATGAAAAACGAGTGTCTTAAGAAAGTACTGGGTACACAGGATTAATCGGCTAGTTTGTTCTATTAAATGTAGAGATTAGTTGCTGTTTTTTGTCCGCAGAGGTTATTTAATGACTTCCGTTTCAAGAGAGGTTACCTGGCCTTTTATTCCAGTTGTTCCAGGTACCTCTGTTACCTTTATTTCCCAGAAGACTTTTTCTCGAGTAGTCTTCAAATTTGTTGCGTCCTCAACATAGAAGCATTTGCTAACAACATTGCAAGTATAGTGTTCTATAAGCAGTTATTGTATACACAATTCTATTTGTATATAGATTTAATTACAATGTTAATTTAATATTTTCCCCAAGTGCAACTTTACTTGGTTAGGTGTCAGTGGCTTTTTCCATCGGAGGACCTTTGGAACCACATTTAGGAATGCATTTGACGTGTAGATTAACACAATTTATACCAGAGTGCCATCTTACACGTGTTATCATTTTGTTTTTCTGTAGCACCAGCGTGCTTGTTTCTTGGCCCTTCATGCTTTTAGTAGGAGGAATGTTCTATGTTGGTGTCCAAGGACAATAATATCAAAACAAGCATTGGAAATGCAATAGGTCTCGCCATAGGATAGTTTTGAGTTTTTGGTGTGGAAAAGTTTTTTTTTTTTTTTGTTAAGTTTTTTCCCTTCTAAATAAAAGTATTAATTTTTGTTTTTAGATTTGTGATTATTTTAGCAAATAGAGGGGGGGGACGAGAGCGAAGGACGGAGGGGAGAGAGGGGGGGAGAGAGGAGAGGGAGAGAGAGAGAGATGGGGAGAGAGGAGAGGTAAGAGAGGGAAAGGGAGAGAGGGAGAGGGAAGTGAGGTAAAGGGAGAGAGGGTAGAGGGAGAGAGGGAGGGTTTAGAAGAGAGGGGGAGGACGAGAGCGAAGGACAGAGGGGAGGGAGGGAGAGAGGAGAGCATGCAGAGGGGGAGATGGGGAGAGGGAGAAAAATTAGAGCAGAGGGAAGGTAAAGAGAGGGAGAGAGGAGAGAGAGAGGGGGAGAGGAGGGAGAGGGAGAGGGTGAGAGAGAGGAGAGAGGAGAGAGGAGTGAGGAGAGAGTGAGAGGGAAGTGAGGGAAAGGGAGTGGGCGGGGAGAGAGAGTGGGGAGAGGGCAGAGCGGGAAGAGCTGCTCTCGGCAGGCTGGGGAACAGATGCTGCTGGGGAACGGATGAGGGGAGGTGCTGGCGGCTGGGGAGGCAGGTGGCGGAGAGCAAGGCGGAGCGGGAAGAGCTGCTGGCGGAGTAACCTTGTTATGGGCGATGTGTTGCTGTAAAGTGGATTATAGGTTGATCGACTAAGAGTAAACCAAGGTCTATGTGTCCGTGTGAGTGATCTCAACATCACAGAACAAAATAGTGTGTAACTTTCTTTATTTACCGAGCAGTTTATGCAATCTCTACAAGTTGCGCTATAAGAATCTGGGAAATTTTCCGCATGTCCTGCTGATGCCTGAATTCTGTGCTGTATGCTGGAGGGGGAGGTGTGCTGGGAGAGAGAGTGGGGAGGGGGCGGAGCGGGAAGAGCGTCGTGAGGGGAGAGAGAGTAGGGAGAGGGCAGGGCGTGAAGAGCTGCTCTCGGCAGGCTGTGTCAGTGTGGAGTGCTGGCGGCTGGGGAGGCAGGGGGCGGAGAGCAAGGGGCGGAGCGGGGGGAGGTGTGCTGGGAGAGAGAGTGGGGAGGGGAAGAGCTGCTGGCGGAGCATCCTTGTTATGGGCGATGTGTTGCTGTAAAGTGGATTATAGGCTGATCGACTAAGAGTAGACCAAGGTCTATGTGTCAGTGTGAGTGATCTCAACATCACAGAACAAAATAGTGTCGAGCAGTTTATGCAATCTCTACAAGTTGCGCTACATTGCTGCGGAAACTGGAAGATGACATAGCGAGCGTTGTTGCCGAGACTGAAGATGGCCTCTCGTGCGGCGGTGAGCGCGTGCTGAATCAGCAGCGCGCAGCGGGAGGAGGCAGCCCACGCTCGGCTTCAGACACACAACTTGCTGTTTGTTGTCTTGGGAGCGGGAGTGTGAGGGTCAGGCGAGGAAAGAGCTGGTGGGCGTGGCTTTAAAGGGAAAGCAACATTTCCGAATTCTGCTGCCAGTTTTAATTTGGAAACTGTGGTTTTAAATTAGGAATTGTGGTGTCGGCGGCATGATCTCTCGTCTATGTTGTCGACTGTGATGCAGGCTCAGGATGGGACAGAAAACCGGCCTGGACACAAATATAAAAGTGGAATTAGATAGTTAAACAAGTCAAATAAGGAGACACGGCCGGCCAAGCGGCTGTGAAACTGAAAGCACGGCCGGCCGGCCGTGAAAGCCTTTGATCCGGCAGGGGGTGGAGCGGCACCAAGCTGGGCAACAGATGGCTGGTGATTTGATGCTGTGCACGCGCATTTTAGGTCTATGCGCTTGCGCATTGACCTAAAAGCGCACAGGCACAGCACCAAATCGCCACAGTTAGTTAAACTTTGTTTAAAGCCCTATAGTCTCGCTTCTCTCAATGCGCATGCGCATTGATAGGTCACGAGACCTAAACAGTGGTCCAAACCAATACTTTTGAATCAACAAAATATGTACTTACAATTAAACATTTGTCATTATTGAGTGAGCCTTCGAATTAATCCGCTCTAAAGAATCAATCTGTAGTTCATTTTTCAAAACAAGGCAACTACCTGACAAAACCCATGATTATTCAAAAAGGAGTTTAATGAATTACTCCATCGCACAAGGTTATTTATATACATTTATACATTTCTAATACTAACGGTAAAAAGGAAGAGCAATAAGCTACTAAGAAGGTGCAAGAAAGGAAAAAAGGGTAGTGATTTTGGAAAGGGGTGCAAGCCTCAAAGAAAAAGTGACACAGAAATAAACAATTTCAATTAATTAAATTGAAGCTGATATTAAAAAATCCCAGCTTATTCAGCAAACGACCACTGCTTGTTTACACTATTTTTTTCATTTATACAGTTTTGAATAGCATGTATAATGTAATTCCTGGTGATTAGTGGTCCAATTTGCATATAAAGAAGCGTCAACGTTTCGGCCCGTCTTTTGGTTCAGGGGTGACTGGGGGCCTCGACCTGCGGGTCTTCCTCAGGACATATGGCACAACCTTCAAACTGTAGATCTATCAAGGACATGTACCTAGGGTAAATCAATGTAATGTTCAGGATGTTGCATGGTTTGGAAACTAACGAATTAATTGATATTCCCAAACCTTACTTGTCGCTTACCCATGAATTTTCAGTGGGCGACCTTTGTCCTCCTACTTCAAAAATGGACGATATAGATTTTTGACCGTAATTTACCCACCATCTGTAAATAATGAGGCAAAAGTGTCCAAGATCACATATTTATCTATAACACAATTGAATACCTCCTCTATGGCGACCAAATGCAACTTACCCAAACAGGGGGTAAGGGCTTGTCGGACTCTATCCCAGATGTTCCAATTGTCTACTAGGGCAGTTAATGGTGGTTTAGACACAATTCCCACCGAGGCATCAAATGTCGCTACAAGGGAACACAATGAACTGTGTTACTAGAAAAACTTATTGTCACTCAATACAAGTAGTTAATTCACAAGTTAGTGAACATTCAGCCTACCTTTCGAAGTTACGCGCACTGCTCAACGGGACCGCTGTGCAAAATCCAGCCGCTGCGTGTCGACGTCACAAGGACGTTTTTTACGTTCTAACTTGATGGAAAGGGAGAAAAGACTTCCCCACTGTGTTTGGATCTTACGAAACACTGGTGCCCAGATGACTTTTAATTTGAGCAACCAGCTTTCTGAACTGAAGAATATATTACAGATTAAAAATTAAAAACCGCTTATTTATAATGACCATTAACTCAAGGTTACAAGTGTGATCACCATTCCGTCGGGGACCAATTGCTATTGTGGGTTAATTCTCTCGGGGGTTCACAGCTAGCATTGGGGGATACCATACCCAGATTATTCTCAAAGAGAATATATATGGGATGTGTCTGTGTCTCACATGGAATCAGTATTCTGATTTTTATCCATTATTCAATACTGCCACCTGCTTGCTAATTTCCTCATATTCATTGAGGCCCCGTTTTATCGTGTCGAATAGATGTATAAAACGACACTCGCGAATACTCAGGATGTTATTAAAATCTCCTCCCCTGGGATTCGGTGTCACCTTTTCAAGGACACACCATCTCAGGCTGTCCGGTGCTTGTCCAAATTTGGTAAAATGCTCCACTAATGGGGCTCCCTGCGTCTGGCATCTAATGCGACTGACATGCTGTAATATGCGGCACTTTACCTTCGTTTGCCCAATGTACAAGAAACCCCACGGGCACATAATGCCATAAATGACCCCTGTGGAATTACAATTGCTGTGTTCTTGTAGCGTGTGCATGTGGTTATTATGCGTGAATTGCTTGATCTCTTGGGTTAGCGGGCATGCCTTGCAACTCCCACATTTCACATGGCCTTTTACTGGAGGAAGTCCCCATAGGACAGTTTGACTCGGTGGGGTCACTGTAGGTAAAAGGGCCCTCACCACATGGTCCCTTATTGCCTTCTTGAAGGCATGCAAAGGACATGGGGCATTCCCAATTTCGTCCGATATCATATGCCAATGTTGATTAATTATTTTCTTGATCTTATTGCTTTTTGTTGAGTATGTGGTTACACACACTAGTCGGTCCTCCATTTTTATTTTGGTTATTTGTCGTCTCCAGGAGATGTTCCCTGTGATTATGCCAAGCGCGTTTCCGTGCTTGTTTTAATAGCCTAATCGGGTACCCTCTTTCATATAGACGCGCTAAAAGGCCAGCTGATTCATTGAAGAAATCTTCCTTTTTTGAACAATTCCTACGCAACCTCAGGAATTGACCAAAGGGAAGGTTATCCCTGAGGTTGCGTGGATGATGGCTGGTATAGCGGAGCAGAGTGTTACGCTCACTGCTTTTCCGATACAGACCGGTGTATAATACTCCCAACTCTGCATTAATAATGATGTCCAGGAAATTAATTTTTGACCTGTCAAATTCTAATGTGAAGTTGATATCATTAGAGCGTGTATTGAGCCACTCGTGGAAGGAAGTAAGTTGATCTACATTTCCATTCCATATGGTGAGGACGACGTCTATATAGCGACGCCACATCGCAATACAATTGTAAAAGGGGTTGATTTCATTGAGAACGTGCTCCTGTTCAAATGCATCCATAAAGATTATGGCTAAGTTCGGGGCAAAACTTGCCCCCATAGCCACTCCCTTCGTTTGGACGTAATATTTGCCCAGAAAAGAGAAGTCGTTTTTCGTCATTGCCAATGTCAAAAGTTCAATAATGAACTCAGTTGGTACACGGTGGGGTGCAGGGCGTAGATTCAATGCTACTTCAATCACAAGCAAAGCTTGGTTCTGTGGAATGTTAGTATACAATGATTGAATGTCCATTGTGGCCAGGAGGTTTTTTTGGGGTTCATGTACACGACCATCTAATAGCAAAATAGTTTGCATCGTATCTTTAATATATGTGGCCGTCTTCTCAGCCAGAGGCTTCAAAAATGTGTCGATATATTTGCACAGTGGCTCAAGCAATGAACCACATCCCGAAATGATTGGCCTTCCCGGAGGATCCTGCATTCTTTTATGAACTTTCGGGAGGGTGTAAATGGTCGGCATCCTCGGATGTTTATTATTGAGATATTCAAACTCTTGTTTGTTAATGAAACCGGACTCAAGACCCTGTGTCGTTATCAAGTTAATTTTCTTTGTTAGTTCACTTGTGGGATCACATCTAAGCTTGGCATAATTCCCTTCAACATCAAGTTGATCAAGTATTTCCTTCGTATAGTCGTCATAATTCTGAACCACAATGGCTCCGCCCTTATCGGCCGGTTTTATAACGATGGTGGTATTATATTTGAGAGTACCCAATGCCTGGCGTTCCGCCTTTGTGATGTTATATTTAACATATTGTCTCTCTGACAATGTTTTTTCTACGTCTCGTAGCACCAGTTGTTCATATGCCAAAATTTTTGATGACATATAATGGGCAGGGGGACTGAATTTTGACGGAGGCCTCAGGCCACTACCAGAAAAGGTAGGATTGTGTGGAACCTTTTGGAAAAAATGTTTGAGTCTTATCTTTCTGAAAAAATGATGCAACTCAACCTTAAGATTAAACGTGTTCGGCATTTGCTGCCTGTCCAAGGACAGGCAGCAAATTGTGTTGAATGCTCAGTTTCTTAAGGCCCTTTTCCAAAGGGCTGAGAGTGGGCGGGGATATAGATTTTATGAACTGCCATTTAAACTGTGTGGAGGCAAACAAATTTGCTCTATGTCCCTGGGTGTGTTCTGACACGATAGTACTGTCTTAGCCTGTGTCAAATCCCTATTATCTGTGCAGTCTAATCGGCCATTATAGGTTTGTCAGACGTCTTGGTACAGAGATTAGCTGCTAAACTTTCCTGGGTGATGGTGCTTTTTTCCTTATATGTACATTTTAAACTGACTCTTGGCAAACTGGGAGCGGTGTTAATCCTCCCCAAGGATTATGTTCTTGGACTGGATCTGGACAACATGATACAAGCTTTACAGCACATTCAGCTTTACAATGAATGGCACAAATATTATAATAAAACTATTGCTGCCACTAGTTCTGATAGTCTGACATGTTAGAAACAAAGTGCCTTATGTTGGGGTGGGACCGGTGCTAACCTCAAGAATAGATGGAGAAATGTGTCCCTAAAGATGAGATTCAAACAGCATTTCCATAACTACCAATAAGAATTAGTCTTGATTGAAAGAGACTGAAGATAAGTAGTATTTTAATAAACCGACAGTTTCCAAAATAAAGTGCAATACAGGCAAAAACACAGTAATCTCAAGTAGTTTGGGTGCATAATATTCCAGTCTTAAGCATAAAGCTTAAAAATAAAGTCAAATAGGTGAAGCATGAACCAAATCTGGAAAATAGTCTAAGTCCAGAATTTGCAGCAAATCTATAGAAAATTGGGCAGCATCCCTAAAGGCTCAGGAAAAATCTTCCGGCTCACCCCAAAATCATGTCTTTTAAAAACATTTAAAAAAATGTTTTTATATATGCAATATATTGGGTTCATACCCCATCGACTGCACCAGCAGTTAGAGCGTGCCATTTTCCAGACCACTTTGATTCAGGATTGAACACAAGTGCTGGTGCCCAGAATCAAAGGAACTTGTAAAAGACTCTAAACTGCTGCAGAGCTGAAAAAGATAATCTCCTCTTGCGTTTGTGCTACACAATTTAAGATCTGTATAACCCGAAAGGTTCTACTTCAAAAACGCCTTGGGAGATTCTGTGGTGGTGTATACCAAGGACAACTTCATGGAAGACGATGAGCACATGTCCAGTGTTAAATGCCTTTCATAACGCTGCGACCCTTCAACCGAAATAATATGCCGCAAAGTAGGGTCCGGGGGTCGTGCGCACCAATGTTGATAGAGAATTTATAAACGCCAACCAAGAGTGACTGGGAACTGTGAAATATTGGTGAACAGAAGCATTGCTGGTTACAGAATTAAGGCAACATTTTTTATTTTGGAATGCAAACTCGGTTGGTTTAAGCAAATGTGGGTGATTGTTGCCGCTCAAACTGTTCAAAAGACTATCACTGCTAAAATGAATATTGATGCACTCCTTTGAATCTCAACATAAGACCTGTACGAATTGCGTTTGGACCACGCAGTTTACAAATTGTGTGAATCCAGCAATTCTCTTCAGACGTAATATCAGTTGAACCACAAGTCCTAGAATGCCCATCAATATTTAAAAGGTATGAACTTAAATTGAAAAGACTTAGCCACCGTGAACAAGAGGGTAATAGTTGAAACATTGTGGCTTTTGGTGGAATGCTGACTGAAGATTCTCTACCCAATTGCATCCTCCCTCTGTTGAATTCTTCTCTCTCCTCGGGTACGGTACCCGGCCCCTTCAAGGAAGCCGTTCTGGTGCCCCTCTTGAAGAAGCCAGGGGCGGATCCCGCCGTTCCAGCAAATTACCGTCCCATCTCTCTCTTACCCTTCTTTTCCAAAATCCTGGAGGCCCACGTTACCACCTGTCTCTCTCAGTTTATCGAGAGTTCCAACTTCCTCGAGGCCAATCAGGCTGGCTTCAGACCCGGCCACTCCACGGAGACTGTGATCTTGGCGGTGCTGGATGCCTTGAGAGACGGGGTGGACAAGGGTACCCCCCAGGCCCTGGTACTACTAGATCTGTCTGCCGCCTTCGACACGGTGGACCATAACATCCTTCTCCACCGTGTCGAGCAGGCTGGCATCCAGGGCCTGGCATTGGCCTGGGTCAAATCGTTTTTGACCGGCAGGTCTCAGACCCTTAGCCTTGGCACTTTCAGGGCCCCCAGGGAGTGCTCGCCCTGTGGGGTCCCCCAGGGTTCTTCGCTATCCCCTCTTCTTTTCAATCTCTATCTTCGCCCCCTTCTTTTTTCTTTGAGGCAGTGGGACGTCACAGTGTTCAACTACGCGGACGACCTGCAACTCATCTTTTCTCTCAACTCCCCTTCTGCTATCCCTAATTTCCAGGCAGTCATGTCCCACATTCTCCAGTGGATGGGCCACAACCAGCTGAAATTGAACCCCGGGAAGACGGAGCTCCTCCTTCCCGGTAGGAGCGCCACTTCTTGGGGGCCACAATTCTGGCCGGCGGAACTTGGTCCCTCTCCCACCCCCGTGGCCTCGGTGAAGAGCTTAGGGGTCACAATTGACTCCGGTCTATCCCTTGGGCCACAGGTGGGGACGGTAGTCTCGTCCTGCATCTTCCAGCTACGCAGGATCAGGAAAGTGGCACCTCTTTTCACACCTGACGCCCTCCTACAGGTCATCATGGCCCTTGTCCTCTCCCGCTTAGACTTCTCTAATGCGATCTACCACGGTCTGCCTAAAACATCGGTGGCCAGACTGCAAGTGGTGCAAAATCAAGCGGCGAGACTGGCCCTAGGGATCCCGAAGTGGCAATCTGCCAGGCCCCTTCTTGTCAAACTCCATTGGCTCCCCGTCACTGCCAGGTCTGCCTTCAAGATCGGCTGTCTTGTTTTCAAATCGCAAACCGGGCCTTGTCCCGCGTTTGTGAACTCTCTGATTACACCTTATTGCCCGCCTCGGAATCTGAGATCCTCCCATCTTCACCTTCTCACTGTTCCCTCTTATAAACTCTGTAAATCTGGAGGCCGGAGATTTGCTTATCTGGCCCCCAAGCTTTGGAATTCTTTTCCCTCTTCTCTTAAAGCTTCTAATTCTTTGATTCTTTTTCGTAAGTCTCTAAAAACCTGGCTCTTCCCTCAATCCGTCTAGTCCTTCTGTATTCTCCATGTCTACCCAGCGCCACGAAACCCATGGTGTCAGTGCGCTCTATAAGCACCCCTTACAATACAATACAATACAAGAAAGCGAATGGTTGAAAGGGGCAATCCCATATAGCCCAGCCTACGCATCTTTTTCCAAGATCTCAGAGATTGCCTCAGACACCCTGTATCATGTTATCACAACCAATAGCGTATATTATCTCAGCTTGAGTGATGGTGCGGATTTTATTGTGGATTTTATTGTCATTGGGTGTCTCACTCGAGTGTTAAGTTCTTCAAGTGAGTCGTACCTTCTGTGGAGGGGGTAAACTGTTAAATGAAATAAAACATACTTCCTTTTCTGCATGTCCTCGCTATGTCTCGGTGTTCTGCTCTCCTTGGACTCAGCTAACTCCCCCAACCAACCCTAGCGCTGCTCTCAAGCTGTTAACCAGAACGAGCGCAGTTTCAGGATTGCATGGAGCAGACTCTCGGCACTCCAAGGATACTGGAGGCCTTTGCTCGGTCTAAACTCAGCTGTCCAAGATGGTTGAGCGGTTTAAAGTGCCCAGCCCATCACTCCTCTCTGCTGCTGCCAATCAACAGTGGCCCTGCTCTGGATGGAAGTTTGCAGAGTCAATGGAAATGATGGTCATGTCTACCATTTTAATTTTCATCTGGGGGCATTTTAGCTAGTGGGGCAAAGCTCCTCCGTCATAAAGGAGGTGCCACCCCTGTAGCCTACTTTCTACATGGTCAGCAACAGTAAAAACATGCCTGTTTGCAAGAAGAGTTCAAGAATAATTGCATCCGAGATCTGTCTCACTAGATGAGAGCGTTTAATTTTTTTTTTTCACGACCATCCTGAAATGTATGTATTTTTATTGAAAAAATGTCAGCATAGTCTGACAGAAAAATCTGGTAAAATGTCTATAACCGAATAAGACAGCAATTCTAAAGCAAAATTACAATTTTTGCTCTCATTTATACAGAGATTAGGTTATGACTGAGTTTCCATAACCTATTTGACACGATTTGCTTCTAGCCTAAACACAGTTTGACATATCTGAACAACATCTGGCATACCACTGTAATGTTTGTTCAGTCTTTTTTTTCTTTGTCTTGCTTTTGTGCATATTTGACAATGCCGGTGACACGGGTAATTTTAGATCTGCCAATGCCACTAGCACAGTTTGATCAATTTGTGCGAACTTTTGCATAGTATTAGGGCAATTGATTCATTTGAGTGTTTGATTTAAGTCCCACTGGAATTTTTGGGTATGAGGAGGGGCATATATACAAAACTAACTGCACTGGCTGTGGTCATGTGTAGCTCTTTTGATGGCCTCTGAGAAAGGAGGGCAGCTTGACCAAAAGCCATGCCATATTCCCAGACCCTATTGTCAATGACCCAAGTTGTTTTATGTATATGGTCCACAGAAGTCAGTCACTATAAGAGCTGGACATAGTGAGGTAGGTTACCATGCCATGAGTCTAGTTCCATCTGTACACGCAGAACCCGATGCCCAGTGTGCTGTGTGAGCTCGTACATTTTTGTTTAATGGGCAAGAACACTGTCAGCAGAGCACATACAATATATATAATAACCATACGTTAAAGGGTCGTTATGGTTGGAGTCTGATTTCTCTCGTACAAAACCAAGGAGATTCAGCAGTTATAGCTAACTATAGCTTACACTCCCAGCTCTGTAATAAGCAGACAACACTGTCCTGATAGCAAGGAAAAGCGTATCACTTCAACACCTAATTGACACCTACGTGAACTTTACGTTATCCATGGATCTCAAAGTAAACTAATCAAAATTTTTTAGTTTAGTTTCAGGACTACATCCCCCCCCTAAAAATATTCCATCTTTCCATATTGGGACTCACAAACTAGCTGTTGTGGAGACAGTCTCCTATAGAGGAGTTGTTTTCAATAATAAACAAACCTGGTCACACATGGTGGGTAGAAGGGCACAAACAATGGGGTTCTCTCTGGCGGTAGTTTCCAGTTTCATTAAGAAATTGGGCCCAAAGCCCCTAACACTAATAACGTTTTATATTGCCAAATCGATCTCGGCAATGATATACGGGGCAGGGGTCTGGGGCATTGTATCAACCGACTCCCTACAGAAGATAGAGAATGGGTTCTTCAAGAAGATCGCTTCGCTCCCTCCCTCATTTTCAAACTGTCATTCACTTATAGCTGCATTTGCCCTATGTGTCTGACATAGCGAGAGTAGCCCTGATCATGACCTGGCACTCAATCTGGAGCAGGGGATACAGTGGACCTTAATCAGACTATTCTACAAAACTGTCTTTTATTGGATAATGCACACACAATCCCCTGGCTAGAACACGTTAAACTGACCCTCTACTCGCTAGAGGTCCCCGAATTGTACGAAAATCCCAGTTCATGCTCCAGGGTCCCAAAAAAGAGGCTAAAGGCATTCTTAGCGAAGCTATCCTATGAAAGGAAGGAATCCCAGAAGGCAAAAACTGAGCTTGTAAGCAAATGAGACATTCATTAGAGTTTCGAAAGCCTTGTTAATCCTTAGCTCCACATTACTACTACAATTTAAATACGGTTTGATGCGACGCAGGTCCTGTAAAATATATTTATAATTTTATGTTTTATAACTCCTAAAGGATGTTTTTAATCTAAATCGACTGTTTTTATTATTTATTTACGAATTAATCTGTTAACTGGCATTATGATGCACTTTATTCGACCCCTTACTGTGGTCATTACACAAGCTATAGACCTTGTTTTGCACCGTTTAACTCTATACCCTCGTTGTTTTGAGGGTTGTTATATGAAATCTGCTGTTTTTAAATGGTAATTCTTATAAATGTTTATTGTATTAAGATGAATATTGTATTTTTAACATGCATACTTTGATCTATGTTTTCCAAATTGGATTGAATAAAGTTTATAACTGGATTGGTCCTAACTATATATCTATTTGATTTTCTATATTCAAAACACAGTAGGATTAAGCATTTACCTGCTCTCTGTGAGTAGTACGATCAGTGTGTGGAATGCTGTTAAGCCGGACAATGACCGTAAAAAAATATCCATGACCATCTTACAAAAAAAAGAAAAAAAATGTAAAGTACCTTTTCCAACTTAGAAAACCTCTGCTCACATTTGAGTATGAGTACGTAAATTCACACCCAACAAAAGCTGTATACTTGCAAACATACCCTATTCACTACCTTAAACCCTATCTCCCAATGAGCAAACCCATCCACATTGCCAGTGCTGGGTAAGCACTACTTATAATTTCAAGCACTCTAATCATGTTGAGGCTCATCAAGTAAACCTTGCCACAGGCTTGCTTTGTGCCTCATGACTGTTATGCGAGTAATATATCTTACAATCACCTTTTAGAAGTCTCACTTGATCCACCCACTACTAACCTACTCTATGCCGTGCCCTGATCAGCTACCCGGAGTTCTAGAGTCTCTTACAACCATATTTATTTTTGTGTGAGTGCTGTTTACTTACACACCATCTATATGATGTAACAAATTGTTGGGTTCATGGCTTGAGGTGGGAACTGTTATGTTCAGATGCACTTTCTATTGGAAATTACATTAGCTTGCTATTAACTTTGGTTCCTTTTGACAAATACTCACAACGTTCAGAACATACTTTTCAAGGAACAATTGTTGTAAGCTGTGGTTGGGTAGCTACCAGGATGTTGCTTATGCATAGCAGCAAGTGCATGGAAGTGTTTTCAAGACCCTCATATGTATTTGGTATGGTAAAGCTGGTATAGAGGTGGCGGTAGAGTTGAACGCATGCTATTAATAATTTACAAGTGGATTCCGCCGTCTCGGGTTGCTGGTTCTCTGCATTCTACTGTGCTCTCTGTGTAAGGGGAAGGACTGAGAATGGAAGCCCTCTCACTGATGCTGTCTTTTGTTATCGCAAAAGTAGCCAAACTCGTCATTTTTGTAAAATGCTGCACAACTTTCGCTGTGTTCTAGGTATTCTTCTGTGGGTACACTCTTTACCTGAATCAACTATTAGGTGTACGATTCCAGGCTTGCTGGAGCAGTGCAAGAAACTTTCCACTGATCCTCATGAGATGAGTTGGTGATCTTTCTCATCGCTTCTTAACCAGACATGGTAGTATACAATGTGGATGTCAGGCACTGTATGTCCGGGATGGCTCCTTTACCAATCTGCCACATGTCTCTGATACTGCAGAGGAAGATTGCTCGGTCCTGGTCAGGCTCTCTTCATCCTGCAAACTGTTCATCCTTTGAAAGCACACGATAGCCAGGAGCTGTTCGTCGATTAAGAAACTTGGACATGCTAATAGATTCGGTTTGGGGTCTTCAGGTGACATTCTTTTTAGGGAATCTGGATAACTCATGTTTGGCTCCAGGAAGCATCAAACCGCTCCAACAAAACCTTTTCATTGTGGCCAAGGAAGTGGGAATGACTTAACTAATTTGTGTTCCACAAAAAAGTGGACTAGTCATGCCAGATTCCTCAAGGTTTTTGTGCCTGTTGCTGTCATTTATCATAGGTTATTGGAGGGCAATCGCAGGCCCTACAATGACAAAGGGGGGTTTTACCTTACTTACAGATTCTCTGTATCTACAGCTCTGCTTTGTCTCTGGTACCTAGCCCCAGTTGAGGGTATCCTATCTACGTCAACATTCCTGTGGATACTACTGGTGTTTCCTCAACAGCAGATGAAATAAACATGCATTTGTTGTTACCCTAATATTGTCCTGCAGTCAAACTCTTAACTGCTGGGTAATAAAAGTGCAACACCTTAAACTCTACATCTACCTAGTTGATTAAGTAACCAGCTGCATTTGAAAAGCTTATCCTATTTTTTTAAAAGACCAATGTATTGAGCTGTGGTACGGTGTTCTACTGCCAAATTTTTGTAACCACAAGCGAACCGCACTGTGATATCCATGTGCTGCAACTTTCAGCGGTCTCATTGTAGGGATTTTCATTCAATTAGCCAGTGGCCGAGTTGTATACGAGCATTGATCCTGGGGCCCCATGGTGATAGTTTGTGTTTTTTTTCTTTTTTCATTCTTTGTGTGTGGTGCAAACAAATGTTTTAAAAGAACCAAAACAAATCAATACACTAGGTGATATTTCCACATATTGTTTGTGCTCTCGTCACTTTTAACAGTAAAAGTGTCGCATCTGATTGTTTATGGGTGGTGAGATGGCAAATGGTCCTTTAAAATATGCCATTTTCAGAGGTACACGCCCATCCATGCTCTGAACCTGCTAGGAATTTCTCCCTGTGCTGTTTTTGTGGTATACATTTTTTTTATTCAAATCTTTTTTTATTAAAGAGACAGGGTTTTACAAAGAAACAAAACATACATTTAATTACATTCATGTGTCAATGCAACCCGAGTTTCACAATTTAAATAAAGAGTATCAATCTTATTTTAACAAATGATTCTCTAACGATGAGGTAAATGAACAGCATACATAAATATATGCAAATATTAATCAGAAGGATGGTTGCAATAGGAGTGGATTTGGAAAAGGAAGAACGAAAGCGAGGAAGAAGGAAAGAGGGAAGGAAGAGAGAGAAGATGTAGAAAAAGAGACAGAATTGATATGAAATCAGAAATGGCAATTAACCTAGTCATGTTATGTACTCCAAATCGTAACAAAGAGATAAAAGCGCCTACGTTGTACTTTTATATGTGACAGGAATGTGTTCTAGATTAGTGAATATGACCACTGTGCTAATCTAAGGTGGATCATAGCGAAGTTCCATAGAGTCAAGTGAACTCCAGAGCTTGGCGTGCGATTTTCGCCACGGTGAGGAGTGAAGTGTATAATTATCTGCACCCCTTAAAGAGGCCAACCATTCATGCCATATCTTGAAGGAAATATCAGATGCGCTTTTCCACTTGCTTAAGATGACTTTACATGCAAGCGTAAGCATGAGATCCATTAGGTGGCGTTCATGATCATTCATTAATTTTGAGTTTAATGCCCCAAGTATGACATATGCGAATTCTCTGTTAGGTCGGAAGTGGAAGGTACTTTGAATGTAGTTATAAATCTTGTCCCAAAAGGTTTGGAGCATCGGGCAATTGAAGAACATGTGAGCTAAGTCCCCCACGTGAGATTTACAATTCCAGCACAGGGGGTTATCAAGGAGTTTAAGCTTGTAGAGTTTTTCCGGCGACCAGTGTGTTCTATTAATCAGCATGAACTTAGTTTGAGAAAGTATCAGTGATATTTTATTGGAAAAAGGTGTAAGATGTATCTTATCCCAGTCAAATGATATTTTAGAGGAATTATGTTCATTCTCCCAGGGGAGCTCGCACTTCCTATGCGCCTTCTGGGGGTTTGGGGAGAGTATTTTATAGATTCTAGACAACATGTGACCCATTGACAGGAGATGGAGCAGCTTGTTACAAATTGTAGGATTGCTTGGCGAAATGCTCTGGCAGAGAGAGAGGATTTAAGACGTAAGAACTTGTAGAAGTCAAGGGGTTGGAGATCAAATTGTGATTGTAAAGTGACGAAAGGTAGAGGCGCAGACCCTTCATAAAGATCTTTCACCAAGTTCAACCCCTTCTTTGACCATTGCTCCCAAAAGAGGTGTTTACCTTCTTCCTTTATGGCTGGGTTGAACCACAACGAGGCTAAGTTGGATTTGCTTATTTTGATTTTAACTTTAGAATTTCTCTCTAGATTTAGGAGGGCCCTTCCAGTGTTAAGAAATATGTATTTGGAGTGAGGAAAAGCTGCCATATCCATTGACATTAGGGCTGGTAGTGGTAAATTGTTAATGATGGCCTTTTCGACATGAACCCAAACAGGAGTGTATTCGGATTGAAGTTGGAACCAATTCACACCTTGTTTGCACAAATATGCCGTCTGGTAGCACCTGAAATTTGGTAAGCCTATGCCTCCCTTATATGCCGTCTGGTAGCACCTGAAATTTGGTAAGCCTATGCCTCCCTTATCTTTCGCTAGTTGGAGCTTCTTCAGGGAGATTCTTGTTTTTTTGCCTTGCCATAAAAAGTATTGAAGAGCTTATATATTTTGATGAGGAAGTCATCTGATAGTAGCATTGGGAGCATACTTATCAGATAATTGACCAGAGGTGTGATCATCATTTTCAGAGTTTCCGCTCTGCCCCACCACGTTTTAAAATTTCGGTCACCAATCTTCCAAGAGGGAAGATATCTTTTTATGCAGGTTATGCTCATTAATTTTGAGGGTGCTAATTAGGTCCTTTTCAAATTCTATTCCTAAATATTTGAAGCTTTTGGTTTGCCAGAGTTACCTAGAATGCTTCTATCACCAATATTATTGAGGAGTTTCACCTCCGTTTTGTCCTTGTTAAAATTATAACCTGACACTTCGTCAAAATCTGCAATAGAGGACATACGGGCCGGAATCGCTAAATCTGCGTTTTCAGATATGACTAAGACGTCGTCAGCGTAGGCCGAAATTTTGACTGTGTAGTCATTAAAGCAAATACCTTTTAATATGGTCATTATGTCGTAAGATATAGAGGAAGGGCTCGATGGCGAGTAAAAAGAGGGAGGGAGATAGGGGGCAGCCTTGTCTCGTACCTTGTTCCAGGTTAAAGGGTGATGATAGGCATCCCCTGCACTTGATCCGTGATATCGGCCTGTAATTCTTCGGGGATGTTGGATCTTTCCTTCCTTAGGAATCACTGCGATAATTGCCTCCGCAGGGGTACCAGTGACTTGGCCACTGTTAGCAGAGCCCGTGTATAAGTCTTTGCGAGGTTCTACTAGGGTTGAAACAAATCCCTTATAAAACATGGCGCTGAACCCATCTGGTCACGGAGCTTTCCCGGTTTTGAGAGTTTTGATGGCTTGTTCGATGTCTGCAGCGGATATGGGAAGGTTAAGGTCCGCCTGGTCTTGCAGCGATAGGGAGGGGAGAGTACAATTATCCAGGTATGTTTCCAATTTGGTGCTATCAAGTTCTTTGTTTTTACTACACAAGTCACTGTAGAAATCTTTAAATACATCAGCCAATATCCTGGCTTAATTACTTTCATCCTTCCACTGCTCACCACTTTAGGGAACTACTTTTTTTTCTTTTTCCCTTATGCCCTCCATGACCAGCGGTCATGCTCTTTTACTCCGCTTTCCAAAAATCTGCTGTTGCAGTTTCCTGTGTGTGCTTCTCCCATCACCAACTTCCCCTGTGATTCCTGCTGCCTCCTTGTGTTTTTTTTTTAAACATATATATTTTCAATGGGAGTAACAGACAACAAATTGCTTCCAGCCCTTCGGCCTAAAAAATTTAAAGAAAAAAAAGTAAAAGCTCTTTCACACGATTTAATTTACCTAACCATCTAGGATCGGTAAACTTAAAGAAAAAAGACATCCAGGTCAGGCATTCACAATAATAAGCCCACTCCATGTTTTTCAAGGGTACGTAGAGGCTTGTGCTTCTAAAGTAGTGTGTAGGATATTATGAAAATGTGTACTTTTAGGAAAGTGATCGTCAGGGGCCACAGTATTTGATTCCCTCTTGTTATGACTTTTTAACACGTTAGATTTATTCTTTTAGGCCTTTTAATGTTCTAAATAATGCATTATTTTGTAGTGTCTGAGTGATGGACACCATGTGCGACCAGAGTGTGATGTCCTCTGTAACAGGCAGGAGCCTGCTGAGTGATACTTCTGTATTTATAGCAGAAACGTCCAAGGAGAACCTATTCAATGGTTCAGAAATTGATGGTAACTATGAACTATTCATTTTCTTTCTTTTATTGTAATCTATGTTCAAGAAATGGTTTGTTTTGTAC
Organism: Lissotriton helveticus; assembly: GCF_964261635.1. Taxonomy (NCBI): domain Eukaryota; kingdom Metazoa; phylum Chordata; class Amphibia; order Caudata; family Salamandridae; genus Lissotriton; species Lissotriton helveticus. The sequence goes on from NC_136072.1 coordinate 94,675,914, forward strand.
CCTTGGATAAAGGGCTCACTTTTCACTTGATAATGTTATCGAGGCATGCATTCTTATTGTGGTTGGGTAGAAGAACATCAGGCGTATCAGCACCAGGATAGTAGGCTTTCATGTGATCTAGTCTAGTTTATAAACAGCTGCTTACACCAGTATCTTTGACATTCTAGGTGTGCGCCACTGTAGCCCCTTCACTGTCTGGAATGCATAAATGAGTCCTATAAAATGCATAGAGACCTTAGCAGTAAATTGATTATACTACAATGAAGATCTTGATCGGTTTCACTTTTAGCAGAAGTGCCTTTTCTTCAAAACAAGGTGGTAACAAATAACTTTTTGCCACATGCATATTTATTTACTGGTCATCTTTTTAGTTATTGTGACTGCAAGTTAGTAACCTCCAACAGTTTCCTCAGTTGGAAGCAACCAACTTTTCCAGAACCCCATCGTCCCAACTTTCCAAGTACCAGCTTCTGTTGCTGGAACCTAAACACCCCCATTCGACTCAGAACAGTAATTTTCCTAAGACTCCATGTATATTTGATATGCAGACATAATAAAACTCAGCTCATGTAAGCACAGTTTAATAGTGTGCTGGATAACAATATTTACCATAAAGCCAATGGGAGCCAAAAATGTTTAAGAAAAAACTTTCTGCTATAAATCAGTCCCTTGGTTTTTCACACAAATGATCGTCCTTAATTATATATATATAAACAAGTCAGTGCAGTCTTTAATGTCCACTAATACATTCAGTGGAAGAGTGGATAATGTTTACTTTTGTACCCCATATTTCTTTTCAGTTATTTCGCTTAAACACTGAATTGTTTTTTTTGTTCTTGAAACGGGGATGTTCCTCTACTACAACCTAATGTGTTTTTTTTGATGGGATTTTTTTTATTTAAGTTTATTTGGATGACCAGTCAAAAAACTAAGCAAATGCCCATGTTTTTCCCAACAGAGGAAATGCCACAAATTGAAACTAGGGTTGTCTTGGTGCAGGACGCTGGACAAAATGAGGAGCTGTTGAAAGCCTTGGAGGTAAGGGACATTTATGTTTTGAAATGATCTATCTACAGCCACGACTCCCATAATCTTGCTTCTCAATCGTTTGTGATTTATACAAGTCTTCCTTTTTCAGACAGTTAAAATAATGGAAGTTCCAGTTGTAAAGCTAAAGGAACACTGTCCTGGAAAGCCAAGTGAAAAGTTTATTAAAAGTATTGTGAATATGGTATGTCCATTTCTTCTGCACACTGGACTTGCATGGAGCATGCAGCAATTCACTGGATGACTTGATCTAAGTGCACAACTAACATTCCAATGCATAATGGTTTGTTTGGTTCTCTCGGCATAAATGTGGATTTCACGCTATCAACTGCAACCCTAGTGTAGTTAAAGCAATTCGCATTGTTTTGGATTTGACCTTGCTTGTAAAAAAGTAATGAGCTGGGTATCGTACATTAAGTACAACAATCCCTACTTGAGACAGACATTTCTTGGATACCATTGGAAAAACTCTGGTATTGAGTCACACATTCCAGGTATTAGTTTAAAAAAAACGTTTATCAACCTCCATAGACTGAACTGACCATATGAGCCAGCCTATGGACCCCTACTTTAATTAATCCAGCTTTCTGATAACTTTTGTGTGTAATCAAAGCCTTTACCCCAAGAAGAGAATGCTTGCTTGTAAGCTTAACTAAGTTTAAATTACATTTGATATCTCTTGTCTGTAATTACCAGCGTTCTACCTGGCGTAAAGCCAATCTGAAAGTACTTCAGATTAAGGTTTCTATTGTGGAATTGGGTGCATGGTTAATCGTAAGCAACAGAGTGTTTTGATGAAGTGGGGCATTGATTTATTTAAGAGGTCATAGATTAAAATTGGGACACCAATGTCGTGCTATTTTAACCATACTAATTTATTCACATGCTTGGAGGAATTCACTTGGCTTTTTGTTGTCTTGTATTATAATCTTTGATTTTCGGTGAAGGGATCTCAGTCTTCACTAAATAAAATTTAAGGAGGGATCTCAATCAATTAATTGGGGTTTGCAATGTGAATCAACCTTAAATTGTTTTGAGCCACAGCTATTCTAGGTTTCATTTTTTTCTTAATTGTAATCAAGGTAGACATCCTTTGTATAAATGTCAACAGGGTGTGAGAGGGATTCAGAAATGTTAAATGTCCTGCATAACCTGATAATTACTCTTTATTGTGAAATAAATTAAGGAAATTAAAGTGTCGTACATCAAAACTGAAACGGTGGAAGAATTTGGAGATGCAGATAGCCCTGAATTCGAGACGGTGTTTGTGCTGTCAGACTTCCAGAATCCTGTCTTCAATCACTTGTACAAAGCAGAATGCCGCATCCTTGGACCTCCCATCGTACTGTATTGCTCACAAAAAGGAGAGGTCTGTATAAAAACTCTTATGTACTTTGTGTTTGATACTGTGAGCTGTTGCTTTTAGGTAGAACGTTCTTGGCTCTTATTACTTTGGACATAATGTCAGAGTGCAGGAGGATCAAACGCAATTAACCTTGATCACCCTAGATTAGTACCTCTTGCCCAACATGGTTTCTTAATGCAACCAAGTAGCCTTTCACACAAACTACTATTAACTCTCACTTGCTTCCCTGAATGGTACTCTTAATTTAGCTTTTCAATGGTATATTTTCTGGAAGGTTGCTTTGCTTTTTTTTTTTTTCCATTTCTTTATTGGATTTATTGTTCGCTTTCTAGATGGTGTGTAGATTCAAACCATGTTTGCCTGGTGATTTAACTAATGCTGTAGTTTTCTTGGTGACTGTATTTGTTTGAAGGAGGGCAGGGTTGTTCAACTGAAGGCTTTGTCTGGCCACCCTTCACTGTCTATCCAGATAAAACATAGGCAGAAATGCACCGCAGGTTCAACGCATCAGTTTGTTGTCCTTAGGCATGGCTAACCTGTCGGTTCTCTGACCATTTTTACTTTTCCCCATCTAAGGGGAGTAGTGACTGCATGGACTGGATCCCAGGAGTGCAGAGTCTCCTATTGACAGACCACATTAGGTGGATGATCTGTATGCTCTGGGCTTTCCGAAACCACGTGATGTAAAATGGTTACCAAGTGCCTAGGGGGATCCACTTTACATCATGGTCTGCTAGGTCGCAGCCAAGAGACTCTCCGAATAGCGTTCATGCCAACTCCAATGGCTATGCCAGTGGCTCACATTTGCAAAGTTTCCCCGTGCAGGCCCACAGTGATAACTACTTTGCCAGCTCTGTGTTGCATGACTTCCTTGGTTGGCCCTACTTAATGCAATTCATAATGAGAGCATTGTGAAGGAAGACTTATCAAGTAGAAGAAAAGGTTACTTGTCTTCAGTAATATCATTAGTGAAGTCGATATTGTGTATTGGGTATATTCCTCACTCCCTCCTTAATGCCCTGCAAGTTAGGCCTCCCAAAATAGGAAAAATAAAACCACAAGGGATGTAATGTGTTGCGTACTATTATTGTTCCTCTTTGGTCTTCTCCATATGCCGTCTGGACCCTTTTCTCAGAGCTATAGCTGAGGGGAAAATGTTTTTGGCTCTAATTAAGATATTTATAACGTCTACTGGAAAAATATTTATCCACCAGTTAATGTATTCAAAATGTGGGTGTTGCAAAATCCATATGCTTTTATGAAAGAAGTCTCTCCGAAGTTGGACTTCAGGTAGAATGTTTTAGAAGATGCTGAGCCCTGGGTGCGGAGACACCAAAAGATTTAAAGCTATAGTAGGCTGTGATGGAGAATTTAACATACGTTACCTGAACATCAAAACACAAGTACACTTCTGAAGTGTAGCTGTGTATTTGAATGTATCCCAGCCTTTTTCAGGACCAGCGAGATACAGTGCAGTAGCATGGGAGTGCATTTTAATTGGCTCTTGCGGAGCTCATTTTGACAGCTGAAGTGCAAGTGGATTTATAGTCTGGGTGATGAGTGAGTTAAGTACAGTTTTATGGCTTTAAAGAACTCTGATTTCATGGTTGGCTTGTAAAATACCACAGACCTATTTGCCTCTAAGTAGTATGGCTACTAAGCGCAGAACTAGTAATACTAAAAAGTGCAACGATTCAACTATTGAAGTGTCCTTGTTACTGCTGATGCCATCATTACAACTATCCTTTGCCACCATCGCTCTGGCAAATCAACCAAATGCTTTGTGAAGAAAAGTAATGGTTTTTTTTTGTGGAAGGACTTTTCGAACCAATACAACGCTGCCCCCCCCCCCCCCCCCCCCCCCCAACAGCATTATAAACCCACATTGGTCAAAAAAAGTATTAGTTGTGTCATTGTACACAGGCCATCTGTTATCTTTTTTTTAAGCTAATAATAATGCAGTTGTGTAGTATAAACCGATTTGTGATCTAAAATATAGGGTTTGCATAGCTGCACTTTGTCGAGTAACTTTAAATGCTTTTTTGCAACCTTCTATGGGTTGAGTACTTCTTTCTAGCTGGTTTCTTCTTACGTTGTATTTATTCTGTTTTTCAGCCTTTGCCCTTCACTTCTCGCCCATTGTACTCCCCAAGCATGCTCAACCTTGTGCTGTGCTTCACCGGTTTCAGAAGGAAAGATGAACTGGTAAGAGATTTTCAACCCTTTGTCCAGTATGAATTTAACTTTGAGTGTTCAAATATGAGCTGCTATATTCCCTTTGAGGGATTATACTTATTGAAAATAAATCCCACTTTGTCAATCTTAAAGTCTTTATTGGCAAGTGAATTTACTCTACTTTTATAGATGTTTCAACATGTACCAAAGGGTACACAACAAAAGTAGTGCCATTCTTTTGCAATCTGACGAGTTGGCCTTTCGTTCAGTCTTAACTTTTGCAGCTACTGGATAGGTTGATTTTGTTTTTAAGGGGGTCCTCAATCGGTCTGCTTTAATTATTAACATTTACCATTTAAACTAGGGGTCTCCAACCTTTGTTATAATAGGAGCTACTTGTGTTCCATGAAAATCATCCCAAGCTACTAATACGATTTAGTGTTGTAATATTGATCCTATCAGATGAGATTACTTTAGTGCTGCCCCCATGCAAAATTGTCTGCAGTGATCGCCTTAGTGCATTAGGAAAGATTGCCAGCAGTAAGAAAGTAAGGCAGAAAATGTATATACGAAGGCATTTGATTTATTCGGCTGAAAATCTACCAGTTGCTCATGAGCAATTCGTTGGAGAAGCAGGTTTTAAATACTGCGCGGAATTCGCGCCACGCTGGGGAATCTGCAGCGTTCGGACGGCCCCCGGCCGTCCTGAGCACACGCCCAGAGTGATGTAGGGGGGCCAGGGGCCATCCTAAGCACACAAGGGGTTAAGAATCAGGCCATTTGATTAAAATAGGAAATAACAATTCGATTTTTGGGTAATGGGGTACCTGCAGACTACCTCAGTCATTTTATTACCTCAACTGTTCAATATACGTTTCTTGGTGAGCCTCCTCCCCCAATACTAGTCACAAAACAAAATGATGTGAATGAAATATAGCTCCACAAAGTCGGTGAGAATGCAAGAATATCCGGGGAAAATCAGGAAATACCTAAACGACATCTACTATATGCAGTAGATCAGTGTTTCCCAAACTGTGGTCCGTGGACCCCCAGGGGTCCGTGACACATTCCCAGGGGGTCCTCAGGCAGCAGTTTTAAAGGCACTCCAAAATTCCTTGTAGAATTAGCAGTTTGAGCAACAATAAAAGTGTCAAGATAACACCAGTGATTAGTGTACCTGCTGGAAAGAGATGAGAATGTTGTCCAGTGGCAGGTTTGACTTATCTAATGTAGCACAGAGGATTAATATGCCTGCTGCAAAGAACGCGTACCATGCATTTTAAAAAACCGCATTTTATGTGCATATGTCAGTGTATTACTACTTTTGTCAGAGATTCTTTTGTTACTCTTCAGCTCATAAGAGACAATTATAATCTTGCACAGTGACCTATAAACTGTCATCAAAGAGCTGCGTACACACTGCATGGTACAAGTTAGTAACTTATGTCTTTTCCCAGTCTTTCATTATCCTGATGCAGCTAAAGGGGTTTATTTGGGTGGAAATACATTTGTATTGTTAAAGTCAATGCTAACCACGGTGTTAGGTTCTGAATCCCGAGTTTCTGCTTTTCCAGACCAAGCACTCTTTAAAAATGCCTACCATTATGAATTACATGTGAATCTTACACCTTGTAGTCCTCTTTGCCTTATGTAACACTGATTTACAAGTATGATTCATTGTCTCTATATGTGTGTGATGTAAAGTGCTCTGACATCCTACAATGGTATGAGAGATGCTATAAAACAAATGATATACATGTGACAGATGTGCTATGGAGAAATGAGAGGCACTGTTGAAGGGTGATAATAAGGGTATCATTGAAGAACCCCAACAAAGATTGCTGTATCCTGGTGCATAGTAAGGTCATCATTTACTAATCTTTAAAAGCTAATACAATTCAATATATACTGATAAATGTGCTGTGGAATGCACCTTTGTATCCTACATTTTCTGGGGGTAGGGAGAGCCTCCCAAAGCCCCCTTTGTAGTGGTCAGCCTCACTCACTGCACTTGGTGTGCACTGTATGGGGACTTGGATGAAAACATTTGCCAGGGCTGCTTTTGGTTTCCACTCTGGCTCTGGCAAGAGCCTTGTACTGTGAAATAAAAGTAACCATTTAAAAGGTAATCACAGAGGTGCAGCACCAACCTTCCCATTAAAGTTTCCCATTTTTTTGTAAACTCTTTCAATATAAAATACTAAAATCCTTAGTAATTCGAGTATTTGTTTTGTGTGCACATGTTTATTTCTTTTTAATTACTCTTTTAATGTTTGAAATTTAAATCGTACAAATTGCTGAGGGGTCCCTGTCTTCGCGGGGTGAGTCAATGGGGGTCCTCAGAAGTCCAAAGTTTGGGAACCACTGCAGTAGATGATGAAAATGATGACGGTAAACCCATCTGAGACCCCTACTCCATTCAGAGTTTGCCTACCTAGTTACAGCGCTAACCCCACACAGAAGGCATGCAACTCTGCTTGGTTCGATCCCGACCACTTTCATACATTACAATGTTGAAACAGATTCTCCCACTATCTCCAACAAAAGTTCATATTGAACTTATCCTGAATTCAGACCGTTTTTGCGAGAACTACTATGGCTGTCTGGAGGATTTTTTGTAAGCTCATTTTTTCTGCAGTTGTATAGCACAAACCTGGCTATGAGGCACTAGAGCATTGTTTTGACCCAGATTGTGACTTTCCTAGAATGTATTGCATTTTCCTGCAGGCAATTTGGTGTACAATCTCTGGAATATCCGCATATGGTTAAACATTACAGATATGACTATATTGCTCAATATCAGGCTACAATTAACGAGTGGTCCAGATGAACTCCAAGCTTCAGATACAGAAACCACAGGCGTGTTATGAATTGGACTCTGGAACAAACTGAATCCTGTACTGAGAAATTCCCTTGATTTTCAGTCTTTCTAGAAAACCTTGAAGACCTACCTGTTCAAGGAGAGATTTGAATCCTGCTTCATGGACCAAACCTGCATTGTCAATGTTTTTGAAGTATTTGCGAAAAATTAGACCCGTCTTTAACCCCTTCCATGCTCATGACGGAACGGTTCCGTCATGAGCGTCGGTTGAGCTGTGCTCATGACGGAACCGTTCCGTCATGACTCCGCCCGCGCAAGGCGGAGTCAGCATGGGCGGGGAATTCGCGCCGCACGGAAGCGGTTAAGATGGATAAGCTGGTTCTCATTCCGATACTTTATAAGAAAGCAAAGTAATTTTTGATCACTTCAGCATTACAGGTGTAACATCTGGTAGACCTTGGTTCAAAAAAGGAATGCATGCCTTTTCTGGGAAAAGAACTGGCAGGCTTCCCACTCGTTTTCTAATGAGTTACTCTCAAGCAGTGACAGTCTGGCAAACCCATCCGAATATTATCTGCAAGTGAGGGTAAAATTTAAACCTGACCCTTGTCTCAAATTATTTTTCAGTATTTTTTTTTGTTGAAGTTCTATAGTTATGCAGTGTTTGTCTTACCATGTATATCAGAATAATCATAATTATTATAAATGACTGCAGATAATTTTCGTATTAGGGCAATTGTTGGATGTGCCTCAATCAAATTATCACACATCCCTAACCTATTGTGTTCCCTACCTTGAATCTCTAAATGTTGTTATTCATCTAACTTGTATGACTCAATTGGTTTACAAAGTCTTAATTATGCCAAGTGGCATTTATTTCCCCCGAATAACTTGTGTTGTAATCAGTTCAGCAATGTAAATATAGTCCGTCTGAATCGCCCCTCTGCACACGGTCTCACCATGACCCTGGCTCTTTATATACCTTTGACTAATGTTGTCTTAAGGAGCAAGGGGTGATCACTTGTGCTCGGCTCCTACCTTGATAGAAACATTTGATTAGGCCTCTTTGCCTAAGCACATGGTATATACAAGTTAGTCTGCTTTTTCCTTTAAAGGTGTAGCTCAACCGGTTCACCTTCCCTTGCAGCCATGGTGTCAAGGCGTGCACTACTTAGAAAGCATGGAGTTTTTTAATAGAGAATTTGGGGTTTGAGCACGCATTTAGTAGTGCTACTGTTTTAGTCAAACAGCTTTTATTAGGCACTACAGCTATTGCATGCATTGCTTCATAAAATGGAGTTTTTTTTGTTTACATCAAATTGGGTGTATAGCATGTAACATGCTTCATCACACAAGACATGCTGCACACGAAATGATCATAAAATAGATCTCTAATGGAAGGTCTCTCCACCTTTTGTTTTGAGTGAGAGGAATGGCTTGTGGCTCATTCTTTTTCCGGTCAGGCAAGACATGGGTACAATTCATGCAGCGTGAGCGGAAATTTCCTTAGGGAGCAGCACTACATTTTGTGCTGTGATGCGCATGATATGAAGGTTTGAGAAATCCTCTGTATTTTCCCAGACGATATGCAAATTGTGTACCATAGTTTAAATGTTGTGTCCTGATGGTGGAGTGCTTCTTTTGTACCCACCTAAATAAATGGTCAATTTTACTATATAAAGCCTTGTGCAGAGGGGAGTAGAATAGAAACAATGTAGGATAGATGAAGGACAAGTTCACAAGTTCTGGGTGATGTCCTGTCTCAAGAATCCACTTGTTTCTAAACTTGTATATTGAAACAACAAATGAGATTTCTATATAAAGGCAATGAAAATCTGGTTAATGTTGGTTAGATATTTCTGTTTACTATTGTTTTTACTATAGACTTACTCTTTTACACATGCCTGGGTTTCAGGACTATTGTTATAGGTTTATGGCCTGGACCTAATCAATCGGCAAGGTAGTCACAGCATATTCCAATCTGCCAATGGCCATTTAGTCTCTGATGATGCAACTTACAACACCGACTTGACATTTGTTTGTGTTTAAAGTTTATTAAAGTAACTGGGACAGGTGGCTGGGTCAGGTGCCATGCAGATTTATTAGCCCTTATTAAAAAAAAATGGATTTCAATGTTTTTTATTGGCTGCAACAAAGTTTTGCAGTTGAAGTGTATTTGCCAATGGCCTATTCGCCTCTATTGTGTACTTTTCAAGCCCAAGTTGACCATATGAAATGTTAAAAGCATGGTTCAATATAAAATGTGTTGCATTTCAGTAAAATGTGTTTCATATCATACATGAACCCATTTCCTTTTCTGTTCAGGTAAGACTTGTTAATTTGGTGCATCACATGGGAGGAACCATTAAAAGAGATTTCAGTTCTAAAGTTACTCACCTTGTTGCCAGTTCTACGCATGGAGACAAATTCAGGGTATGTTCATATTAATGCAAAGTTTTTTTTTCTTTCTTTTTGGTAAACGTTTTCCATATTCATTTTATTGTACAATAACTTGGTTAGTAGTCTGATTTCCCCATTACACTACTCTTATCTGCCCTCCATTTGTCTACTACACAATTTCTTTAATTGTAAAGAGTAGCAAGCACTTCGCAATGACAATGGAACAAATTCAATTCTATGCTGGTATCCTATTTCCAATAGATTGTGCCTGCCAAATATCCCTCAGTAATCCACTCTAGTGTAGAAGGGTGTGTTTGGTCATTTTGATAGGGTTGTTGCCAGTGTAATGCCTCGGTCATTTATCTGGTTTCCATCTGGCGTTTGCCAAATTTTTTAGAGTGGATATTTTATACTAGATCCCTTTGGTCAGAGGTTGTACCAGTCTGTGTTTAGGATACCAAAAATAAAACATTGGTAATTGTTTAACTGAGTCCGCTGTATCCATGTACCCGGAGATAAGTTATCAACTCTGCGCCTTTCAAAGAACATATTCAATAGTGAGAGACCAGGGCGACTTCTACATTGCTATATGCTCCAGAATGTACTTTAATAGCTTTCTTGTCTTCTACATAATCGGAACACATTGGAGAAAAGCATACTGTTTCCACATGTGTAAGTCCCTTTCCAAGGCAGAACAATTAAAATGAGCCCATCTATTTAAGTTGCGAAGTCTGAAAGATGCTGATCAGGAATTAAATAATTTAATTTTAGTTTTTTAATGTGTTTTACTCAGTTGACGAAGTTGAACTTTACAATTCTATGATTCTACTTATACAATTATCTCCTATATAAAATCTTTTGGACTTTAGCAAACTGAATGCTTGTAAGGGACAGAAGATAGGGATGTGGACCTGACTGTTTACAGAATATCTGGTACACTGTTCTTTTTCTGTGTCCTTAAGACTTAATCAATAAGTGCAATTTGAAGGCCAGGCCTCTCTGGCTACTTCCGATTTATGTGTTTACTCGGGGCCCTCTTTCAGTACCACAGGAAAAGGTCCATCCCAGAAGGTGGAGTAGGAAATATTGCTCCTAGCTCAGAATAGGCTAATACTCAACTGTTTGGTCCCACACAACTGTCATTTGCAGCAATAAGTGTAGTGTAGGAGTACAAGATAATTTCCCCACGCTGTCCCTATCTTCGCTAACTTGCTTACCAGATAGAATCCCCATTTGTTGCTGACTGGAACAAATGATACCCACATTTTCAGATCTTTAGTTTCTGAATATATCACTGACGCCACTTTTCCTGTGCAAGTCATGTTTGCATCAAGTCATGCTTGCATCTTTCATTGACCGTGTTCGTCAAGCTGCTTTGTTTTGATGGAGCTGTTGAATTTCTATTGTGCCTCCTGGAAGGCAATGATTGCTTACAGCAAGTTAATGAAGAACTGACTAATGCTTTCACCTTGAATGGCAGGGTGTGTAACGAGGTTGTCCTGTTGCAATTACCAGTCTTTCATAATTTAATTGATGTATTATTGGCTTTATCTTTCAATGGTAAACATTGTTTTCTACAAACCACGGTTGTCAAGCACTTACCTTTTCTACCTCCTTCTAAATCTGTACGTTGCCATCCTTCTAGCAGATTCAGGACCTATGCTGCCAGATACTTTTCAAAACCTAACTCCATTTTCCAAATAAGCGGATGTTTCATACAAAGGTCAATTACTCCTTGCTCTTCCCTATCTTTCTAGCTCACCTGTATTATTAGCTCACCTGTATTATCTTTGTTTCCTTTCCGGTTCCAGGGCAGACTGATCATAACCAATATATACACACATTGAAATAGTGCGACAACATAGTGCATTTTGTTTTTAACCGATCACCAAGCCCCAGATAACTATAGGTTTCACATTATGCACTATCTATTCCTCTGACTTAATAACTGATCAATGATGTATATCTCCAAACAATATATTTGTAATTTTTTCTTTTTTCCAACAGATTTCCCCAAAATAATTGTTCTTTCTTTAACCTCTGCACTTGGTATCTGCCGGCATGAGGCCAGTTCATTGTTATATATCCATCCAGTCCCTTTGCAGTCCAGCATAAGTCCCACTTTTTTATAGCTTGGAGTTGCACAGCTAGATATTTATCTAGCAGAATCCTTGTGTTGCCTATATGCCTCATCTTGCCCATGTTTTGACTCCTCCTCGATTTACTATTTTTTAAAGACTGCTTTTCTTATAATTCAACAATCTGCAATGGCCTGTGCCTGAGAGACATCTTTGAGAATTGTTTAACCTATAGAGCTAGTTATCAAAATGCATACAGTATCTTTAGAAATGATCCTTTGGTAAAATCGGTAGAACTGCAAGTTCGAAGATTGAAAATGTGTTTTTGTGTGTACAGCAATTTTTAAGTTCCTTTTCTGCAGGAAGCTGGCTCTCTGCACAGTCTCCTTCCTTTTGGTGCATTATGTAGAGTCCAACCGAGGCTTACAGGGGTTAAAATAATCCTAAAATGCTCTTTGTGAAAGTGCGGGCGAGCAGTTGAGGCTCATCAGTGGATAGTGTTAAGCATTTATTGCGCAGTCAGTAAGCAAGACACACTCCAAGAAATCCGACACCAATTTATGATAAGAGCTTTTTTAATATGAATGTAGACGCCAATAGCATCGTAATCTAGTAACGACTTTTCAAGATGATTTTTCAAGACGTAGAAAAGGCAGTGTATTTATGTCTTGATAACTTTATTGCGGTCATAGACCATAAAAGCACAAATAAAATATATACATAGAGTAAAATACATAAGTAGTTATAAAATACATAGTTAAAAAGTTATTAAACAGTAAGATATCAAGGTAATGGTATCAAAACATACCAGTTAATCACATATTGTTACAATTCATTAAAGTGAGCCTTCTGCGCCACATACCATATAAAAAGCGGGATACCGCAAACACAATAGAGGGGGAGGTATCGTATCGTAAAATTCTAGCAGCTTGAGCACATTGTCTTAAACCAAGATTTCTGTATAGCGGTGTCAACCAACATCTCCTTATTGTACTGTAGGCTGGGCAGAAAAATAAGACATGGACAATATCCTCTTTGGTGTTACAGACTGGGCAGATTCCCTCTTCTCGTCCATTCCATTTACACGTAAATGCCCCAATAGGTAGACAACCATGTCTTAATTGTGTGTAAAGTTTTCTTGCGAGGGGAGGCTGTATTATGTCCAAAAACTCCTCCCTCTTAGGCGCGAGTTTTACCTGCCAAAAACTCAGACAGGCTGCCCAGCGTATTTATCTTTAAAGCGGTAATGTTAGCCTATGTGGGGGGGGAAACCTACTGCATTCAGTCACTTGGCAACGACTTACAGGACTGTTCTTTTGGACCTAAGGTAAGTGTGGTGTAAGGTCCAAAGCAGCACCACGGGTCACCTCTGCTCATGCGCGTCTGGTTACAAGGGTGCTTTTTGGCGTTTGGTACCCAGTTTAATTCAATGGGGGAACAGTACCTGTGAAAAGAGGCTACAAGTTGGGACTGGGGGGCCAGTCTGGTAGAACCTACAGGTGCGGCTTACGTCTTGATGGTCTTGGGCACACAGGGACACAGTCTCCCTACTTTAACTCTGGCTGGGGGGCTTTGTCTGACAGAGCTACGCTGTTAAAACTCTTGCGGTTCTGGTTTCCTGCAGAAAACTGCAGATGGCGACTGGGGGACCAGTCTGGCCAACGCTGGCTCAGTGTGGGGGGAGGATTCCGGGGGGGGGGGGGGGGGGGGGGGTCGGGGGTCTCAGGACCACATTGGCACAGTCTCCTCCCTCGAACTCTGTGTGTGGGGGCACGGGTACTTTGTGGCATTGGTTCAGTCTGATGCTCATTGTGGATCTTGGGGACCTGGTGAAGGAAAACAGGACAGCAGGGCCCCTCTTGGTGCTGCCCTGGTGAATCCCGACGTCCATCAATGGTAGGTCTCGATTTGTGCTGTTGGAGTCAGGACTAAACCACCAACTAGCCTTGTTGCTGCAACTGCGCCGGTTCCTAAGGTATGGGTACTGGGCGTCTCCTGGACGTCATCCAAACTTGGTAAGGAGATGGTTCTGACCTCCTGGAGCACAAAGACCTTTCTCCTATCATGGTGCTCTTTCGGGGAGTCTGATGGCTAGCAACACAGTGGGCTAGCATATATTTTGCGTATCCTGCAGATTCTTGGGAGGAGCCCCTCTACTTCAAGGGAAATCAACAAAGAAGTGCTAGGCAGTCCCCTAGGGGTTTTCGGGAGGGAGTCCAGCATGTTCAAAGTGCAAGCAGCCTTGCAGGGTTTTGTGCAAATATTTGGTGCAGGTCTTCAGTTCTCACTCTGTTCGGTTCTTCTTTATTTCTCGGTTCCTAGTAGTTGAACCTGATTTCCCAGTGTCAGGGGTCCACAAATACTCCATTTAGAGGCGTTCAGGGGAGCGAAGGGTAGTAGCCAATGGGCCACATGCCTTTTGGGTCACTACACCCACTAGATAAGCACTTACTGTGGAGAGTGGGCATCACCCTGTCCCAGAGTTCCTAGTGCCACCAAACAATAACTGTTGGAACTCTTGCTTTCGTGTCCACTTCAGGCTGCCCACCTTGAGGGTGCAACACGCCTCCTTGCATTGCTAATTTCTTGCCCGTCCTGGTGCCAAATAGGCCTCCGTGGGGGGACGGGTGGTGTCATCCATTTCCCAGGTCACAGCCTAGGGGACCGGTCTAGTCTGTGGTGGCAGACTAGACCGGACCAGTCAGCCAGCATACTAGAGGACTAGTAGGGTTCAGCGGGTACCTCGAAGGTATCCTCTGGGTGCATGTATTAATACATTCAACACTGGAATCAGTGTGGGATTATTAATACAAGTTGTTTGATACCAAACACCATATGTTTCAGTGAATCCGTTATGTAGCTGGAAAACTGGCTTTGCCCAGTACAAACTGGCTTCCCTGTTCATGTGCAATATAAAGTCATTGACTAGACCTTACAGGGGCACAGCTGCTCATGCATATATGTCCTCACATGCTTTAATGCAACTTGCCTTTGGGCTGTTAAGGGCTGCTGTAGGAGTACCCTACGTATAACACATGCAATATCTTTGGCATGTCACACAGGAATGTGCCATGCCATGTTTTCACACCTGAAGTGCACAAGGTCATGAAGCCATCAATGGCAGTCTGTTGAATTTGTGTCGGTCCCTGAGGGTGGCTTAAGATGTTTCAGCCCTTAGGAACCCTCTTTAGTACCCATACCACCTTGGGTACCATTTACTAGTGACTTACAGGGGTGCTAAAGTCCTTTCTCCCAATAGTGAAACAATCAGCCATCCCTTTGTTGTAAGGAAGGAGCACTGGCCCTAAGGTCTGGTTAGCCGGCCTCTGTGCTCAGTCAAATCTGTATCCAGCAGCTAAAAAGGGTGCAAAATGTGGGAGCCCAACTGCAACAAAATTCCAGTTACCTACGTTTTCATTCTTTGGAGTTAGCTGGCCACACATCACCATGTTTTGGAGAAACCTCTTTTGTTGTCATAACTACAGCATCTTCTCTAAAGCTTCTGTCCCAAAAGGTCTATCGCGAAAGTATGAAAGTCATGTTTTCCATTGAGTATCTTCCCAAACATCCATAAGCATGTCTCACTCCCTCTTCTTTTAGAAGTGTGGTTTGCACTTTGCATTTGAAAGGAAAATGCATAATTGAATTTGCTTCAGGTAATCATTTCCAGCACTACCTGTGCAAATTAAGATTTGTCGGAACAAATCTTGTACCTCCCTTCCTATTCCCAGCTCCTGATTCAACTGCCATGTAGCTCCTACGTCCTTGTATTTCTTAATTCAAATTTCCAGCACGTGCATCGACCATTCTACTTTGTCCTGTAATGATTGCGATGCAAGTAGTAGTTTTCTGTTGTGTTTACAATTGCCTATTGTGCCTTTTTGTTTAGGTCGCTGTGAGTCTAGGCACTCCCATCATGAAAACTGAATGGATTCTGAAAGCCTGGGAGAAAAGAAATGAAGTGTACGTATGGTACCACCCACCCTTCATTGGTAGCTTTAGTAATCCAAAGCATTCTAAACACTGCTGGACGTTCTTTTCTCTCTTTGCTTTCATGATTTGCACATTATAATTTTGTACAATTTGGAAATTGAAATGAAAGTGAGAAATCATTACTTTTCAGTAAATGTTTAAATGAATAATTTTGCAAAATACCCCAAGCATTTTCCATTGATTAGAATAAATATCTTCTGAAGCTAATATTGTATGGTTTGTATACACTACTTTTTTGTTTTGCTTGTGTGGTCACAATATTCTAGTAAGGATTTTGGTGAATGCACTTTACCCATTTCTCATTTTTCCATTCACGTTTCAGTTTAAAAAACCAAATATTTGACTATTTTTGTTTCACAACTTCGCTTCTAGGGGATTTTCTGCAGCCAATGAGGAGTTTAGGAACGAGTTCAAAGTTCCACCTTTCCAGGACTGCATTTTAAGTTTTCTTGGTTTTTCCGACGAGGAGAAGGCCAGCATGGAAGAAATGGCGGTATCACATGGTATGGAATACAGTTTATTTTTAAGAAGCCATTGTTCGAAGGTGTAGCTGTGTTCTGAGGCATATATTCACTTCCGAAAACATCTATGTTAATGGTATACATATACATTTTACTACGCCGACAGTTGGCCCACTTCAACTCTGGCTTGGAGCGATGGGTTCAGTGGTGTTTTCAGAAGTCTGTTTTTCTGTGATCATGGAGTCTTACAGGGATTTTTAATTGCTTGCAAGGAGGCAGGGCTGCTACTTTGTGGGAGGTCTTGATTCCTGGGTGAGGTGCTGGCTACAGGACCGTCAACTTGTATGGCAATTGGCGAAGTCAGCAGGCAGGCTGTCCGAGTTGGCATCAAGGCAGTTGCTAGATCTTCTGTTCTTGCAGGACGCAAATCTTTTCTCATTTCTTAGTCTTTCAGGTGTGCAGGATCTGCTCTTCTGATGTCAGGGGCTCCCCTAAATACTGAATTTAGTGGAGTATAGGGTAGTAGTCAATGGGCTACTGACCCTTTGGGTCACTACGCCCCCTATATAACCACTTCCTGTGGGAAGTTACCATAACCCTGCCCCAGAATTCCTATGTATGCTTTAACAAAAATGACTCCGTTTAGCCCACATTCGATGTGGTACTAACCTTGAGGTGGCATGCCTACCTGACTAGCTAATTTTCTGCCTGTCCTGGTGCCAATGGGACTCTGGACACAGGTTAGCCGGCTAGGAAGACTAATCTGGTCATCCTGTGGGAGAGAGTCTGACGCACTCTTCCCAGACAGGCTTTTGTTCTGGGTCTCCTGAGGGCAGAAAGGCTCTCACCAAGGCGGTTAGACCAGTGTCTCGGGTGGAAGGCTGGCAGAAACCAGTCAGTGGGCACGCCAGAAGCTGGTAGGTTTTCACGAGTCTACTCTATGGTGCCATCTGGGTGCATGTATTGGTAACTACATCACTGGAATCAGTACGAGTTTATCAATACGATATGTTTGCTACCAAACCCCAATTTTTCAGTGAAGCCATCATGTAGCTGGGGAGTTCTTTCTCACCAGTATCCAGCACATGTTCATAAATGGCTTCCCTGTCCTCTTGGACTAACAGTAATGGAACTGTCAAGCACAGGGGCATATATACTCATGTAGGTATGCCCCCGCACGTTACCAAGCACCCTGCCTTAAAGCTGTAAGGCCTGCTGTTTATAGGTGAATTACAAGCAGCACATGCAGTGTTGGGGGGGCCTGGCACACAGGGATTTGTTTCGGGTTGGTTTCAGCTTCGTCTGCATCAAAACCTGCAGCCTGCAATAGTAGCCCTGCACAAGTTTGGTGAAGGGTCACTTAGGGTGGCACAATTAATGCTGTAGCCTTGGGCGATCCTCTTTAGTACCTCAAGCAGGGGTATCATTTACAAGGACTTGGAGGTATTGCCAATTGGGTTAACAATTTTACAGTTTTGAAAAAGGTCTGGCACCAGGGACCTGGTTGGCAGGAACCCAGTCCACTTCCAGTTGAAATCTTATGTAGAAGGAAAAAAAGGTGGAGGTGACCATGTCAAAAAGGAGTACGGTCCTACACATTTCAAGTGGTTTTACTGCAATTGTGTCCAATTGGAGATTTGTAGTATGTCACTGAAATCAAACTGTACCCCCAATTTTTTTTTATCCCACTCCCTAGGGATACTAATGCATTAGACGAGACCACCCCTACTACTTTGGACATTTTCTGAATTATGGCAATCAAATATTGTATCTGGGGCATTCCCACACCATGTTGTAGTATGTGCCCTACAGTCCGCACCCCCTTCCCACAGGTTGCCTCCTCCGTTCTGCCCATTTTGACTAAATGGCTTAGCGAGAAATATATTCTGTAGAGTATTTTTATTGTATCACCCTTAACTTACTCGATATGGCCACTTCCCTTGGGGACGACAGGGCTTCTTCCCAATCCTCTTCATCCAGTTCCCCGATGTCTGCCTGCCATTTTTCTTTGATAGTGGTGAGGGGATCTGGTGAGTTATCAGTTTTTGATATGCTAGGGATATGGCCTTCTCGCTGCAGTCTTAAAAGCTGAAACCTTCAGCATGGCAACCTGTTTACTTATTCAGTAGAGTAATCTGTTCTTGCTGGTTGTACAATCAGTTTGGCAACTAAACTCTGGGTGTGGTTTCTACTTTAAATTCTCACTCCTTTGAAATTATCCAACACTTTTGGAATCTTCTGCTACCATCTGATCTTGTAGATTCATGCAAATGACTTTTTTTCTATTAATGCAGTCCGATTTACATAGATTTATTTGGGATGTTTTTTCTATTAGGTGGCCAGTGTTTGCCAGTTGGAAATGAAAATTGCTCTCATCTTGTTGTGGAAGAAAATACAGTGAAACAACTTCATTTTGAGCCTTCAAAAAAGCTTTATGTTGTAAAGCAAGAGGTATGTTTAGTAAGACCGATATTATTTCAACATTTTGGTAATGTGAGCAGGGAAGGTTAGTGAGGATACTTTGTCAATCTAACATATGATGTGTGCTTTTCTTTTTCTTAGTGGTTCTGGGGAAGCATTCAGATGGATGCCAGAGCTGGAGAAACTATGTATTCGTTTGAGAAGGTTAGACTTTATGAACAAACATACTCTTTCATTTTGGTCACCCGTTACAAAAGCAGAAACACTGGTTTCTGTAATTGCTGCTAATGCATAGCACAGAGATACATCAGCATTTTCCCTCTGGTCGATTAAACGCTTGTGTCTTTTACTTAACAAACCAGCTATTCTTGACTGTCATTGGACAATGTAAGAATCCAGAAACTCTGAAGATAATGGTGAGCCCTAGATGGAATCATTTAAAGAAGGGCAATTGATTGTTCTTAAAGAAACACCAGTACAGAATGTGTGATTATAAAATGTGGGGTGTTGTGTGTGCTGTACATATGTGACAACGTTGATGGTTGTGCAAGGGGAGACCGCATTTAATGAATTTGCTTTATTATGCTAGGAGATAAATTTGATGAAAAATAAAGTGGTTATTTTGTGAGTTGGTGAATGTAGGTTTTGTACGAATTGGAGAGAAAGTTTAGTTTTGTTGCTGGAGCTAGAAAAAACGAGGCATGATTTAGAATTTTGCATTGGCTTTTTTGTATTTGTCATTATGGTATCCTTTCAAAGGCCAATTCGTCAACACTTTTAAAGTATTACCTCTGATACCCAAGGCCTTATAAAGGTTTTAGAAAAAGCTAGAAACATTGTTTTTTGTCCAGCAGTGCTGGGTTGTATCCTTAATTTATTTCTACAATATTTCACTACATGTTATACTTAATTGATTTGTCATTTAAAATGTTTTCATTTCTTTAATTTCCCTATAAGCTCCCTATGCTCTACTTATTTTTCATTTCCTCTTGGTTTTTGTCCTCTGTTCCTCATTTAGTCCTGTTGTCATTTGCTTTTATATCATTCTTGCAAACGTTTGGTCTTCATGCTACTGTATTTGTTTCCCTCCTTTGTCTTAACTTTCCTGGGGTTAGCAAAGCTTGAACTCCCCTTTTCGACTTCTATCTAATCTGTTCCTTTATAATCTGATCCTTTGTTGCCCCATTCCATTTGCTATTGCATGTTCCATGTGACAGTCATGTGCTTGCATTGTGACCTCTTTTACATTGTTTTTAAGAAATGAAATCACCACACAATTTATAATGCTGTTGTATTACTGAAATCAGTTTGTGATTTGATGGGTCGCTTTTGTGGATTAGATGTTCTTTCCGCGCCTCCTGTGAACAGTTGGAACTGAACAGGTCATGTGTAAATAAAGGGATAGTTGAATTATTTGGCCGGGAAGTTGTTTTTTTGTTCTTCTGTGTCCAAGTGGCTTTCTGTTAGACAAACTGACTATATGCATCACAGGAGGTGAAAGTCATAGCTCTGGTAAACACTTAGACTTGGATATTCCAGTACCAGATTAGTCACATGCACCAGATGCTGTGATCATATCACATGTGTCTTTACATCCTTACCATGACTGGCCATCAGGAAAATTATACTCTTTTAATTCTTTGTAGTAGAATATTGCACACGTCCTAGCACAACCCCTTATTTCATTGCTACACAATTATAACTATATTCTCCCTAGTGCATCCTGCATGTCGACACCTGCTAACATTCCCAATGTCTCACTTAGCTACTTTTTGTTGCAGGAGAGTGCACCATCCCTCCACCCCTCTGGTCCCGCCACCTGTTAGAAATGTGGGGTCCTACTGCCCTCCGACTGTGCCTTTAGCAGGGATTTGAAAAGGTGGCATTTTAGCTAATGCTATTTAGGATTTTATTCTGTAGTTCTGTATCTCGGTTTTATTCCTTGACAACTGTCCAAAGCTTTTGGTGTATGTTTGGAATATAAATATCCCTAATGTACCGTAAGAACCTAGCGCATCTCGGGTGTCACTGGTTTGCTTTCCCTGGATACTGGGCACCTTCTTCTCAACTGTAATTTTCCTCTAGACCTAGGGCTACTCCATTTTTGTCCCCGACCGCAACCTATGCCACCAGATTGTAATTGGTACTGTTGGGTGTTTGGAAGCCATGTGGGTGCAATTTTTTTAAGTCAATTTTTTTTTAATTTTCTCTTCTTTAAAACCACTTTAAAGAAAAGAATGCTTACATTGAGTGAGGTAACGACTCGTATAACCCCTTGAGATATACAATTTTAAATATTGATAGGGAGGTGCAGAGAGAAGTAGTGATTAGTTTTCTGGAGAATATAAATATCTCTTATCGACCTTGCATATGGCAGTTGTTTTTAGTTCTAGCCCTACCTTTTGCTCCTCATTTACAGGTGCGTTGGGTTTATGCTGCATATTTCTGATTTAAATGTATTCACCAGCTGGTATCTCTGGCAATTAATACATCTTCATTATTGGCAGTTTTAGAATTAAATTAGATGAAAAGGTTTCTTAGTTACTAAGAACTTCACTGATTATGTTGTACCATCAACGTAAGGTAATTTCTCCACACGTAGGAGCAGGCTATTGCCTGAATACTTTAATTGTGTAAAATTACTTTATATCTCACTTTAAGCACAGGCCAGTGAGCTGATCTTATAATTCCCGGAGTTTTCTGTCACTACTCTGGCCCCAATAGTGACCGCATTCAATCTAAACGTGCATTGGTAAAGCTAATGGGTCTCACCTCTGCGAGAGCTATTGGCGTTGGCAATGTTTCAACCATGTTTACACCAGTATGGAGGCTGTTCAGCATGACTAAAAGTTAGTGGAGTGGATTGGGGGTGAGTAGAGTGGATTGAAGGGTGCAAGTGGAGTAGGGTAGACTGGGGTTAGTATGAAGGGGGTGGATTGGTGTGGTTGAGTGACGTAGGGTTGAGTGGCTTGGAGGGGCATAGGTGTGTCATCGAGTGAGTGGCATGAAGTGAGTAGCTTAGTGTAGAGTAGGCATGGCTGGTAGCACTCTGCCACAACTGACACATTTTTCTATTGAAATGACCATTACATATGCACCAACCTAGTTTTGCTGTGCACAAACAATGGGTGAAAATGTCATCACCTGGTGTATTGATGTGTTTTGATCACGTTCAATTATTTGTTTTTACCACACGTCAGAATTACCAAAAAAAGTGTTTTGTTTGCACTTTTCCTAATTCTGATATATTCTGAAACATCAGCAAAGTAAATTTTGTTGTGTACTGGAAAAAATACCACACTACACCTTCCCCTCTCACATGGGTAACAAGCAGGATTGTCTCATAAATTCTTATACTTTGAGGTTGGACAAAGAAAAGTAAACACAAGCTCCCTCGGAAGACGGAGCTTGACATTTGCCTTTGAATGCACAGTAAATGTGACCAGATGAGAACATGATTTAAAGGCCTGTTTACAGAAAGCAAGCACTCAGAAGGATACACACAGGGATGCTCACAGGAGGGACAGACTCAAGCTGTACAGAGAATAAATCTTGCATGTAGAAAGCAAGCAACTGTGAGTTACAAACCTCAAAGCCAACTGTGAGCAATAGGTGTAATGCATTCCCAGATAGATTTCAGAATGCCCACAAGAAGTCGCAAGCTTGTTACAAGAAACTTTATCTAGGGTCGCTTCTGATTTAGAAAAGACCTCACCACTGTTAGAATCGGACCTTTTAACAACTCCTAAAAAACATCTCTCCATGTTGGCTTCCCTAATACATGCTGCTTTTACCACCTCTGTAGGCAGACTTAATTGATCTAAGTGATGCCGTGGATGGTACAGTATGTATTTGTGTGTGTGTGTGCGCGCGCGCGCACTCAGGGTGGGGGGTGATAAGAGTGTTGCCACTTTCACCCTATTGATATTCTGTATGCTCTATTCACATGGGATCTAATACCCTGCTAACTTCCTGTCTTTTAGGGGCACACATCATGGGCAAAGCACACTACGGTGCATTAGTGTGGCTAATGGGGCCATCGGAGTTAGGTTGAGTGTGTGTAGCCTAGGTTTATTGCCTACATTTGAAAAAGTCAGATGTGGTGTTCGTGCATTTTCCTTTGCAGCTAGTCTCTGCTATGCACTTCCCTAACGCTTTCCTAACCTTCAGTAAAGTGTAGCGATTAAGACTTGGCTGTTACTTGACTAACATGAATTTGACTCATGTCTATGTAGTTTGTCTAGTGCTTCGATGTCCATGTGTGTAACAGAGCACTGTATAAAGCTACCATATAACTGCCTTACCAGTGTGAGCTGAGCGCCTTTGTTCCCTTCTATGCCTAGCACTGCAACTTTTAGGTTAAAAACGCATTTATTGTGGAATTGATTTATTCATAGTTATCATAGCGATCATCAGGGTTTGCCCCAGAGACTGACTTGGCCGAACACTGAACACAAATCTGAGGTGCTTAGTAATCTTAAAGGTGGTGCTTGGGGTTGCTGAACAGCCATCAATCCTCTTACCTAAATGTCTCATGCTCTTTGTCCTGGATTTAATTCCAGCTGGGCATCTGGTTTCAAGGTCTTTCTGGGTGATTTGATACATTTTCGGATGCAATGCTGCACAGCAACACTGATGTAATGTAAATGTAATTTGTACTTGTAAAGCGCCCTAATACCCCAACTGGGGTGTCCTGGCGCTGTAACCCATACCGCTGTGGAACCCTTCTTGGCTTTTCCCTGTGACATGTCCACTCCTGGGCACCCCCAAGGTGAAGCCAGGCATCCCAGCGCTGTTGAGGCCGTTGTGGAGATTAAGCAAGCTATTGCCCAGAATAGGCGCCGATAATTATCAGGTCCAAGGAAATTGGGTCCAAGACCCGCCGAGGCGGGAATTGAACCCTGGTCCTGGGCCAGACCTCTGCATCAGGGTCTGCCGCTCTAACCATTGAGCCACACTTCTCCACTGATCAGCTGACACACTACAATTGCATACCAAGCGAAGAGCTTTTGTTTGAATGGTTTCTAAAAAGCAACTGAAAAATATGCATCGCAGCATCAAAGTCTAATGTTCCATTTGATGTAGTCTTGGAAGTTCCGTTAAAGCTCAAATTGAATACATTGGAAATTCAATTTTTTTGTTTTTTTTGTTTTTGCAGTGTGAATATTTTCTGGATTCACATGCTGTACATTATTCAGCCATCTAGTGTTTCGATCTGGAATTGTAGTATTTCTTTCCGTTTTTTTTATTTTCTTTGTTGGTGGGCGTCGACATGCCACCATTTGGTGTCCTCCTATGACGTTGATGGGCTCCTCCGTAAGCGCCCACCTTTGGTCGCCATCTTGGGTCTGGATCGATACGGAAGGAGCTCCCAAGATTGGAGAGCAGAATCGACGAAAACAAGGAAAAGAACTCCTGAAGAACTGCAGTAGAACGTTTCGACTTTCAAGATTTCAATCCGAATGACCGGAGTTTGACGAAAGGTGAAAACCTATATCTTCGACGATCACCGAATGCGCATGCAGGGGGCTCCCTGTGTGCAGTAATGGACAAGACACCGTTCGTTTTGAAAGAAGTGTCACCACAAGTACGCTCAGAAGGATCTACATCCGGTCTGCCACATTTGCCTACCCCTGGATCACCGAAGCGAGGACTGTAACGCGTGCTGTGACTTCACCCCGAAGACATTGAGGGTGAGCGAGAGACCACCAATAGCGGACTACAACATGCAAGGCCAAGGACCACCGCCATCACTGCGAGACATGGGCCTCTCTAGTGAGGTGGGGGACAGTGTCACTGAAGGGCCAGAAGGCGAAGAGGACAGATGTTAGTCGTGGAGGTTGAGAAGAATTCTACTTCAAAAACTAGATGAGTCTAGAAAAATAGACTCTGGAATTACAGATGGAGCCTCGGTGTCAAACACTCGATGACTGCAGTTGTATCTAAACAAAAACACAACGTAGGATCCTTGGATAAGGACCCCATAACGGCAAAGACCCTCAAAGCCAAATACGTGGAAAGTCAGTCAGGAAAAGGAATCCCCTGTGTTGAAAAAGGAGAGGCCCAAACCAGCTTCGACGGCCGATTTCGGCGTCAACAAGCACAAAACAAAAAGCCGAAAATATCGACGCTGAAATAACGTGGTGGAGATGGAGAAGAAATGGAAGAGACTCTAAGCAGAAATGGCAAATATTTTACAACTTAAAGATTTTGACAACAGCGTGAAACTATTCAAGATACCGCTGAAAACACCAGAAGTCGAAAAGGTCGCTGAGGAAGTAATGCCTCTGAAAACACCTGAGCCGCTCACGGAAGAAAAGTTGTACTTCAGAGATGACATCTAAGACGATGAACAAACGTATGCCGGATCGGCGGTCTCTGAGACTCAAGACACCCAATGGCAAGATCTCGATGGCAAATCGCCTGAGGACACTGTAGAAACATATCCTCTGTGGCCATCATCCCCAGATGACATTGGCATGTATAATCAGGTGATTAAGAAACCAGCAGAAACATATGTGGTGCAGCTAGAGGAAGAAAACCACAATCTTGTTTTTTTATTAGAGACTTTAATGCCAATCTATTCCTTACAATACTGCCAAGTGTATTGGACCGGGGAAAAGAGGCATTCAAAGAGCCTGCAACATGCAAGGCTATCACACCAAGAGAAGAAAATAAATATAAGCACTCCTCTAAGGACCCTATATGCATCAGAGGGTCTGTACCAGCTATCTCTATTATTACTTTTACAGCTAGGAAAAGAGAGAATGTCTCAGCAACAGTGCGTCCACCTCCACACAAAGAAAGCAAGAGGATGGACCTTGTAGGGAGGAAAGTAGAAAGAAGTGGCGCATTGCTAATTCCAATGCATTGCTAAACAGACATGCTTATCAACATTGGGAGGAGATTATTATTATTATTTATTATTATTATTATTATTATTATTATTATTATTATATTTAATTTTATACAGCGCACAGCTACCCGGAGGTTACCCGGCGCTAAACAAAAGAGAGAACGGGGTAGTTGCAGAAGGACGGGCTCTAGAGAACAAAGGATCTATAGGTTAAATAAACAGGTCTTGAGGTCTCTGCGGAACCTTGGATAACAGGATTCAGAAAGTAAGGAAAGAGGTAGGGTATTCCATAGGGAAGGAGCCAAATTAGCGAATGAGCGGATAGGATAGGAGATAGGATAGGAGATAGGAGAACTGTTAAAGAACCTACCTGAACAATTCCAAAGAGGAGCTTGCCACTTGGTGGATGAGGGTATAAACATCGCTAACCCTCGATGCTGCAGAAACCTCAATCAGACAAATGAAGATTGGTATCACAGAAAGGAGGCATGCATGGCTGAGAATATCTGGCTTCAAGCCAGAAGTGCAGAGTAATATCATTAACTTGCCATTCAATGGGTAGCAACTGTTTGGAATTGTGGTTGAGGACAAACTCAATCAATTAAAAAAAGGATGAGACCGCTAGGTCCATGGGCGGTCTACAATTCAGAGGCATGCGTAGAGGCACACCCTCAAGGAGACAAGCAGTTGGAGGTACACACCAACCGTTTCCTCTCATCAAACTTACCAGCAAGCATACCAAGATCAAGCCAGGGACAGCAGCAGAACTGGCAAGATCAACAAAGAATGCAACCCTTTCAAGGGCGTCCCCGTGGCAGAGGACAGCCAATAAGAGGTGGATAACAGACCACTACTAAGTGACTGCATTCAAAAGAAGGTGCACTCACGAAGATCAGTGAGTGTACACACAGAAAAACAACCTATACAAAAACATACCTGTAAGTTTACAGTTCCTCCAGCCCACCACACCAGTAGGAGGCAGACTAACAAAATACCTACAAAGTTGGAAGGAAATAACAAATTGATTTTGTACCTAATACAGTAGGGCTACTGCATAGAATTAACTAAACAACCTCCAAACAGGAGACCAAAACAAAAGATGCATTCAAAAGCAGAATTATCTCAGCTAGTCCAAGAGGTGCAGGAACTCCAGGGAAAAGATGCAATAGAGCACGTACCACACAAAGAAAAGAACTGAGTATATTCTACATACTTCCTAATTCCACAAGTAGACGAGACATTACGTCCAATATTAGACCTCCGGTTTTTAAACAAATGTATAAAGACACAAAGATTCAAAGTGACTACACTGCAAGATGTGATAGCTCAATTCGATTACATGGCCACCATAGACCTAAAGGATGCCTACTGAGACATCCCTATGAACAGAAAACACAAGAGGCTGTTAGATTTGTGGTCAACCAAAGACCAATTCAAAGTACTGGCTTTCGGTCTAAAATCTGCACAGTGTGTTCACAAAGTGCCTAGCAGCAGTAGCCGCACAAATCAGAAGGCAGGGGATTCATGTTCATCCCTACTTGGAAGATTGGTTAGTAAGAGCAAACTCGTACAGTCTCTGCAAACAGCATATACAACAGATAAGAGACACTAGTTAAACTGGGTTCCTCAATACATTGGGAGAAATCCTCACCAGAGCCCGAACTCATAGAGGGGTTCTTGGGCGGAGAAATAAATACAGTGCTAGGGAGAGCATTCCCAAGCAAAAA
This sequence comes from Lissotriton helveticus, assembly GCF_964261635.1. Taxonomy (NCBI): domain Eukaryota; kingdom Metazoa; phylum Chordata; class Amphibia; order Caudata; family Salamandridae; genus Lissotriton; species Lissotriton helveticus. Next base: position 94,703,259 of record NC_136072.1, read on the forward strand.
GAGATCAGCCTTATTGAAGGAGACTCATCTATACCAGAAGGGGCAACATCTGACATTGGAAACAGTGGGTAAATTACTGGGAATGATGGCCTTCTGCATTCCTTCAATTCCCAACATTCGGCTACACATGAGACCATTTCAAGAATGGCTCTAGACACAATGGTCACAGGCAACAGGGAGTTGAGACGATCAAGTTGTTGTCACACAAAGTTCATCAAGACCTGGCATGGTGGAACAAAAGAAACGTAGCACCGGGCAGACTTTTCACACCACCACCGACTCCTCAGAGAAACGAGGAAAAAGAGATTGAACACAATCCCCACACACACACACACGCAACCACAAAGAGCTCTTCAACATCAAGGAGTTCGCCCAACCCACCAGCGAGCGGACTGACATCCCTCCCTCACAAGACCTGCGACAAACCCAGCACCTTCTTTCACCACAAAATCAAGAGCATCTACGACAACTTCGACGAAGACAACAAACACATGGTACCCCCACCAACAATCCTGACACCCTGAAACCAACGATTGACAGCTGGACAGCCCTCACACGTATTCAGCTACATATATAAAAAAAAAATGCAAATCAAAAACCAGCCTTGCTGTGCTGCTCACACATGGGCCAGGGAAATTTGAGAGATGTTTCTCAATGGAATTAAGTAGTTGGGGTGGGGTTACCAAAGGGGTGGCGCAGGAAAGGGGGCGGAGAGAAAGGAAGAGTAAAATGACGATGGAAGGGAGAAGTGAGCCCGGGAGAGGTGCGTCCAGTCTGTTCTTTTTTTGAAGCACATACTCATGCTTGTGGCGCGCTCCTGCAATGTGGATGCCGCTACAAGCGCGAGTGTGCTTTGAAAAGGCAATACGACAGCTAAAGGTGTCCTATGCAGCGCATGCGCACTGCGTAGGAGAGACCTAAAAAGGAAAAATACTACAATTCCAGACCCAACCACTAAATGGCGGAATAGTGCAAATGATCTGAATCCTGAAAATTCTTCAAGATGCAAAACTACACCGACAGGTAAACTATACGTTTAGGTTTCTTTGCAAGTTTACTTGTATAGTGGTACTAACATTTTAGACTAAGTGAGGGCTCCACTTATAATGCTAGAATTGGGCTTAGTAAATCACAGTGCTTAAGGCACAATAAATCTGGAATGTGTTTCCTGGAAACATGGCTTATACCCCGTGCACGTATATTTTTCATTCTACTACTCCAAAGACCAATTTAATAAAGTCAGCATGACTCCTTTTCGCTGCCTTTAGTTCCCATCAGCACCAACAATAAAGGTGGTCACTCCAGTCTTTTCCTTCCTCCGAAATCCTGTCTACTTTACTCACACCAGATCAACTGATATTCAATATAATATTGTAGGAAAATGGGTTTTCTGTTGCAGTCACCTGTGTGTTTTTTTTTTTTGTGCCAGATTTCTGATCCACTTTGAGTGTGCCCCGGGTCCCTGCCAATCGGGTAACCAGGGCCTGTGTTCTTTCCCTAAACCTGTGCCATTGTTTCCACAATTGGCACCACTCTGCCCTACCTGTAAGTCCCTTGTAAGGGGTACCTATGGTAACAAGGGCATGGTAGCCAGGGAAAGGCCTGAGGGCTGCAGCATGTATTATGCCACCCTCCGGGACCTCTCACCACACACATGCCCCACTGCCAGTGCAGTCTGGGTGTTGTGGTGCAGCTACAAGTCAAGTCCACATGGCACACATCCCTGTGTACCATACATATCAAAGGAGGGAGCGGAGAGGGAACGTGTCCACATGGACACTTGGGACGGATTCAGTCTCCCCAGCTATAGTTGATGAACAAATAGAATCCACCCATATAAGATAGGCGAAAAATAGGAAACAAGGCCTGGAGTTGGAAGTGTTTCCTAGAATGGTGGGAAGCATGTGGTGTTCTTTAAATACCCCTCACACACCATAAGGGCCCTTGGTGTCATGCTTTATCATAGGGGGTCTGCACGTCCCTCTACGGAACGCAGCGTGCTACTTACCAGATGAGACACTGGAGCACTGATGTAATCACTGTGTTGTGCGAGGGTAATGGGTGGTAGGGTCAGGAGTGAATGGATGAGGCAGTGTTAAAAAATATCTCGTTTGTGAGGGCTAAAAAGAATTTTAATAGACCTCCGTGCTGGTATTGTTAAAATAGTGTGGTGGAGGTTTTTGTGTATTTAATGTACATAACCTCCTGTGTGCGTTGACATGTTTCGAAGCCTAAAGCTTCTTCAGGACGGGTGCACAGATCCCTACCCTACTCGCATGCGACAGTCTAATACCACCTCTACTTAAATAATGTGTTGAACATAGCCAAATGTGCCTACTATGGTAAATGTCCTGGAACAAGCTAATGTCTTCAATGTTAATCTGAAAAAGAACACAAAAGTACACACAGGGTATTAAATGGAGACACTCCTGATGTGTAGATCGTGACCTGTAAAGCTGAATTTACACAGTGTCTAGACATGATAGGCTATCAGTGAAGCGCCCTTAAAAAAGGGGACAAATACCAGACAAACCAACACTTAACATAAAATACACTCTCTATATCTGAAAGAGCCGTTAGTGATGGATTCCTTACCTTAGAATATCCCCAGGCGTTAGACTGGATCTGGAAAGTTTTGCTTAGCAGTACCCCTGCGCACCAGTAGGTGGCGTTTTGCGGCTCCGTGCCGGTCACTGGTGTCTACCACGCCAAGGTGATGTCACGGAGACTACTTAGGCGCCACCCATACACGCTGACGTCAGTTCATTCTTTTTCCGCGCCAGCAAGATCCAGATTATCACGTACCTTAGTTACTTTTTGACTACTCTTGTGAGACACTTGTCCCCCCTGTCCTCTCCCTTTTTAGGTCTCGCCTGAGCCAGTGCGCTTGCGCATTGCTCCGGCGAGATTACAGTAAGCGGAAAAGAAAATTCTACCAAAACGGCTGCGGAACGAATACAGTTCATGTGATTTATGCGCGTGCACACCATCGCCAGCCACATAACACACCACCATTTGTCTGTGCCTCGGCATCAGACTGCAAAGGCTGCTACTCCCCCGCCCGCGTGCACATCGCGCACCATTTGCCTGAGCCTTGGCATCAGACTTCAAAGAAAGCTGCCCCCCCCCCCCCCCCCATCAGACTTCAAAGGAATGCGCTCCCGAACTTGCTGGCCTCGCGAGTCTTTATTTACTTGTTTACATGGTCTGTTCTTCATCCAGCTCTCTCTCGCTTTTAACCTTGTTGTTTCATATTGTTTGCCCTGGCTCTTCTCTTCCATACAGGTTCACTTCTGTTGCTCGCTGCTTTTGCTCCTTTGAATTTTGGCCTATCTCCAACCTCCTCCCTCGCTGATCTTGGATCTCTGCCCCCTCGCTTACTGTTCCTTTCTCCTGTTCATTCATCTTCCTCATCCAATTTACCACCCTCTCCATCTCGCAGACACACTACCATTCTTGGCTAAGAAAATCATTGCAGTATTGATCTGCGCCTACTCGTCTCTCTTCACTACACATCCCATGCTTTGTTAATCAATGTTATATACATAACGAGGGTTTTGTTTATATGTCTATTAAGAGGAAACATCGCTCGGGGCACCACCACCACATCACTCTGGGGCACCACCACCACATCACTCTGGGGCACCACCACCACATCACTCTGGGGCACCACCACCACATCACTCTGGGGCACCACCACCACATCACTCTGGGGCACCACCACCACATCACTCTGGGGCACCACCACCACATCACTCTGGGGCACCACCACCACATCACTCGGGGGCACCACCACATCATCACTCGGGGGCACCACCACATCATCACTCGGGGGCACCACCACATCATCACTCGGGGGCACCACCACATCACTCGGGGGCACCACCACATCATCACTCGGGGGCACCATCACATCATCACTCGGGGGCACCACCACATCATCACTCGGGGGCACCACCACATCATCACTCGGGGACACCACCACATCATCACTCGGGGACACCACCACATCATCACTCGGGGACACCACCACATCATCACTCGGGGACACCACCACATCATCACTCGGGGACACCACCACATCATCACTCGGGGACACCACCACATCATCACTCGGGGACACCACCACATCATCACTCGGGGACACCACCACATCATCACTCGGGGACACCACCACATCATCACTCGGGGACACCACCACATCATCACTCTGGGACACCACCACCACATCACTCTGGGACACCACCACCACATCACTCTGGGGCACCACCACCACATCACTCTGGGGCACCACCACCACATCACTCTGGGGCACCACCACCACATCATCACTCTGGGACACCACCACATCATCACTCTGGGACACCACCACATCATCACTCTGGCCAACCACATCATCACTCAGCTCCACAACAGCACTGTCCTTGCTTGCTACCAACAAGCATTGCCATAGCCAATAGGACTCACATTAGGAAAGTGTAAGCTATTGGCTTTTGTGAATAACAATGCTATTAATTTATTTATTTTCAAAGCCAACACATATTAAAAAAAAAAGTCATTTACAATACCAATAGCTCACACTTTCCTAATGTGAGACCCATTGCATTGCAAATGCTTGTTTCTCCTGGTGCACGTAGGGATGCCTGGCTTTAAGTCTTGTGGGGCCTGTCGCCGTAATATGTCGGTAGCAGACCCCCACGATGTTTGCCTCTAATGCCTGGAGACCGATCACGGGTCCCGGGACTGTCAAGCCATAGCCCCGAAGGCCTTGCGGGAGCTGCGCCGGAAATTGCTGGAGGTCCGGCATTCGTCACACCACCGTTCCGGGTCTAGGGGCCGTTCACGTGACCGCTCGCGGGACCAGAGCCGTCACACCTCTGGCTCCAAGTCTTCGCCTTCGGATTCCGGTAAGCAAAGTCATAAAAAGTCAAAGAAGCGTGTCCGCCCTCCGACCCTGCGGCTTCTCTGGAGCCTGGGAGTCCCACGGCCTACCCGCCCTACCTGGGTCCGTCGGCGACTCCCGAACTGGTGCAATAGTTTCTTGCTGCCATGGATGCCTTTTCAGGCCTTGGGCTCCCGCTGGCACGCCTTCGGGCCCCGCACTCCCATGTCAAGATCCTGTCGGTCCAGCTGCTCCGCCAGCGGCTCCAGCCCTGGTGCCAAAAGATCCTACACTGCTGGCTCCATCTCTGGTGCCACGAGGTGCAGCGTGGCCGACTCCGGCGCCGCCTTCTGCTCCACCCTCCGCACCGCACTGGGTGCAGTTTATCCCACCCTTGCCCCGGTTCCAGGACCGTTTTTTTCTGACCTGGGATCCGCATTAGAAGTCTGCGCCAGTCTGGCCCCGGACGGTGCCGTTCTTGACGCCGTTCGTCCCTTCTCCGGCTCTTCTGCCGCAACCGTCCCCCTCTATGCCAGAGGCAGACGAAGAATGGGAAGGGTCCTAGGACCCTCTTGCCTGGCAATGTGACTCCGAACAAGATTGGGTGGACTACCTGGAGGATGCAGGCGACCTCGATGTCTCCTCTGACCCGGGGTTCGCCTCTTCCCCCTCCTATGATGGAGGAGGGTGCCTCCTACACGATGGTACTCTGTCGGGCTGCCGAGGCCCTCAAACATTGACCTCCCCACAGTGGTCCTCAACACCAACCTCCTCACCGAGGTGCTCCAGATGGCATCTACTTCGTCGGAGCCGTTGCTTCCCTTCAATGACACTCTTACAGAGGTCCTCTTGGGCACTTGGTAGAGGCCAGCCACGGGGGCACCTGTGGATAGAAACGTCGCCAGACACCATTGACCGGTGCCCGGTGACCCCGCCTTCTTGACCACTCACCCTACGCCTGAGAGCCTGGTCATTCAGGCCTTGATGTCGTAGAGTTCCTTTCCCTTGGCCCCGCTGGATAAGGTCTCTAAAAAACTGGAACAGTTTGGTAAGCGGTTCTCTTCGGCCAGCTTGGGGCTGCGGTCGGTGAACACCGCCTGCTTGTTGGGTCGCTACTCGCACGCGGTGTGGGATACCGTTTCTCAGGTGTTGCCTCAGTGTCCTGAGGAGGTCCAGGCTGTCCTTTCTCAGGCAATTGCTCAGGGTAAGGATGCGGCTAAGTTCGCCATTCGGTGTGGGTTGGACACCACTGACTCATTGGGCAGGGTGTTTTCTTCGACTGTGGCGTTGCGGTGCCACTCCTGGTTGCGTTCGAATGGGTTTTCGCCTGATGTCCAGAGCTCGCTAATGGACATGCCTTTTGATGGCACCCGCCTGTTTGGCGACAAGGCTGACTGTGCACTGTAGCGCTTTAAGGACTCGTGGGCTACTGCCAAGTCCTTGGGTCTTTCTGCTAAGAAAACGGCCACTCCTGGTTTTCGTTCCTTTCGCGGCCAAGGTAATGGCACACAGGCATGCTCATTTAACAAGCTTATGCCGAACCAGCCTAAGCGCGACCATGGTCGCAGTTTCCGCAGTAGCGGGTCGGGGAACCAGTGTGCGGGTCATTCCACCTCCACCCCCCCGCTGCTTCCACCTCCACCGATTCAGAAAAGGGGGTGGTGATGAACAGAGTGTCTGAATTAAGCAGACCACTCTTACCCAGTCCAAAGATCAGGGCTTGATCCATCACCGTTATTTATCTCACTGCCCCATCCCAGCTCAGAACCTGGCTATATGCAAATTAGTCTGTCCCTGGCCCAGTGCATCATGGGAACAGGGCAGACCAAACTACCAAGCCAATTCTTCACTAGAAAGGAGACAAGCTACCGGGGACCGGTTTCTGGCATTTCAGCCTCTTCGGCCCGGCTTGCTTGAATCCTGATGGAGCAGTGAGAAAGGGACTCATGTCTGAGTATACCCTGCCACACCTATAGTGGCCAAAAACGATTCAGAAAAGGGGGTGGTGATGAACAGAGTGTCTGAATTAAGCAGACCACTCTTACCCAGTCCAAAGATCAGGGCTTGATCCATCACCGTTATTTATCTCACTGCCCCATCCCAGCTCAGAACCTGGCTGTATGCAAATTAGTCTGTCCCTGGCCCAGTGCATCATGGGAACAGGGCAGACCAAACTACCAAGCCAATTCTTCACTAGAAAGGAGACAAGCTACCGGGGACCCATGATGCACTGGGCCAGGGACAGACTAATTTGCATACAGCCAGGTTCTGAAACTGGGATGGTGCAATGAGCTAAAAAACGGTGTTGGATCTAGCCCTGATCTCTTGACTGGGTGAGAGTACTCTGCTTAATTCAGAGACTCTGTCCATCACCACCCCTTGTTGTAAATAGCTTCCACCTCCACCTTCCTAATCTGAGCGGGGAGCCCCCCATGCCGGTGGGTGACAGGATCCGCCACCACCTCCCCCACTGGCGCAAGATTACATCAGACAAGTGGGTGCTGCAGATAATCTGCAAAGGTTACTCCCTTGCTTTTCAGTCCTCCCCTCCAGCCATGACACCTCAGTGCCACCGCATGTCGGGATCATTTCGTTCTTCTCCAACAGGAAGTTACCACCTCCTAGCCGAGAGCGTTCCCGGACAGGAAGTAGGGAGTGGTAGTTATTCCCACTATTTTATGGTCCCCAAGAAGGACAAGGGGGGGGGCCTGCACCCCATCTTGGACCTCTGGGACGTCAATCGCTTCCTCCGGAAGCAGAAGTTCTAAATGCGAACCCTGGCTCAGGTCCTGACTGCAATCGACCCTGGAGACCGGATGGTGGCGTTGGACTTGCAGGGCACTTATTTTCACATCCCCGACCTACCGGCACACCGGCGCTACCTGCGGTTCGTGGTAGGCCAGGAGCATTTTCAGTTTGCCGTGCTTCCCTTTGGTCTTACCAGTGCACCTCGGGTGTTCACGAAGGTGATGGCGGTGGTTGCAGCTTATCTGAGCAGGTCTGGGGTGTTTGTCTTCCCCCTACCTCGACGACTGGTTGTTGAAGGTGGGCTCGCCCCAGGCAGTTGTCAACTACCTCCAGACTACGGCCGACCTCCTTCACTTGCTGGGGTTCTCCATCAATGTGCCGAAGTCCCTCTCAGAAGCTCCCCTTAATCGTAGCGGTTCTGGATTCGACGTTTTTCCGGTTTATCTTCCCGAGCAACGAGTCTGGGATATTCATGCTCTGATTCCGGTCTTTCAGCCTCTATCTCGGGTTTTGGTCAGGATGATCCTCCGGCTTCTGGGCCTGATGGCCTTCTGCATCCTGCTGGTGACACATGCCAGATGGCATATGTGGGCTCTGCAGTGGGACCTGAAGTTCCAGTGGGCGCAACATAAGGGCAACCTGTCCGATCATGTTCAGATCTCGGAGGGCAGTACATGACAATTGCGGTGGCTCACCAATCTCTATTGCGTCAATGGCAGATCCCTCTCCCTTCCCTAACTGGAGCACACGGTGGTGACTGATGCGTCCCTCCTGGGGTGGGGAGGCCACTTGGGAGAGGCGTAGATCAGAGGCCTCTGGTACCTGCCTGAGACCTGGCTCCGTATCAACCTTTTGGAGCTGCGGGCGATCCGAATTGCACTGAAGACATTCCTTCCCTCTATCCGGGGAAGTGTAGTGTAGGTGTTCACGGACAACACCACCGCCATGTGGTATTGCAACTAACTGGGTGGGGTCCTGGACCCTATGTCAAGAGGCTCTATGCCTCTGGACATGTCTGGAACATCAAGGCATTACCTCGGTAGTTCAACACCTGGAAGGTTCTCTGAACGCCAGGGCGGACAAACTCAGCTGCTGGTGCTTGGTGGATCATGAATGGCATCTGAACTCGGGACATGGCGCAAGGTCTCTTTCTGCAGTGGGGAGAGCCTTGGTTAGATCTATTCGCCACCGAAGAGAACGCGCAATGTCATCAGTTCTGCGTGTATTGGAATTTCCAAGGCGGTGCTCGCTCGGAGACGCTTTTCGTCGTGAGTGGAGTTGCGGTCTGTTGTACGCCTTTCCGCCTATACCACTTCTGCCCAGAAGATCAGGCGCGACCAGGCCCAAGTCATTCTGGTGGCTCTGGACTGGGCTCGAAGAGTTTGGTATCCTGAGCTACTCAGTATGAGCATCGATTCCCCCATCCTTTGGGAGGATCTTCTGTTGCTGCAGCAGGGGAAGGTCCTCCACCCGAACCTGTTCAGCCTCCACCTCCATGCATGGAGATTGAGCGGCGACCGTTGACAGCTTTTGACCTTCCTCCCGAAGTCTGTAATGTCATTCTGGCAGCCAGGCTTCCCTCCACTAAAACGCTATACGCCTGTAGGTGGAACAAGTTTGTGGCACGGTGCACAGCAAAGGCTATGGATCCCCTTTCTGAGATTCTTCTGTTTCTTTTGTCTTTGGCCCAGCAGGGCTCTGCTCTGGGCACTATCAAGTTATCTTTCTGCCATCTCTACCTTTCTACGGCTTCCTGATCAGCCTTCTCTGTTTATGTACCCGGTTGTTAGCTGTTCCCTCAAAGGCATTACACACACGTTTCCACCCATGCCTTTCATAATGCCTCAGTGGGACTTAAATCTTGTATTGACTTATTTGATGTGCACTCCCTTTGAGCAGCTTCACAACTGTCCTTTACATCTTCTCACCTTAGAGACTGCTTTCCTGGCAGCTATCACCTCTGCCAGAAGTGAGTGAGCTCCAAGCCCTTTCTTCCAAACTTCCTTTCCTTTCGGTTCATCCGGACAAGGTGGTTCTAAGGACCCGTCCTTCTTCCTTGCCAAAGATTGTCACACCCTTCCACATCGGGCAGACCATCACTTTGCCCACTTTCTTTCCGCATCCTTCAAGGGAAGAGGAGAGGCTCCACCGTCTGGACCCAAAAAGTGCGCTCTCATTCTATCTGCAGTGTACTGGGCTATGCACAAACAGACAATTTCCCGGTGGGTCGTTTTTTGTTTATCAAAGCATGTTACTCCTTGGCCAAGAAGGAGCCTCCTGTGGGGCTGCGTGCTCATTCGACCAGGGCAACTGCAGCCACTACTGCCTTGGGACGTGGCGTTCCCTTGCAGGACATTTGGCAGGCAGCTACGTGGGCCTCGCACACGTTTACCAAGCACTACTGCCTTGACAGTCCAGTCCGGAGAGATGGCTTCTTTGGCCGTTCTGTTCTCCGCGACTTCCTGGTGTAATTCTGTTCGCAGACCCACCTCCGGGGTTGGTATTGCTGGGTATCTATTCTAAGGTAAGGAATCTGACGTCCGCGCGCATGGATGGTGCCTAAGTAGTCTGTGACGTCACCTCTGCACGGGCGCCTAGGGGTACTGCTAAACAAAACTTTCCGGATCCAGTCTGACGCCTGGGGATATTCTAAGGTAAGGAATAGATCACTAACTAATGTCTCTTACAGATATATTGTTGCACAAGTAGTAACTTGTGCATTAATTCCAATGGTCGCTGTAGTAATCCCCTAGGGATATTACAAACCAGAACAGTGGGGAAAAAAGGTAGAAGATAGAATGCATATTTGCAAAAATGAAGCCAGTGGCATCCTAAGCCTGCGAAAATGGAGGGGAACTTGTGCTAACTAGCGCACTCAAAGGATAAAAAACACCACTCCGCACTGTGGGAGGTACTCACTGAGTTGAGGTGGCGGTAATCCTGTTGAAAAAACAGCTGTGCCGTACTTACAGGAGTAGTGAAGTTTCTGCTACAAACGTCCCTTCCCCGGCTCCTCGGTGTTGCAGGAGTCTGGAGGGTTCGGTAGCCCCCAGCCACCAGAATCTATTAAGACTGAGGATTTTGACCTATTGGGTACTATCCAGGGACAACTCCTCTTTTTACTTTCCCCTTTCTATATTTTTTTAACTTTTGATGAACCAGCTTCGTAGCTTCCATCGAGCTGGTCGACCCCCTTGAGTCAACATGACTCTATTGGTGTTTCAATACTATCACCAACGTTATGCATACCGAGCCTTAATTCATCTCTGGCAATAGACGTAGACCCTGCGAAGCAACAGTAGGCATTCCAAAATAAGTGGTTTACTTTCTGATTATGCTTGTGCCGCGTGACCGATTCTGCTGCCCACTAGTGGTTAACTTGTACACCATGCTGCCGCAGTGAGCCTTAGGAAGTTAGCGGTTCATTTTTTGGATACCACGTGACACCAATCGCAGCGCGCATGACCTCACATGCAGTTGCCTGCACTCTATGCACCCCAGTCTATTTTTGAAGCTAGCTCTCTTCCTTGGATCCCGGCTCCGGTTCTGCAACACACAGGAACCTGGTATAATTGTTGGCACATACTGTTGGGCACGTACGCCCTCGTAGTGGTGGGAACAATTTGGCAATTAGTGAGTATAAATACCGATCCCTCCCGACTCCTCTTACACCAAGGAGCCGCAGAAGGGATGTTTGTAGCAGGTAGTATCACTACTCATGTAAGTATGGCACAGACGTTTTTTCAACAGGATTACTGCCACCTCAACCCAGTGAGTACCTCCCACAGTGCGGAGTGTTTTTATCCTTTCAGAGTGCTAGTTAGCACAAGGTCCCCTCCGTTTTCGCAGGCTCTTGATGCCACTGGCTGCATTTTAGCAAGTATGCATTCCATCTACTTCTTTTTTTCCCCCCATTATTCTTGTTTGTAATATCCCTAGGGGATTACTACAGCGACCATTAGAATTAATGTAGTGTGTGTTTTATGTTAAGTGTTGGTTTGTCCGGTATTTGTCACTTTTTTCAGGGCACTACACTGATACTGATAGGCTAACTATCAAGTCTAGACACTGTGTAAATTCACCTTTACTGGTCACGATCTCCACATCAAGAGTGTCTCCATTTAATAGCCGGTGTGTACTTGTGTTCTTTTTCAGATTGACATTGAAGGCATTACCTTGTTCCAGGCCATTTACCATAGTAAGCACATTTGGCTATGTTCGACACATAATATTTATATAGAGACAGTATTAGACTGGTGCACGTGAGTAGGGTAGGGATCTCTGCACCCGTCCTGAATAAGTAACTTTAGGCTTCGAAACAGGTCGACTCACACAGGAGGTTATGTACATTAAATATACAAAAACCTCCACCACACTATTTTAACAATACCAGCACGGAGGTATATTAAAATTCTGTTTAACCCTCACATGCCAGGTATATTTTAACATTCACTTATCCATTCATTCCTGACCCTACCACTCACTACCCTCGCACACCACACATAGTGATTACATCAGTGCTCCCGTGTATCCGCTGGTTAGTAGCACGCCGTGTTCTGTAGGACACAAAGACCTCTATGATGAAGCATGAAACCAAGGGCCCTTTTGGTGTGCGAGGGGTATTTAAAGAACACCAGGTGCTTCCCACCATTGTAGGAAACACTTCCAACTCCAGACCTTGTTTCCTATTTTTCGCCTATATATGGGTGGATTCTATGTGTTCATTAACACATCCCTGTGTGCCGTACCTGCCCAGCAGTGCATGTGGCCTTACGGCAGGGTGCACTATCCCTCATGTAAGGACCTATCTGCATGAGCACATCTTTCAGTCCGTGCCGTCTTGAAGATGGGGATACCCCTCATTCAGGGTTGATGACTATGCCTCTCCTAAAGGAGGGTGGGATAATTTAGGGTGTACTTACCCCAGGTAAGCTTCCCATTGACCCTACCTGGTACTCTCCTAAAATGCCCCTACATTTAGTATTTAGGTGGCTCCCCAGACCTGGAAACTAGTTCATGCCGACCTAAGAATGACTGAGATGCAGCGCAGAAAAGCCTGAAGACTCCTACTGACTTGGCCCAGCCCTACCAGCTCGTCACCAGCTTCAGAGACCCTGCAAATGAAGACGCCCGTCCTGAGCCAGCGCCATTTAGAACCCGAGGCAGACTGCCTGCACTTTGACAAAAAACAGTCTCCGGAGGACAGCGGATCTGGCCGCAAGAAACCTACACATAGGGATCCTGTGCCCTCCATATCTAGAATTTCTTCCCACTCTACGCCTGACTCCTCGGACCAGTGTCCAGGTTGCCTACCCGCCCAAGGCAGGTTTCCCAGCGGTCCTGACCTCGTCCATCTTTGGCTGACCCTCTCTGAACTCTACAACGAAGCCTGCAGACTGAATCCAGAGCTCCCCTGACCACGGTTGGCTTAGGTAAGTGGAATCCAACGTGAAAGGACTCCCCTGCACTTAAATCCCCCTGGTCTTTGGTGAGCTGACCCAACGGTGCCCCTGCGACCCTCAACACCCCAACTTACCTCTGCTGTTGCGGGTCTCCTTTCTGCAGCCTTCTTAGTGACACCTGAAAAGCATTGGGCGCCAGATGCTACTTGCACCCTTGATCCGGCCACCCCTGTGCTGCTGGTGGGGTATGTCTGGTGCTGCCTTGTGCCCCCCGCCCCTGGTTTTGCTCTAACCCCCAAAGCTTGGCCCCTTCAACTGATCTACTTCGAGTATCCACAGTCTCCATTGAAAAGCATTGGGCCGAACTCAGATTTTGGCTGGGTGCAGGGTATACATTCGGCGTCGGGCACCCAATGCTTTTCAATGCAGAACTTGCTTCGGACAAACAGGCTGCAGGCATCGCATCAGAGGTTGCAGGAGGAAGCCCAATGACAGCAGAGGTAAGTTGAGATTCAGGCAGTTGTAGAGGCACAGTCTATTCATCTCACCAAGGCCCAGGGGCTTCGGGTGAAGGGGTGCCTTTTAGACGTAGGATTCTTCTTACCGGAGCCAGTCTGGGGGGGGGGGGGTTGGTGCTGGTTGAGGGAGAGTGGTGCCGGTGGGGGTGGGGGTGGGGGTGGGGGGGGGGGGTTGTTGGGCAGAGTAGGTTGTAAAGAGGGACTGACAACCCTCTGGATTCAGACTCCAGGCGTCCTCATGGAGTCCGAGGGGAGTAAGCCAATGCTGGACTTGAGATCAGGATCGCTGTGGAACCGGTTCTGGGTTAGTGGTCCATTGGACATGGGCTGGAGGTGTTGGATGCAGAGTGGACATGACTTGCGGAACCAGATGGTACCAGAATCCTTTATGTTGGTTTCTTGGGGACAGAACTGCTGTCCTCTGGAGTTCTGGTCTTTGTCAAAGTTAAGGCAGTCTTCCTCTGGTTTCTGGAATTTGCTGGCTGCAGGACAGGCATCTTCTCAGAGGGTCTTTTAAGCCAGTAGGGCTGGGGCCAAGTCAGTATTTGTCTTCAGGCTTCACTGCACAGCGGTGTCTTTGTCCTCCTTAGGCTGCAGGTAACTAGTTTAAATGTCTGAGGGAGCCTCCTAAAAACTGGATTCAGAGGAAGTTTTAAGGGAATATCTGGTAGCAAATGAGCACCTCCTGTGGGAGTGGGCATAGTCCTAGCTCTGTTTGGAGTAGCCCCCTCTTCCTCAAGATAGAAGGGACTGATAAAGGAGGCGATCCTGCCGGTCAGGCCCATAATTCACACCCAGGCGCCAGATCTGCCCTCATTGCCGTTCTGGAGCGGAAAATCATAGTTGTCCCATGGCTTTGAAGACACTTGCATGCTAATGTTTACCTACCCAGTCCTTCACCGTTCACCACACTTCCTCTTTTATCGATTTCTGACAAGGCACCAGAGATGCGATGGGACGGGCACAAAAGACCCAGTATCTTTCCAGGACATATATTACAACCACTCCCCATTCCTTTTGGTGATTGCCACCCATCGACAGTCTTTCTTCCCCCCCGTCCCTTGCCTTAATTAGACTTGGTATTCAGGGAACAAATAAGACTATGTTAAGCAATTTGAATTATATCCGGCATCTGTTTCGTCCTCTGTGGTTCATTGGCACTATGAAGTCACTTTGACTGACCAACAGACGGACTTAATTCGGACAAAAGGCCATAAAAGCAAATGCCTATAACCAGGCCAAAGCAAGCAATCGAATACATAAAACAAATTCACAATCATAAAAATTAGAACAGTAATAAAACAACCTAAGACACCAACAGTACAATACTATTCAACAGAAGATCTATACGGTTGTATGACATTACCACTCGCGTTTTTACAATGCTGATTTTACAACACATACCACTACCATGCATTTAAAATCTTTACTACAGAATCCACTACCGCGCATACTTTACCTCGCTTACAGAAAAATCCAGTCAGTGTAACAGTCACATGCTGTTAAAAATTATCCAATAAAACTTAGTTATTGTGAAAAAAATATATATATATTTTTAAATGACTTTTGTCGATTACAAGTTTACTACTATTTTTAAATGGGAAGCCCTCCAAACCCCTTTTTTTACTTTAACTAAATATAGAACCTACTTACCACCTACTCATCAATACAAACAGGTGTTGTACATACCTGTGTGATAAAGACTTGCATGGTAAAAGTAATTGAGATGTAAAACATGCGTTGTAATTGCATTTCGCGGTGAACACTTTGTGGTAAAGGCTATTTCCGGACTATGCAAGCCGAGGAACGTCTTTAATAGCTGTACAAGCCAGTGTATAATTATCAGCAATGGTAGTTCCTAATAAACACACAATGACTGAAAACTATGATAGTCAACACGACTATCTATGGAGACTAAAAGAAATTGGTTGTGTTGAAGATAATAAAATGATATGCTTAGTATTTAATACTACATGAAGTGACTTAAGCGCAAGATATAATATGAGTCAACGTGTGTTGTGCACAACCCAGCTGGTGTTCCAGGTTGTTAGTAAAGACCACCATAAGGTGCAAACTGCTTTAAAACCTGTGTAGCAGATGATATGGTAACTACCTTCCTGAAAAGGGGCAGGAAAGCCTTCAAATTCCCACAGCTAAAACCTCTAACTAGGGTTTGCTAAGTTGAGGTGAAACATGCTGATTAACCTGCAATTAAAATAACTGAAGGTGAACACAAAGGCTGTGAATCTGTAGGTCACCCATGGCTAGAAATGTCAGCACATGGGGCTGATGTGGTCTGCTAGCCATATGATAGGGGAACTCGGAGTATTTGAGTCCCCCAAAGAACATATCCGGAGAAATCTGGATGCTTTCTTGTTTGTGTGCAATAAATTAGGTTTAAAGTTACATTTCCTTAGATCCGTATAAAAACTACAAAATAGGATAAACCTATGGCGATTTCGGCAGTAGACGCTGCCTCTTATCAGGGTGGCTGATCTTCCATTCGTTGGGGACTATCCTCTCCGTAGGGACTATTGTGTCTGAATCAATATTATTTCTCGGATACAATCTTTTCATCTTGATAAAAGGTGGCTACATCCAATACTCGTAGCCCTAAAAATCTTGACCTGCACTATCATGCAATATTCTGATATTTATTCCATTTAAGAGGTTCCTATCTTTGTTATTACGATCTTGGAGCCCCTTAAAATTTGGACCATTTAGAATTTTTTTTTGCTACATTGGAAATATACTATCTGTCAAGTGAGCCCTGATGAAGTTCCAGAAGGTTCTATCTTTGGGGAATGAAACGTGTTGGCTGTTTTTATGAACTTTTGTGAACTAAAAGATTGAAAGAAATAACGGACTACGTGTTTGTGTTCGGTGCACCGCCTATTGGGAGTCACAGCCTTTGTGTTCTCCCTCACTCTATCTGTATGTGGGGCCTGAGAGTCCCAGGACTCAAGAGTGAGACTCCTGTCGCCAACTTTGCCCGCAGGTGATGAGGGTATGTAGAATAAAGCTCCTAGTGGAAGGATGTTGCAGTCTTCCAAGACTTCCTTTCTACCTCCATCCCCTTTGCGCCCCATGGACCGGACACGATTCAGCTCTAGGCGCTGTTCCCTTCGACATCACACTGTCGACATCACAAGGCGAGTCACAACAAAGTCTATCGAAGTTGTGGAAACCTGTTCCCGATCTTTGATTGAAGAGTCTATGCAAGAGTCTACCCCGCGCCTCCCAACCTACCCTGCAGCCGGGGCGTACCTGGCCCAGATACGAGAATATTACAAATCTCTTCATATTATCTTTGGGTCTTCACCTTCCCCTGAAGTACCCTCTGGCCACCAGGAGATACAGGGAACTTAGACTGTGTCCATGCTAGTGGGTTTGTCCTCAGTCTAAGTTCTGCCTTCTGATTTCAAATCCGTTTCGATGTCCGTGCACAGCCCTCCTGGGTTCCCACCTTCAGCGCCTGGTTCAAATCAGCCACCTCTGACAATGACGAAGGGGGTGCCGATCAACACCACGCCCCCGCCCCTTCTGACGCAGAGGCGTTGTCGCTTTGATGCCAGATGGCATCTGATGCTGTGCTCGTGGAGCTGCTTGTCTCAGGCCCTTTTTCTCCGTTCTCAATGGGCCCCCTCCTGCTTTTCCTACCAAGGAACACTATTATTCAGGTGATGGAGCCAATTTGTAGTTTCCCCACCCAATCTGACACTGGCCATCCTCCTATGGAGGACAGCTGGCTGACTTGAGTTGGGTGACACTAGTGGCTTGGAGTCTTCCCCAGCCCCTGACCTCCTTTCCCGGCCTAGCCTTGCTATACAGGCGAGCTCCTCTCTAGGTGACTTGCTCAGACAAGTTTCTATTTTGGATATGACCCTTCCTTTTGTAGAAATGACGACTGATCCCTTATTTGGCGTCCTCCATCAAGGCCAAACTGGTAGAGCCGGTGCTCCCAAATATTGAAGCGCTATTTGAAGTTTTGTTGTGGGCTTGGGCTAAACCAAATACAGGGACTCTCTGGATTGTTCCTTTGCTTGCACACTGTCTGGGTCCAGGTGATCTGTCCTGTCTCTTCCACTATCCTACTCCTCAGTTTTGTGGTAAAGGCTGCTTTGGCCACCCAGAATATCAACACTCTTCCTACTGTCCCTCTGGATAGTCCATAAAGCTAGCGACTTGTGGCATGCATGTTTTCTCCTCCAGAAGTTCTGTACTGTGATCCCTTAATACTACTTGCGTCCTTGGATGCTTTCCCATACATTGTGGGACTTACTGGCACATCTCCTGTCCTCCTTTTTGGATGAGGTCCGTAACGATCTTGGTCCGTTAATAAGGGATGGGCATCAATTAGATAACCTAATCATTCAATGTGGAGTGGATACCATTGACTCTAGAGGTCAGGAAATGACCTCTTCGGTGGCACTATGTCCACGTGCCTGGTTGTGCGCCTCTGGGTTTTCGGAGGCCTTTGGCACCGGTCTATTCCGCACCCATGCAGACTCTGCATTACAGCGATTTCGGGACAGTCTGGGCAGTGAAGCCTCTTAATTCGGTTTACTCTCCAAGTCTGCCTTCCCAGCTGACTTACTTCCCTAACTCCCCACAGACTTACTTGTGGATTTTTTACATTTATTTTATTTCTATTGAGCCATTGGCATGCTGCTTGTGTTTTTTTTTTCTTCTTTTTTTGTTTTAATTAGTCCTGCGGGTGGCACCCGGTAAAGTTTTCCTGCTTTTAGCAGGTGCTATTTTATTTCTTCTTACCCATCAAGGCAGATTGGAGTCGGGCTTTTTTGTTTTTGTGATCCTGGGTGGGTTTCAATCACTATGGTATAGGGGTATTTCTTCTTTCCAAACTTCATGCAAGTCATCATTATGGTATTTTGTGTGGATTCACTATTGCCTTGTTACCTGTTTCTCGTGGAACATCTTCTGTAACCCTTTGTCGTTCCCGGGTAAACTTATGGTATTTTATTATCCCTTATAGGGAATTTTCCCTTGTACACTAAACATTGTGCACACCGCTTTCCGTCTTGCATGTTTGCCCTATTATGGTGTTTCTCTCGTACAGCTCCCTTTTTCCATGAATTATTGTTTATGCTTTCTTATAGTGTTAATCAGTGTTCCGGACACGCTCTTCTTTCTCTAGCAGTTTTTTGTGATACATGGTATGGTTCCCTCCCTGTGGTGTCTTGTGCCCTTATCAATAAGTCTTGCACTGCTTTAACAGGCTGCTATTGATATTCCGGATGTGATGGGCTTGCCGCTCCTTTCTTTGGCTCCTATGGTGCTTGTTTGGATAAAATAAAATAATAAACAGGACTTTATACATATCAAATGTGATGCGCTATATCTGTGTGTGTATATAGTGCATTTTATATATGTAATTTCATTTGTGGAACTGGTACAGCGTTTTCTTCCTCTCCTTTTTCCTGCTGGTTTGATTTCGGGTTGTGGAAGTTGCTCTGACTCCTGTGAGCCCATCCATTCAAGGACCGGCTCACTTAACCCACCACCCTTGGTCTGTTTGGCTGCTTCATCCTTGCAGACCAATGTCTGTCTTTTCGCTTTGGGCACCATCCTCATCCCTTCTTGTTACCACATGCACCACTATTCATGGTCTGCTATCGCCATGGCTTCTACTTGTCTGTTCCTTTATTCTTCAGTCCTCACCTTAGTCTCCTTCTGTGTGCTGGCTATTTAACTCTTTTAGCGAGGGTCTTGGACCCTTTGTTTTCCTTTTCTGCTAGAGTGGTTCATTAGTAACTTGGTTCCTCTTCTCGGCCATTTTCTTTTCCTCTAAGGTTTCTTCTATTTCCTACACAGAGCATATTTGTGCCTATGGGTCATTCAGAGTTAGTTGTTTCAGTTTTGCATCGTGATTCTTTCTGGATTCACTATGCTGTGCATTATTCTGCGTTCTAGTGGTTGGGTCCGGAATCTTAGTCCTTTTTTTTTTTTTTTTTTTTATGTAGCCCAGGTGGGCGTCTACGTCCCACCTTTTGGTGTCCTTCCTGTGACGTTGGCATGCTTCCTGCAGAAGCTCCCACTCTTGGACGCCATCTTCAGATTCTTTTTTCAGCTGTTGAGTCTGGATTGTTCCCGAGAGGGCTCCAGAGATTTGGAGAAAAGAAGCCAAAAGCCACGTTTTTGGGAAGAAAAGAGTTGAGAAGACTAAGTGAGACTACATCATAGAAGGGGACGACGAAGGAAGAGGATCTTCGAGGAACTTCGTCCAGAAGAGAATGTGCAATCAGAGGGCCCCCTGAATGCAAGAGATGGACAACACACCATCCAAATTCTACAGTAACTGCCACCACAAGTACGCACAGAAAGACCAACACCCAGTCTGCAACCTCTGCCTGCCGGTCGACCACGAAAGCAGGGACTGCAACGCCTGCTCCGCCTTTACGCTGAAGCCCCTTCGAGTGAGAGAGAGGCAAAGAAGACCTAACTTCGCCATGCAGGGCAAGGGCCAACCACTGTCCCTTCGAGACCTGGGACTCGAGACCGACGAGGAGGATTACGTCGCCGAAGACGACGGCTACACGGTTGTAGAGACCGATAATACGAAGACTCCAGAAAAGGTACGAGACTCGACGCCGCAAAAAGGCCCAAAAGACTCTCGCCAGTCTGCCCATGACTCTCGAAAAAATGAGGGCAAGACCCCGAAAGCTTCGGCGTCCGCAGCAACATCCAGGGCCAGCGGATCCTCGCAGAAGGACTCCCAGGCGCCGAAGGACGGCGACCAGCCACGGTCATCGTAAAGCGTCCACGAAGAACGCTCGACGCCGAAGACCTCTTCGACGTCTATGAAGGACACAAGACCAGTCTTGACGCCGCAACCAGTCTTGACGCGGCAACCTGTCTTGACGCCATCTTGCCAGACAAAGAGACCGGCACAACCACTCGACGTCGACCAGGCTGCCGAGATGGAAAGAAAGAAGAGAAGACTCGAGGCAGAGATGGAGAACATCCTGCAGCGAAAAAGATTTCGACAAAAGGATGAAAGCGTATACAATTCCGTCGAAGCCATAGCCACCGGTGGTAGAGTTCGTCGAGGAAGAAGAGTTCGAGGTCAAAGGACCATCAGAAAACCAGGAAGATCTGGAATATCGGGAAGAAGAGACCCCCCTACTATGAGGGGGAGGCAGATGACGACTAGTGGACATTTCAGGGCTCGACATACTCTGACACACAGGACCTAGAGTGGCAGGACCTCGAAACCGAGAGTCCAGAAGAGGGAGTGGACACATATCCTGCGAGGCCCTCGCTGCCTGACGACATTGGACTTTACAATGAAGTCATCAAGAACGCAGCAACAGCGTTCAGAGTAAAACTCGAGGAAGAATAGCCAAAGGCGGATTTCCTCGTGGAAACACTGCTAAACCCGCTGCGAGCTGCCCGGGAGTTGGCTCTTCAGCAGTTATACCGCTGAAAGCGACTCCAAAGAGCCAACCAGTAAATCTCCCCCCAGAGTGCCACCCATATGTTGCTGTTCTTAATGTCCCCTCTCTGAAGGATGTTCATCTTGAAACCCACCAGGCCTTAAAGAATAAAACTCTGCATTGGTTGAAATCCAACAAACCGCTACCTAGGGGCCTGGATGGGCTGATTCTCGTAGTGCGTAGGGTGGGCTGGGTAGGACAGGGCAAGAAACGCCTAGAAGGAGATTGTGTGGTAGTCAACTTTAAAGACAACAGAGTTGCACATACAATCTGTAACCATAACCAAGTAGTGGGCGGTACAGGCATTGATGTGGTGGATTTAACTTATTTCTACCCGCGGCCTGTTATGAATTACATCGGCCCACCCTATGCTGAGATACAACATAGTAATAGTGGTTGCCCAGGATATTCGGTGGCACCACAGTTCCACCCACAGGCAGCCTGGTCAGGTTTGAACTGGGGCTCTACAGGTTATTGACTTGCTGATGTCTGTGGGGTGGCCTTGGGGGATCATAAAGCGGGCGGGGTTGCCCATCCTACTGCACTGTTGACTAGCTCATCCACCCCAACAATAAACCATATAGCCCCATCTGTCATCCGGGAACCTGGTGGGGGGCGGGGTAACAATGGAGAGGGCAGTGGACCTCTCGTTCCGGTCGGGGCAGATGTCCGCCGCGATGTCGTGCCAAGCCGCGTCCCGGCTGTAACGGATCCAGTCCTTAGGATTTTCAGCTGGAACGTGGCTGGAATTGAAAGGAAGCTGGCCCTGCCGGACTGGAATGCCCTTGTGGAAGAGTACTCTATTTGCATCTTCCAGGAGACATGGAGCAGGGAGCGCACCCACAAGGTGGGATATTCTTCCTACTCTATTTCTGCTGTCTATCCGGCATCTGGGAGGGGACGCCCCTCGGGTGGTCTCCTTATCTGGGTGGCAACTTCTTTAAATTGTAGAGTAGAGGAGCACCAGACCAATTGCCCTGATCTCCTTAACATCACCCTAAAAGATGCCCGGGGTTGTGTCATTTTGAACATTTATAACATCTATGCTTGGGGTACAAAGGGTGGTAGACAGTCCCCCACTATTGCTCTCCTGGAGGGCCTGCTAAGGTCATCTCCATTTAAATCATGTACCCTGGTTGCGGGCGATTTAAACTGTACGTTCGAGCCCTTGGGCTCGGACGACACCTTGGATCTGGAGTAGGAGGGGGATTCCGGCTTTAGAGCTAACCCCGATCAAGAGGTGGACTGAAGTGGCACTCCAGATTAACACTCTTAGCATGGAATTCGATCTGAGGGCCCTCAACGGGAGGTCAAGCTCTGATAAGGCGGGAGCCCATACGTACAACAGGCCCAACCACACGTCAAGAATTGATTAAATCTTGCTTGACGTGTGCTTATGGAGCTCGGTGAGGGATATGGAAATTATCGCGTCCGTTGAGAGCGATCACAACCTGCTCTCTCTCGCTCTGACCCCCTGGTGGTCGGAGGGTAAAGGGGGCCCTTGGCCCCGTACCATCGCTAAATTTGGGGAAACACTTGTTTTGAATTGTGGTAGGCGGCTGAAGTGGCCAAAGCTCACCCTATCCGCGGAGAAGGTTGCAGCTATAACACTATTTCTAGCCACAGCCCAACGTAATTTGGACTCCCTTGAGGGCGGGCCTGAGGAGGTGTTTGGGACCTTTTGTGACTTGACCACGGCCATAAGCAATTTGTTTATTGTTCCAACTAGACACACTGGGGCTAAGACACGGGCCCGCCCATTGAATAGACAGGGCTGGTATACCCATAAATGTGGGGCAAGTAAGAAAGCACTGGTGGAAGCAGTTAAATCAAAGTCCCAAACTAGGACCAGGCCGGCTAGGAAGATCTACACCCAAACCTTAAAAATTGCGAAAAAGGAGTGGGAGGAAAAATTTTGGGCGGACCTTCTGGATGCTAGTCAAGGAAAGGATGCTAGGGGCTTCTTGAATTTGGTGGGATCCTGGAACAGACCTGATGGCACGTTGAGGACATGCACTATCCCGGCCCAGATCTGGTTTAACCACTTCAGGGCCTTATACTCACCGGTAGAAGGGTCCCTCAATGAGCCATTTTCCCCGGCCCTCTTGGCAGAGGACAGCGCTCTCGACCCCTTCACTTTACGGGAGGTCGTGAATGTAATTAAGTCCTTGGTACCCTTGAAGGCAACCGGTCCTGATGGGCTTCCAGGGGACCTACTACGAGCGTACCCGACTGAATGGGCCAAATTGGTAACCGCCCTTCTGAATGCCATCTTGGAGGGAGGACCTGTTCCTGAATCTTGGAAAGGGGCAGAGGTTGTTCCCATATTTAACAAGCATTGGAAATGCAATAGGTCTCGCAATAACGCGAGTCTGAACTATTAGCATTGTAAATGATAATGCCCTTTATTTTTGCGTTCTGGTTTTTGGAACATAAATAAAAGGCTTTGTCATTTACAAGGCCTATAGCTTAAATTTGCGTTAAAACGAGACCTATTGCATTGCAATGGTGGTGGTGCTGCTGAGTTTTCTCTGAATCTGCACTCTGAATCTGCACTCTGAATCTGCACTCTGAATCTGCACTCTGAATCTGCACTCTGAATCTGCACTCTGAATCTGCACTCTGAATCTGCACTCTGAATCTGCGAGTGGCGTTGCGTGTGTGAGTGGCGTTGCGTGTGTGAGTGTCGTGTTGCGTGGATGATAGTGGGCTTGCGTGGGTGTGAGTGGCGTTGCGTGTGTGAGTGTCGTGTTGCGTGGATGATAGTGGGCTTGCGTGGGTGTGAGTGGCGTTGCGTGTCTAAGTGTTGCTGTGTGGGTGAAAGTGGCACAGAGCCTTTGATGTGGCCTGGCGCAGGAGAAATGCTGCTGCTGCTAATTAAATACAAGAGTGGCCGGGAAGCGGCCGGGAAACACAAGTACGGCCGGCCACATAATTAGGGGAGGAGAAGCCGCACAGCACACGCTGGGAGAAGCCCTTTGATGTGCTGTGCGGCCGCGATGCGCGCTCTGTGCTGGGGGAGGGCCATTACCCTGAACTCGCGGCAAGATCAAACGAAGGGTGGGAGGGACATTGAGGAATAGATGGCCATGAAAGTGTATGGGCCAAAAGCGCGTGCCTGTGGCCACGTGCACTCGAAGAAAACGCCACGAAAAAAGCGGTGGTTTCACAATCAGTTCGAGCACTTGAATTCTCGCCATTTCCCATTCCTTCGGAATGGTAAAGGCGAGACCTAAAAAGGGCTGTCGGAACAATCCGGGGAACTATAGCCCGATAAGCCTGATTGACTCGACACAAAAGGTGGCGGGAAGGCGATTCTGGGGAGGATTCTCAACTGGGTGGACGAAAATCATATCCTCTCTGATTTTCAGGCGGGATTCCGCTCAGGAACGGGGACCATTGAACAGGTCTTCAGACTGATGCTATTGCATTGGAAGGTGGTGGTGCTGGGCAAAGGCAGTCTCTATCTGGCCTTTATTGACTTGAAGACTGCCTTTGACCTGGTTCCTAGGGAGGAACTCTGGAGGGTTCTGCAGGGTCTTGGGTTGCCCCCTTACATTCTGTCGCTCCTGATCAAACTCCACACAGATAACTATGCCCAGGTGCGTTGGGGCCAGAATGTGGAAAAGACTGACAGGATCCCGGTCTGCAGGGGCGTCCGACAGGGATGTGTGCTAGCTCCCACACTATTTTCCTTGTACGTAAATGGTGTGGTAGAGCACCTGCTTCAAGAACCAGCAGATGCACCCTCCCTGGGGGGCGTACGGATCCCTACCCTGCTGTTTGCAGACGACACCCTCCTCATTGCCAAGACTCCCCAGGGTCTCCAGAAGCTTTTGAATCGTTTCCAGGGATTTTGTTCAGCAAGGGGTTTGGTGATCAGTGTGGACAAGACAAAATACCTGATCATGCACCCACCACGGAAACTAGGACGCGCTCCAGTCTTGAACTCTGTCCCTCTCGAGAAAGTCTCCGAGTTTGACTATTTGGGAATACGTATGAGCTATGTTATGAGCTGGACACCTCACATTAACAAGATGGTTCTTAGCCATAAAAGGGTGGGGGGTGCGCTGTTAAGGGAGTATCGCGCCTCATCTAAACAGTCTGTGGCACCTGTAGTTGACATTTACAAAGCAAGAGGAGTCACTGCAGCGTTATACGGGGTGGAGCTATGGGGCCTATGCAACTTGGAGGCTCTATCCAAGTCGGAGAGTAAATTTTTGAAAGACCTACTGACTCTCCCCTTGAGCACCCCTACAGTTCCGGTGCTCTTGGACGTGGGCTGGAAATCGATCAAGGACCAGGCCCGCCTCCGGCCGCTGCTTCTATGGGCCCGCTTGTGGAGGGTCCCAGAACTGAAATCATATGCCGATGGGCTGTCTGAGGTGATGGGAATGGGGGGCTGGCACAGATCAAGTGGTTAAGGGATATCAAAAACCTCTTGGGGGAACTGGGCTTGGGGGATTCTTGGGCTACAAAATCCGCTCCACCCAAAGCTATCCTGAAAAAACTGTACTGGGAATGGGTCTCCTCAACTTATCGGTAATTCCCGTCACTGCAACTCCACTGCAGCTTTTTTAAGAATTAAGGACGTGGTGGCTTACGAACCCTATCTGGATTTGATTACCATGCCAATTGATAGGGCTCTTTACTTTAAGTTTAGAGTGGGCACTCTTCCGATAGGGGTTCTCCTTTCCAGATGGAAAATGCCTGTCCAGTTATCGCCATTTTGTGCCCTTTGCTCCACAAGGTCCGAGACGGTGGCACATATCCTTTTTGAGTGCCCCGATTATTCCCGACCAAGGAGGTGTTGGCTCAAACCTCTATTCGGACTATTAGGAACACGCCAGCATATGGTGGCGTTACGTATCTTACTAACTGACACTTCCCCACCTATAGTCTGTGGTGTCTCTAAATGTTTAAAATGGGCATGGTTGATTCGCTCTAAAAGACGGTCTATTTCAATGTAATTCATTTTTAAACTTATTGTATGTATCAATGGCTTTTTTTACTTGTTTTAATCCTTGAATGCATTTTTAAATTGATGATCTGCAGTTTTATACATGTATGTAATGCTTTTTAAGATATATCTGCATATCGAAATAAAGCGATCAACCACCACCACCACCACCACCACCACCACCACCGCTAACAATACAAACTAGGAGCCAGTACCTGCCAATGTTCGAAAGCATCAAAGGACAAGGGAGAGCGGCCTTAAAAGAGCCTGCGACTTGTAAACCCTTTACAGCCAGGACGGATATGTACAGGCACTCCTCAAAGGACCCACCCTACATCCAGGGATCAGTCACTGCAGACTCCATCATTGCGGCAACAGCAAAGAAAAGGGCCAATGTCCAGACAACTTCAGGACCACCTCCAGACAAGGAGAGCAGAAGGATGGACCTGACAGGGAGAAAGATCGAGAGGAATGCCGCAACGCACTGGCTCATGGCTAATTCCGACGCCCTACTGAACAGGCACCAATACCAGATCCTGGACGAACTGGGCCAGTTAGTCAAACACCTCCCACAAGAATACCAGCAAAGGGCTACGCACCTGGTAGAGGAGGGGACGAACGTGGCAAATTCTTGCCTAAAAACAGCACTGGACGGTGCAGACACATCCAGCAGACTTATGATGCTGGGCATCACTGAAAGGAGACCAGCCTGGCTCAGAATATCAGGCTTTAAACTGGAGGTGCAACACAACATCCTGAACACACCGTTCAACGGTGAGACACTGTTCGGAGCACCAGTGGACGAAAAGCTCACCCAGCTGAAAAAGGACGACACCGCAAGATATAAGGGGTCCTTGCAATTCAGAGGAATAGAGAGGAACCCCGTCGCGGAGACCAAACTGAAGAGGGGGGAACCAGCCGGGAACGTCACACCAGACTTTCCACCAGTCACATCAGGGTGACACTCGGACGCAACAAGGCCAGCAAAAACACTGGTAATACCAACAAAGGGGGCAGTCCTTTCGCGGGAGGGCAAATGCACGTGGAAACAACAGAAGAGGTGGAAAACAACCCACCTCCAAGTGACTCTGCCACACTACTAGTGCACACCCTTTCAAAAACTGCAGGGGTGGAGCACAGATACAACAAAGAGTGGCTCGGACTAAACATCCAAGAGCACGTATCACCGGTGGGAGGAAGACTGAACCTTTTCTTCCAGGAGTGGAAGAAAATAACTACAGACGGATTCTCAACACCATACAGTACGGACACTGCATAGAGTTGGAAAGAACACCACCAAACAAAAAACCAAAAAGAGCACTAGCAAAGAAGGAACTAGAGCTACTTCAAAGGGAAGCACAAGAACTCCTGCAGAAGGAGGCTATCGAGCCTGTACCTCCCTTAGAGAGGAACAAGGGGGTGTACTCTACGTACTTCCTGTTACCAAAGGTAGACGAAACAATGAGACCCATCCTGGACCTAAGGTTCCTCAACTAATGCCTAAAAACACAAATTCAAAATGACATTCCTGCAAAAGGTCCTTCCACAGATACAAGGCGGGGACTTCATGGTCACCATAGACCTCAAAGATGCCTACCTGCACATCCCAATGAACAGGCGGCAGAGACATCTGCTAAGATTTATCATCAACACAGATCACTATCTATTCACGGCACTGGCATTTGGACTGAAATCAGCACCAAGGGTATTCACAAAGTGCCTCGCAGCAGTCGCAGCACACTTAAGGAGGGAAGGGATCCATGTATACCCTTACCTGGACGACTGGCTAATAAAGGCAAGGTCATACAAGACATGCAAACGGCACGCACAGCGAGTGACAGACACACTGATGGCCCTGGGTTTCTCCATCCACTGGGGAAAATCCTCCATGAACCCAGAACAAGTAAAAATGTTCATGGGTGCGCAGATGAACACCTGTACAGGAGAAGGTGTTCCCCAGCGAGAGGAGAACGCTGGCACTGTTGAAGGAGGCGCGCCTCTACCAGAAGGGGCGAGCTCTGACAGTGAGGACTGCGAGCCGCATGATGGCCTCATGCATACACATAGTGCCGAATGTACGACTCCACATGAGACCACTCCAGTAGTGGCTACAGGATCAATGGTCACAAGCTACAGGTTGTTGGGAAGACCTAGTGGTTGTAACGCACGCAGTGCATGAGGAGATATCATGGTGGAACAAAGGAAACCTAACAAAAAGGAAGCCTCTGACACCACCAACACCAACTGTGACCATCACCACAGAAGGGATTGGGAGCACACATGAAAACTCAGAATGAGGGGTCTGTGAACACCGGCGGATGCGGTCAAAATCATCAATTACCTGGAAGTAAAGACCGTTTTCCTCGCAGTAAAGGCATTCCAGACGAAGCTGTACAACCAAACAGTGTTGATCCAGACAGACAAAACAGCGATGTTCTTCATAAACAAGCATGGAGGAACACAATCGGCCCCGCTGTCAGAACTAGCGCAGGAAATATGGAGAAGGGCCATCCCACTAAAAATAGATCTACTGGCGATTCATCTGCCAGGGAAGGACAACGTGGAAGCGTACTGGCTCAGCAGACAGACATCGGCTTCCCACGAATGGGAGCTCAATGCCCAAGAGACAAAGAGACTGTTCGACAGGTGGGGAACACCTTCGATAGACCTGTTTGCAACATGTCAGAATGCAAAATGCCAGCACTTCGCATCCAGGCAACCAGGGGAAGGGTCACTGGGGAATGCCCTATGGATAAGCTGGTCAAAGACATTGGCTTACGCTTTTCCGCCGATTCCCCCTGATACACAAGGTACTCGGCAAGTGCAGAACGACCAACATGACCCTGATACTGGTCGCACCACACTGGGCCAGACAGACCTGGTACTCGCAGATTATGGAGATGACCGAGTGCACCACACAGATTTGGGAGAAGGAAAGACCTACTCTCCATGCAAAACGGAGAGGTGTTGCATCCAGAGCCGGAAAGCCTCACACTGGCAGCCTGGCTCCTGAGGACATAGAGTTCGCACACCTTAAATTACCTGAGAGCACCCTGAAGGTACTTCGAGAATCAAGAAGACCTAGCACGCAGAAGTGCTACGTGGCCAAATGGAAGAGGTTCACACTATGGTGCAGAAAGGAAAAACTGCACAACAAGATGACAAGAGACTCAACAGTGCTTAAATACCTCACGCACCTGCTCGAGGCTAATCTGAGCTCATCCTCGCTAAGGGTACACCTGGCAGCCATAGTTGCTTACACTAGAGGAGAGACAGGCAAAAGCTTCTTTACTTCACAAATTGTAAAAAGATTCTTGGAAGGTGCAAAGAGGATCGCACCGCCAAAGAGGTTACCAGCGTGGAACCTCAATCTAGTACTGACGGAACTCATGTAAGCGCCCTCTGAACCGATCCATAAGGCCTCACTACAAATGCTAACCTTGAAAACAGCTTTCCTGGTGGCAATCACCTCGCTGCGCAGGGTGAGCGAGCTACAGGCGTTAACGCTACAAGAACCCTACATACAAATTCACAACGATAGGGTGGTGATGAGAACGGACCCACACTTTATGCCAAAGGTGGTGTCTAAGTTCCACATCAACCAAACTATTCAAATACCTAGTTTCTTCCAGAAACCAATGACAAACGCAGAAAGGGCACTGCACACTCTGGACGCCAGACGTGCAGTCATCCACTACATAGAGAGAACTAAGGATCACAGAAAAACAAAACAATTTTTTTGTCATTCGCTGACTGTTTCATGGGAAAAACAGTTACTAAGGGGACAATTGCTCGATGGATCGCACAAGCAATACAATTCGGCCACAAACAAGCTGGGCAAGAACTAGCAGAGGGGCCACAGGCCCATTTAACCAGGAAAATGGGAGCAACAATAGCCTTCCTGGCCAACACTCCCATTCAGGACATATGCCTGGCGGCAACATGGGCTTCAGTGCACACGTTCACAAAACGCTACTTTGTTGACATACAAATGAACAAAGAAGCACAAGTAGGACAGAAGGTGCTTCAACACATTAAAAAATCCAGGCTCATCTTCCACCCAGCCGCCACAATGATAACAAACCGCTACAAAGTCAATGCACAGCATAGTGAATCCAGAAAGATTCACGCTGCAAAACTAATAGTTTCTTACCTGTCGGTGTAGTTTTCCAGCTTGAAGATCTTTCTGGATTCACTAGCGAACCCACCCACATCCGCCAGAAAGATGAGGACGGAGAAAGAGGTGGTAAAAACAGGAAAAAGACTTAAACAGACTTTTGAAGGAAAAAGCGGTAAAACAAAATATTGAAACATTGCCAAACAATTCGGAAACAGAACACAAACGGGAAAAAAAGAATCCAAAGATGGCGCCGAAAGGTGGGAGCTTCCGCAGGAAGCATGCCGACGTCACAGGAAGGACACCAAAAGGTGGGACGTCGACGCCCACCTGGGCTACAAAACCCCCCCAAAAAACAAAGAAAAACTACGATTCTGGACCCAACCACTAGAATGCGGAATAATGCACAGCATAGTGAATCCAGAAAGATCTTCAAGCTGCAAAACTACACCGACAGGTAAACTATTCGTTCTTCTTGAACTGTTTTGATGTTTCTTATTGAGTTTTTTTCTCTCGTTTTTTTCTCTCGTTTTCTTCAGCTCCCTTTGAGAGCTGTTGAGTTTTTTTTCCCCTTCATGTACAGGTGTATACTGAACTCTTTGAACCTACCGTTCTGCTGGATTTTCTTCCAACAGATTTATACCACCTGCACTTTTTTCTGTTTCCTGTCTCCTGTAGATGCTGTTCCCTGGAGATAGAGAGAGATATTATATATATATATATATATATATATATATATATATATATATATATATATATATATATATATATATTCTACTTCAAAGGTAAGGAATATGTGGCTAGATGACTATCAGATGAACAAGTTACTTACCTTTGGTAACCCCTTGTCTGGTAGAGACGGGAATAGCCGCAGATTCTTTACCGATCCTCCCTGCTCTGTGAATTGATTTATTCCTACCTTTAATATCCTGCTTGATATTGGGATATTCCTCTGGCTTGAAATTGGAATACTCCTACTTGCAGATAGTTCTGTATTGACGGATCTCTTTATTGGCGCACAGTTGCCTTGGCCAGTGTCTGCAAGTGGGCTGTGTTTTGCACTGACTGTAGTCAGCGAAGGAACTGACGTCAGCGTGTCGGGAAGGGGCATTAATGGACTGTTGAAGTCACATCTGGTGTCTGTCATTACAAAGTCCCCTATGCCCTCCACTGATGCGCAGAGGTACTGCTGAAAACCTTACCAGATCTACTGTGGCACCTCGGGAGAATTCAAAGATACGGAACCTGCGGATAGATCTGGTCTCTACCAGATAGTTACTGAAGGTAAGTAACTTGTTTGTTAATATCCTTAAGGTCACATGTTTCTTTTAAATGAATTATTTGGGCTTGTAGCTACGTTATGCCTATCTGGGAATAACCACTTGATCCTAATATTGGCCACATAACATGAAATAACATGGTTGAGGACGGCTGGGGGACAACTAAGGTTAAGCGGGAGGGGTGAAGGAAAACCAGTAGTATTGAGAATTGACCCATGTGCAGTCAGTAGTGTTTTATGCCTGTTAGGACCTATATAAAAAGAATGTTCGGGCAGCTAAGGAGCCCACAAAGTCCTCTCCACTTTTAAAAGTTTCAGCATGGGCTTTGAACTGATTTTGTGGAGGCACATAATTAGAATCAGTTGGAACAATGCATTCTGTGACCAAATTTCCTTGCCAATAGGGGGACTGCCATTTATAGTCCTGGAATTGGGACCAGTTGGTACAATATATTTAGTGCCAAAGTTCACCTTGCCGATAGAGACTGTTGTTGATAGTATGGTTATTAGTTGTCATCTGCTGTTCTATTGATGTAAAATGATGGACCAGAGGCTCGGCAGATAGCACAATCTGAGCAGGTTTAGAACAAAGGATGATGGGTTGTCAGTCAAAATCGGAAAGACTAGTATAAACAGCATACTGATTCTTAGTGCCTTTGCCCTGTGCTTCATGCTGTAGTTAAGTACACAATAACAGACTAATGGATGAAGAGAGCTAGCTGAAAATCCCTATTAAGTACATCATACATATAATTTTAATACCATTATTGGGACTTATCTAATGCCAAGCCTTAGTTTTTTCTGGATCATTTATACCTGCTGTCTCAGTTTAAGCTGTTAGTAACTGTGCAAGAAGGAAATAGATGGTCTTTGATTTCAACACCCTTTGCCAGTCCAGTAAATGTTTTCCTAAATGCAACCTTGGCACTCCCTGGCAACAGTAATTTTAGGATATACTTGAGATCTAATTTTAGTACAACTTTTTTCCTCTGAAGGACCATGAAAGGAGTGCTTCTTACTATGGTATACCCTGGAAGCTTACGGTTTTAAAAAGTGATGTGCACTGCACTTCCTTTTCTCAGTGATTTTACTGAATGTGTACAGATTTATGCGCCACATGTTCGTTTAGTTCATTACTTGAAATGTCTTGTTGTAAAGCGTTTCATGTGTTATTGCAGGCTGAAAGTCCAGCGCTTAAGAAGTCTGTCTCATTGCTTTCGTTGAGTACACCCAACAGCAACCGCAAGAAACGTCGTTTGAAAGATACAATTGCGCAGCTGAGCAGAGACGCTGAAGCCTTTCCACCCCTTAAACGGCCTTCAGGTGAACACTCGCTTTCCTTTGGATCCTTATTGGACCTCACCAACACACCAGATGCTGTAAAGTTTTCAGGTATTTTGATGTCCGACATGCCTAGCATGTAGTAAGCAACTTGGGTTTCCTGGAACATACAGTAGCCCTGTGCTTAAAGCTGGAACAGTGACCATAGCCCACTGATTTTACCTTGCTTCAGTTTCGTATAAGTAACTAACTTTCTTTTTCGAATTGTGCAGGAGGCAGCTTAGAAAACAGGAATGCATGCAGAGATAGAGAGGTCATCTGCCATCAAATTCGTAGAAGTAGTCAGTCAAGGAGGAGCACAAGGAAAATGGAATTTAATTCTGCAAAACGTAATCCACTGCTGGACAACTTTTTTGACGTTCATACGACGTGCTTCCGAGACTTATGATATTGTATATAATCTGTTTGAAGTCTCTAGTTAGAAATGTATTCCTGTTAAGTGGTAAAGCACAGGTACCTCCTAGCTCGGGAACGTTCGAGTTTAGGTGTGAATATGAAAGTTTGCATTCATAAAGATGGCTCAATGGCTTTTTCCCTGAAGTAGCTACCTTGAAATTGATCAAATCAACAATCTGAATTTAAAGTCACTTTTTGTGTCACCAAAAATACATTTAACTGATAGTCTCTTGAAGAGGGTATAGCAGAGTAAAGTACAAAACCCAATTTATTGTAATGCAGATGGTGTCTAATGCTAGTAGGCTTGTGATGTGTTCTGAAGAACCAACCGTGTTCTTCATAATTTAAGGATTTGATTAGATTAACATTAATTTGGATGCCTTATAATTCACATTAAGTAGTCTTTCTATTTCGGTCCTATCTTCCATGTCCCAGGGTTGTTGGTGCAGAGGTGTCTTTAGGTGTCAGGTTTTCTGACCAGGAGCGGTCTCGGTACAGAGGGCCTACATGCAGGGGCTGTAGTGGACTCCCTGATGTCAGAGTGGTGTCGCCACACTGGACTGTCTCAGGAGGGTTGTGGGACCATGCTGACACCTTTGGCCCACTTCCATTCTGGCTTTTCAGCGACGGATGTCATGTTGTCTTCAGGTGTCAGGTTTCTGTGGTCACGAAGTCCTTCCAGAGGTATTTGTATTCCTACAGGATGCTGGGAAGCAGGTTAGCTGCTTCTCGGGAGGTCTTCGTTCCTGGGTGAAGTGCTGACAGGTTTCTCAGGCTTTGGAGACTTGACAGCCGTAGGACAGTCGACTTCTGTTGCAATTGGCGAAGGCAGGAGGCAGGATTGGGGTATAAGTCAGTTGCTGGATCTTCTGTTCTTGCAGTATGCTACTCTTCTCGTCCTTTGTCTTTCAGGTCAACAGAATCTGTTCTTTTGCCAGGGGCTACCCTAAATACTGAATTTTGTGGAGTGTAGGGTAGTGCCAAAGGGGCTCTGGACAAAGTGGGTCTGCTTCCTCTCCTGTGAGGGGAGACATTCACGTTTCAAAGGCGACAAGTCTTCAAAGCTTGCCGACCTAGGAATGCTAATCAGCCGGTCATCCTGTGGGCGAGGGTGAGACACCCTCTTCCAGGACAGACTTCTATTTGGGTCTCCTGAGATCAAAAGGCACCCCTTCCCGCCCCCGCCCCCCAGGTCAACAGAGTCTCATGTGTCAGGCTGGCAGAATCCAGTCAGCGAGCACACCCCCATTGTGTAGCGGGGGAACTTTTTATCAGTGTCTAGCACTTGTTTTCTAATGGCTTCCCTGTCCGCTTGCAATGGCAGTAATGGAACAGACCAGCACAGGGGCATATCTGCTCATGCATGTTTGCCCTCACATGTAATACAAAGCACCCTGCCTTAGGGCTGTAAGACCTGCTGTAGGGGTGACCTTAGTTCTACGTGACTCACAGGGATGTTAGGTCGTGTTTTCACTATTGCTTGAACCAAAACATGCAAGTTGCGATAGCAGTCCTACATGAGTTTGAGTGGTCCCATAGGGTGGCACAATTCGTGCTGCAGACCTTGGGTGACCCTCTTTAGTACCCCAAGCACCAGGGTACCACTTACTAGGGACTTATAAAGGGTGCTAAAGGTATTGGCAATTAGGGGTAATAATTGTACATTTTTAGGGAAAGAACACTGGTACTGGGGACCTGGTTAACAGGTACCCAGTATGCTACAGTCAAAATTGCATTAAACACCATACAAAAGCTGGGGAGGATACTGCCACAAAAAACTACAACTGGCTAAATGGATCAGAGACCTTACTATTGGCAGTTGGATCTACAACACTACTCTGAAGAATGTTTTAGGGCTTATACAGATCCCTATATTGGATACTTAGGCGGAATGCCTAACTGACATTTTGCAGCACGGTCGTTGTCTTTGAAGCCCCCTACTACCATTTAGCAGAGCCCTGACTGAGTTCCTGTTAACAACCTGGTCTTTGCCTTGCTCGAACCAGCCAGTGAGTCTCCCTGTTGCAAGACAGCACAATCCTCATCAGATGATCCAGCTTTCTTGATGCAGTTGGCTATTCCTGATAGCTTTGCAGGGCTTGAAAAATCCACTTGCATTTGCGAGGTAGAATTAATGAGGACGAGCTATTTTTAGGTCCTACTCTCCCTTTCTGGCAAGTAGGTAGACAAACTAATCTTTGTCCTCTGTCTCTGAAAACTGATCAAATGTGACAAGATAACAAGATTTAAAGGCATTTTTATTGCTCACAAAGTGAATGAGCAATAAAGATGCCTTTAAATCTTTATCTTGTCACATTTGCTCTGCTTTCAGAGACTGAGGTCAAGTAGGTTACAGTTAGGCCGGGGAGATTTTTCAAGGTGCTAAACCTACAGGACTAGTACAGTTTTTCAGATTTTTCGAGCCCTGCTTTGGTGAGCCAAGGCATTACATACTGTTCTACTTCTCCTTTAGACAGAGAATCGAAAAAGATGGTCCCTCTGGTATGGGCAAGTCTTCATCAGCTTACCTAGTGCTTAGATCTTCATTTGTGTCACCAGTCACTATACACTTGCCCTTTAGATCATGAGTGAGGCTTGCCTGCTGACCTACAAAATCATTCTTCGTACAGTACAATCAGGACCAGGATGCAGCAGTTTTTTTAGCAGTCTGGTCTAAATAAAATTGATTCTTTTGTCCAGTCTATAACCCTCTGCTGTCATTGGACACCACTCTCGGACGCATGCCTCGACTTTTCTTTCTGAAGCCATCCAAGCTGCACTTGTGGACATAGCTTTGGACTCATGAATTTGGGACTCCGGCTTGACGTCTTGGAGATGTGACCTCTTGTTTTATGTGGAACATAGCTATAATATCTATCTTTTGAAGCTGTGCTCCATCTGCCTAGCCCTCTAAGACTTTGTGACTTTCAGAAAGGGCAACTTGATACAGGTGTAGACTACATGACCAACGAGGTGTACTCAAGCTAGCAAGATAGTGCTGTACCATGGCTTCTTTTTGAAGGCCCTTTGGTTTGGCAGTGTCTGAAATTCATGTGAACTCCTAGGCAGTCCATCATGACGGTGAAGTCCTTCACATCTGGGAAAATAACTCTGCAGGAGTCATCTAGCCGATCATAGGTGTTGTTTAAACCTGGCTGTGGCAATGGGTGTTTGCGACAGTGTGCCTTCAGTTGATGTGTTTGCTGCTTCCGAAAACCCTCAATGTCTCCCCTTCTGCCCCTAGAGTTTCCTCTTTATGGTGACACAACTGTCTTCAATTAGTTTCCGGCCTTCTATACATATTTTCACTTCTGCCTCTGATCCCATGCGTCCTGAAAAAAGTCTGTGGGGACTTAGAGCAGCTGATTCTCTGAGTCTGGATAGGGCTAAGAAGTCAGTTCTTCCACTGCCAAACTTCAGCATCTGCCCTCATTTTTGGCATCCTTTTCGGGAGGATCTGCTAACCCATGTAGAGCACTGCATCTCCTACCACAATCTTCAGGCATGGAGATTAGAATCAACTGTGAGGTTCCAGTGTTACACAATAGGTGAGGTATGCCATTTTGTCTGCTTGCCACTGTACCACAGTCTGTCTACTTAAGCCATTGGTCCATGTTTGTTGACTTATTTGTAGAAAAGAGGGTTGACCATTTATGGTTTGTTTAATATTATTTATATTGTGTTCTCTTTAGACTTAAAAGTACTGTTGAAGCTTACTTTTCAGCCCTTGGGACCCTTCTTGTGTTGGCGTGTTCAGCTAGCGTTATTCAAATCGCACATTTTAATGAGTACCTAAAGACTACTTTTTCTGAAGAATCTAATTGCAATCTCTTTTGCATGTTGTGCTCGTGAGCTACAAGCATACAGTGATCCTCTGTAGGCATTCCCTACCGTCCCCCCCCCATGCTCTCTGTGCTCCAGCAACCATTCCCTTTTCAAGGTGCCCAAAGTCAGATAGACCCGAATGGGTGGCTGTTCCTTCTCTTTTCTGGGCCCTCACCTGTGGAATGCTTTTCCTGACTCTGAGGCTGTACCTCCTTGTCCACTTTTTGCAAGGAGCTAAAAACCTGTCATTTTAGAGGCTGCATAACCTGTCCCCAAGCACTGGGAAACCCTACGGAAAGCTATGCACTACACAAAAACTCCATACCTTCTGACAAACTGGCACTTAGTATTGGTGCATCCATTCATCTGAAAGTGTCCCAAGTGGGGAAGTTCACACTGACTTGCATTTTTCTCTCCGCCACGTTCCTTTGAGGAGGAGGAGGAGGGGTCCATGAAGGTTGTTGGCTTCTCCTCAAGCGACTGAGGAGTGCTAGATGGACAGAACTTCGTTGGATTTGCCAATGTGAAGAAACAAAACTGACCTCATCACAATGGATTGCCATTTACATCAAACGTATGCCTTGGCCACGAAGGATCTCGCTTGGGGTATTGGACCCAATTCCATCAGTGCAAAGGTTGCAACTAGAACCATACTTTGGGGGTGTTCCGGTTTTTGACATCTGCCAGCTAGCCATGTAGGTCTCAATCCATACTTTTCTCCAGAGAATCGAATATTGGTTTTCAGGTCAGCAGGGAGGGTCTTTTTGCCTGCTCAGTCTTGTAGGTGTGCATCCTTCAGGGGCATTGACTTGGTACTCATTCACAGTGAAGAATTTACTGTTGTAAGTATCATTCAGAAGAATTAGCCACCTCTTTTGTGCAGTATGTTATACTGTGGTTTACATTTTCAAAAGCTATTTGAACTCCTTATAGAAAATAGTTACATAACTGGGTGCCATTGTGTATGGGGTGTGATAGTCCACAGATTTCTCCAGGTCAATCACCTTTGTACTTTTTCAAGTGTTTTTACTTCACATAATAGCAGCAGTAAGAATTGTAGATTATTATTTTAAAAAACTCCTGTTTTTAGTTTTCTGGACAATTGACATTAGTTTAACTATTATGGGCACGGTTGTGGCGCGTACCTGAGTTGGTAAAATATGCAGAGGGCCTGTCAAAACTCATGTCCATGGAGGGATGGCACAAAATAAAGTGGTTAGAAGATGTAAGATCCTTGCTTTATGCTTTGGGCCTACAGGTAGCTTGGGAAAAGCGATCTGCCCCTCCGAAAGCAGTTTTGAAGAAGCTATATTGGAGCTGGCTAACCAGTAAGCGCAATTCTGATCCTAAGCAGGGTAAATTAACTGATGAATTCTTAATAGTTAAGGATGTTCAATTCTCTGAACCATACCGTGACATTATCCAGAAACCCCTTGATAGGGCTCTGTATTTTAGATTCCGGGTGGGTTCATTACCAATACGAGAATTGACTGCTCGTTGGAAAGTTCCTTATCAAACATCCCTCTTTTGCCTGTACTGTCCCTCTAGGCCGGAATCAATGGCCCACATTTTCTTCGAATGTCCGGCATATAAATCTCCGAGAAACTGCTGGCTCAAACCATTATGCAGAGAATTGGGCACCAGATCCCATGCAGTAGCGCACCGCATCTTCAAGTCCGACACAAGCGCACACTATGCATGTGGCCTTGCAAAGTTCTTGAGATGGGCTTGGTTGACTAGAATGAACAGGTTAAAGGAAATTAATTTGATATCTTAAACTATGCATATGTAGTAGTTTCTATTACCTGGCATTTTATCTTGTTATTATCACTATGCACTTTACTTCTGATGAAATTTGTGCATTTTTTAAAGAAAACTGCAAATTATCTAAATGTATTTCTTCTGTGAAGTTTTAAGATGTCGATGTTTTATAATGTATGTGTGCTTTTAAGATGTTTTTATCGAAATAAAGCCTATTCATTCATAGTTTAACTGTACTTTGTTGAAACCATCAGATTTATTACTGGTTTTGTTTAAAGGTCCACAGCTAACATGTCATCCTCTTCAATAATGTTTCGTTATTCAGAAACCCCAACAAATTACAAAAAAACATCCAAGAATTGCACTTCAATACAACAGACTAAAACCGCAAGATGGCAGGTTGCAATGGAGCTGTATCAAACTGAGAGCAATTATGTTGACATCCTTAGCACAGTTGTTCAGGTATGTGATCAATGATGGGCCATGTTTTTATTAGATTAAAACATTTTTTATGTAGTTTTGGCTTTGTAGAGCATATCTCAAAGTTTGCTTATTGGCACCATGCCTCTCATTAGATGTTTGCCACATTGCTGTAGTTCATAGTGCTGCACCCAGAAATTACTATTTGTGTACTTGCATTTGTGATGGGTAGTTATAATTGGTGAATCCTCACCTGTGGATCTAGGAAATGTGTAATATCTCCTGCGCTATTGGAGTCTGTGTCAAGTTTTCAAGGCCTCCAAATCGGACAAGCAACTACACATAGGCACCGCCACTGAGCACTGACGTTTGTTCGTAGTTGTCTG
This sequence comes from Lissotriton helveticus, assembly GCF_964261635.1. Classification (NCBI taxonomy): domain Eukaryota; kingdom Metazoa; phylum Chordata; class Amphibia; order Caudata; family Salamandridae; genus Lissotriton; species Lissotriton helveticus. The sequence goes on from NC_136072.1 coordinate 94,742,751, forward strand.
CATCCTGCTATGCTCCCTACTTTTCTCAGTGTCTTTGATGTTTAGAAAAAAGATTTTCTACAGCCTTAAGCTATGCGGCAAATGCTGAAAACATGCAGGTCATGAACAGGAATGTTTTCTGTTTTTGGTGCCCTAGCACCAAGTATGAATGTAAGTGATTCAACAAATGCACCCTTGAAGACAGTCCCCATCGCTCATGATCAGATTCTCTCCAGATGTTGTAAGGTAAGTCTAAAACTGAGTTGTTTGACAAGTCAAGGGGAAAATATAAGAATTCCAAACCGGGTTTGACCGCTCCTGCCAGTCTAGAGAGGTCGTACAGCCTGTGCCCCAAAGTCCTTACGCCAGCCGCATCTTCAGACTGCTATCCACTTTTGGTCCTAGTGCCATGAACCAGTTTCCTGGGTGTAGGAGGCTGGCTTTATATAGAGTATACCAAAATGAGGTACACTATGTATAAAGCCCAGACAACCATTATTTGCTTACAGAACTTGGATGAATAATCCCAAATGCTCTCTCTTGTGGTAGAGTGGATGAGCAGTTTATCAGAGGCTAGTGTTAAGCATTTGCGGGGGGCTCAGTTCGTGAGGATTTTAAGAGCAGGGGCTTAGTCTGTATTCGTGAACTCAGTCCTGGGTGCTCCGGTGCAGAGCGTTTTGGTCAGCCTAGCCCTTGTGTCAAAGGCACTCACTGTTCTAGGTCAGACCTGCAGAGGGAAAAAAAACAGGACCGGTGTGCCACTCGGTGCTGGCCTCCTATGCTGACGACCCTAGTCTGCTGGTCGGTCTTTGCAGTGTTGGAGTCTGGATTGGATTTCAAACGAGCATGGTTTGCTGTAAGCCAAGGGGTCCAGTACCCCAGTTGTTGGTGCAGGGTGACATCAGGGGCTTCGGCGTCTCTAAACTTGTTGTGGAGACAGATATGACCCTCTGGAGCACGGCGACGTCCTCCTGGGTGGCTGCTGCGTCTGACTCGTGGTCAGAAGAACTGTGAACCGGACTTTGTAGTTTGTGTCTGCAGGTCAATGGAGATGCTGACCGCTTGGCAAAGTGCTAGTGGCACTCAGACTTTTGCAGGTTACACAGCTGCAGTACGAGTCAGGTTGTTGCAATTATCTTGACAGGAGCAGAGAAGTAGAACTTGGCGCCAAGTCCACCAGTAGTCCATAGTTCTTGCTTCTTCTTTGTCCTTTTTTCAGGTGAACTCAGTTCCTCGTGTCGGGGGCACCTAAATACTGAATTTAGGGGTGTTAAGGAGAGCAACGGATAGTGGCCAATGGGCTACTTACGCTTGGGGTCCCTACACCCCTTCTATGACCACTTCCTGTGGGGAGTGGGTATAACTCTATCCTATAGATTCCCTGTGTTTCTCAGTCATCAGAAAATCAGCACAACAATTTCCAGGTGATTCTTGTAGCACCAATCTGGCCATTTCAAAGGTGGTACATCAGTGTCCTTCAGATGTCCATTTTGCAATGTAACAGACTTGCATAGGGAACGGCTCTGCCTTGCATTTTGAGCAGGTTCATCCAACCCATTCCTTTATCTCAGAAATTGACACCATGGCTCTTGGGTTTGTGCACTATGCAAACTTTGAACTACTTGGTGAGTGACTGGTTTGAAGGAAGTGAAACAGCTTTCTACTAGACCACATTGCTTCTCGTGGAAGAGATTCTGCATATGGTATCTCAGCAAATGGCTGGGCCAGAGTATGTCAGGAAAAAATGGTACTGCCATTGCCTCTTCAGACTGATGCGGTCTTGGTTCTAGTCTATTAAAGTGTATGTGACCCTATTGCTGCGTATCTTCAGTTTTCTTATTGGGAGTCTTTTCTTTCACCATTGATTGATTGAAGATGTTCTTCATGGTTCAAAGAATGTATTTCCTTCATTTAGGGAACCTCCTCCATGGGAATTGAATCTCCTTTTTTACTTGACGGGTCAATCTTTTAATCAACATTTTGGAAGGTTGCATTTTTGATGGGCAATAAACTGGTGATGAGTTTCAGGTTCTGGCAGAGAGGAACTATACATGTTACTTACCCTGAGCATTAGAGAGGATTTATGTAGGAAGCTGGCTCTGTATATACTATACCAAAATGAGGTATAGTGTGCACAGAATCCAGTGGAACCCCAAAGGTAGGCAGAGGTAAAAGTAGATGGCACCTTACTCTCTATTTGTGGTAGTGTGGGCGAGCAGTAAGGTTTTATCAGAGGGTAGTGTTAAGCATTTGTTGTACACACTCGGACAGCAAATGTCACACACTCAAAGACTGAATTCAGACCAATTTGATTTGTATAAAAATATTATTTAGTCATATTTATTTTCTAGAACCAAGCAAGCCTGGCACAGGTAAGTGTAAGTGATACTTTTCAAGACAAGTTGAACGCAAGCTGAATGGAAATGACTGATACAGGTATGTAAATACATTTTTTAATACAGTGGAAATTACTGACAGATTACTTTTCAGATTACTTTATGTATTACTTTTTCTACTCAGTGTAATATGCCTAGATATCACACTGGGACATTTCCTAGAGAAAAGGTAAGTAAAGCAGTTTTTAAATATTTGCAGTTTTTCAAGTTCTGAACAAAACCAACTCCACACTTTAAAGAATTTTCAAGGAAAAACAGTCACTATATTCCTATGGAGAAAAATGGAGTTAACGGTTTGTAGGTAAGTACTTGTTTGTGACAATTGGTATTGTGGGGTTAAAACCAGGATTCCCACAGAGTCCAGGATGCACCCCTGAAACACCCTCAGCGGCACTAGGGCGACCGGGTGCTGAGGTCCAGTGTTATCTAATGAGGGGTATGGGGCCTCTGGTTGGTGGCTGCTCAAGAACAGACCACAAGGTTGTGGGAGCAAAGCTCCTGGTGTTAGTCTCAGGGCAAAGGGAGATCAGAGTTAGCACCTAAAATACACCTGCGGGGTGGCTGGCAGCAGGGTGCTGTTTTGGCGTTGTGCGTCCTGTTTTCAATTGGGATTCTCCGGTTGCGACAAAGACTGCAGGCTCGGGGACCAAGATCTTCTGGAGGGGACCACCAGTTGGAGAGGTAATTTGGGATGCTGGGATACTGTTGGTTGGGCCACCCTAGGCCGTGAGACGTCTGGTGCAGAGGTGTCTTTAGGCGTCTGGTTTTTCCTACCAGCTCCAGTCGGTGATGGATCCTCCAAAAAGGGGCTGCAGGCGTCATTTGGAGATTCAAGGCAGGTCGAAGATCTGTCTCCGGTCAGGATTGCCGGGGAGACCTTCTCATGGTGTTGAGCCACTCTAACCCGAGCCGTGGGCGTCGGGTGCAGAGTGGTGCAGACTCGTGGTTTTGGCTGGGGCCTGAGTCTGTGGTTTACCAAATCTGGTGCTCGCAGGAGACCGTCTTTGGCTTGGAAGGCAGGACGGGTGCTTTGGGTTCTTGAGGTTGCTGGCTGCAGGTCACACCGAGATTTTGCTGGAGCAGGTTCAAGGTGGGGACAGACCGGTAGGGCTTGGGCCAAGTCAGTGGGCGTCCTCCCCTTCTTAGTTTCAGCATGGCTTCTGCGGTCCTTCTCCTTCTGGATTCTTGTCTGAGACAAGGTTTGGGGTTGCCCCTAAATACTAGATTTAGGGGCATAAAAGCTCGGTAAAAAAGATTGGTACCAATGGGTCCCTTCTTTGGGTGGGTCCCCCCAATTATGCCATCCTACAGTGGGAGGGGGCCATATGCCTCTCTGGTTGGCTGGGTCCCCCCCATCTGTAAGATGGGGACTGAGTTGTGCTTCACCCCGCCTCCCCCACCTGTGGGGTGGTGTTGGCAAAGATGGGCACACCTCCCTTCCTCACTTGGTTTTGCTGCCGATTCTCCTGCCCAAGGTGGGGGTCAAAACTAGTGGGGGCCAGTTGCTGGAAGCAGCAGAGGCCTGGGGTAGCCCACAAAGGCGGCAAGCCTTTGAAGCTTCCCCTTTTTGGACCCTGCCCATCCTGAGGGAGGAGGCTTGGTACCTCGTCCCAGGATGTGCATTGTTTCAGATCCCAAGAGCAGCAGGCTGTCAACCCAGGGGTCCAGAAACATGTCTGGTGGCGACAGCTGGCGAGCAGCCACTCAGCCTGGACACTTGTGTTGGGCCGTTTTTTAGGGGGCATCTCGAAGATGCCCTTGGAGTGCATTTTTCATTAAATCCCACGCTAACATCCGTGTGGGTTTAATGTGCAGAGAATTTTGATACCAAATTTCCCAGTTTTCAGTAAAGCCATTCTAGTACTGTGGAGTTTATAATGACAAACTCCCAGCACCATATACACTTAATGGCATTACTGAACTTACAATATCTAAGAAAATCCTTAGGGCGTGAGGACGGTGGCATAAGTTTGGCATAAGTGTTCAGCTGTTCCTGGCCGTGTATGAGGTTAAGCCAATCTTTAAATTTAGGGGCTCGGCTGCGCTCCCAGCGACAGGCTAAACACCGTTTTGCCAACAAGAGAACCAGGGAGGTGAACCTCCGCACCCTGATGGGAATTTGTTCCGTGTAGCCTAAAAGGACGGTAAGGGATCATCAGGCACGTGTATTTCAGTCATGTCATCCAGCGCCTGCAGCACTTCGCTCCAGTATTCCCGGACAAGCGAGTAGCCCCAGGCGAAGTGTCCAAAGCAGCGTCCCCAGCCCCGCATCTGTCGCAGCGGTCAGTGTCTCGCCAACGTAGCCGGTGTAACCGGGCAGGCGTGTCGTATTATCGATGGATGTATTCATAATTTATCAGGCGTAGTCTGTTGTTGGCAGAGATGATCCCTGTTTGACGACAGCAATAGGCCCATTGTTCCTCCGTGATGGGACTACCCAACTCCTCCCCCCACTTCCCCTTAGCCGGAGCAGGGATCCTCTCCCACTCCTTTTGAGTTGAGCTATATAATCGCGACACCACATGCTCAGGGGGAGTTTGTTTCAAAAGATTATGTAGAGTAACCATGATAGGGGCTCTGGCGGGAAGTCCTGAGTCAGAGAGCCTATGTCTTGCCTAAGCCTCACATAGTTAAAACGCTGTGGAGTGGGGGTATTGGGACCAAAAAACTCCTCACTATTTTTAAACTTCCTGTTTTTGTATAATTGGCCCCAAGTAAGACAGTACATTTTTCGCAGCATGCGACTGCACCCTTCCTCCGTAGTGATTGGTATATCTTTCTCCGCTGATAGGGAAATAACGGCGAGTAAAGAAGAGGGCATTTAAGTGTACATGCTAGGTCGTGCCAGGCGGTAGTCATGCATTGGACAGTGGTGGCCGCCAAATGCCTAGGTACTGTGGTTGTGCTAAGATATGCTGTACATGGTGTGGGTGCCATATATCCATCTTCGATGGCCATGTGAGGCATATATGGAAGAGGGTGGATCCAATACGCCCCAAAGTGTGCCTGAGCGCAGACAAAGTACAAATCTATATGTGGGATTTCGAATCCTCCGTCCTCAAAGGGCCGACTCAGAATCTCCCACTCTAGTCTGGGCTGTTGTATGCTAGTTTAATTAGTTGTGTTTTGATGCCGTTAAAAATAAAATGACTAGGAGCAAAGGGGATGTTGGTAAAAAGGTAAAGGAGTTTGGGTAGGATTATCATCTTGATTAATGACACCCTAGCCGCCATGAAAGAGGCATCGAAATCTACCAAGCTATCTTGTCTGTGATATTATCAAGTGTGTGGCCGTAATTGGAGTGCATAAACTCCTCCCGACATCGAGAAATCCGAATACCCAAATAAGTAATGGTGTCTCCGCACCATTTCAGTGAAATGTCAGGCATGACCTCCCCTGTGGCGTCTGCGAGGGGGAAAATTTGGGATTTCCCCCAGTTCACATTTATGCCAGATAGCTGGCCGAATAGGATGAGCAACCGTAGAATGGGGTAAAGGCTAACCGCAGGGTCCCGCAGGTAGTGTTGAGTCATCAGCATATAAGGAGAGTAAAATTTGCGCCTCAGGGTATAATAGTGCATAGTGTCGATAATGTTGTCGAACCTTCGCTACTAGAGGCTCAATAGCTATGGCAAAGAGCAGCGGTGACAGGGTATCCCTGCCGTGTGCCCCGTGTGATCGAGAAGAGTGCCGACTGAATGTCATTCACCACCACTCTGGCTCGCACCCCTGAGTAGAGCAAGTTGATCCACTCCAGAAAGGGGGTCGGAAACCCCATGTGTTGAAGGACGAAGGCGAGTTAGTCCCACTCCAGGGAGTCGAACGCCTTAGTGGCGTCGAGAAATACTGCTGCAGCGTTGGCGTCTGGGTCTGTCATGGAGAAGTGCAAATAACGTCCGCAAGTTGTGGGATGTGCCTCGAGTGGGCACAAAACCTGACTGATCCGGAAGCACCAGTGCTGTCATAAGGGGACTAATGCAATTAGTTTGGCCAGGATTTTTGCGTCAACATTTATTAAAGAGTGAGGTCTATACGAGTCGCATGAGGTAGGCGATTTACCAGGTTTAGGTATGGAAATAATGCGGGACTCCCGCATAGGGGGGAGTATACCAGTCTTTCGAGCCTCTTCAAACACGTGCCTCAGCACTGGGAAGAGGAGATGATGGAAGGTTTTGTAAAATACAGCCGGGAGGCTGTCCGGGCCCCGGGCCTTCCCGGACTGTAGCTGCATTATGGCTGTTATGATTTAGTCATCCTCATGATGCCGCAAGAGAAATTCCCTCTTCCCATCTCCCAGCCAGGCTTTTGCCGTATCTCCAAAGAAGGGGGCAAAGTCTACTGGCTGAGCTCTGAGTTTTGTACAGCCTTCTGTAAAACTTCCTAAAGGTCTCCACAATCTGTCGCGTCGCTATGCATTTGCTCATCCCCCAACTCAATGTCTAGCACCGTATTCGAGAAGCGTGAAGGCCGATTCAAGGCTGCCAGCATTTTCCCGGGTCTATCCCCCTGTCCGTATTGACGTGCCCTATGATATTTCCCTCTGTGTTTACATTCTCTCTCCGCTGTCTCTTGATAATCACTAAGGTCGCTGCGTAGCTTAGCCTGCCATTCAGGAGTGGGATTTTGCCGCAATTCCGCCTTGATATGCCCAAGCTCCGTTTACAGGCGACGTAAGGTGGACGGATGTCCCTCATGACTCCACCACCTTTTGCAATACATATGCCTAGCACAGTAACCTTGAAAGCGTCCCACAGCGTGGAGTAGTGCTCCACCGAGCCCTCGTTCCTGGGAACAAAATCGGTGATCTCCTGCTCTAGTTCCTGCTTCAATACTGGATCTAATAAGGAGAGTGGATTGAAGCGCCAAAACTGAAAAGGAGTCAGTCTGTGGGAGGGTCACAGTGACCAATACCGGGGAGTGGTCAGAGTAGGTCCGTGGGAGATGGGAGGAGTGTCACCCACGGGGCAAGGCCCCTAGTAATGATCCATGCATCTATTCTCGACCAAGAGGCCCGGGCCGTGGTGTAACAGGTGCCCGCCCGCTTTGTCAGGTGCATGCCCCCCTCACCCCCCGCCCCTAAAAGATGCATAGACCCAATCTCCAGCATCTTTCCCCAGAGCACCCGGAACAAGCATTTACAATGCAACAGTCTCGCCTTTGTAAAAGTTAGAGCTATTGGCATTGTAAATGACAAACTTTATTTATGTATTGGTTTTGAAAACAGATAAATAAATGGCCTTGTCATTTACAATGTCAATAGCTTAATCTCTCGCAGATACGACACCTATTGCATTTGCACGCACGCACAGCTACACACACACACACAGCTACACACACACAGCTACACACACACACACACAGCTACACACACACAGCTACACACACACAGCTACACACACACAGCTACACACACACAGCTACACACACACAGCTACACACACACAGCTACACACACACAGCTACACACACACAGCTACACACACACAGCTACACACACACAGCTACACACACACAGCTACACACACACAGCTACACACACACAGCTACACACACACAGCTACACACACACAGCTACACACACACAGCTACACACACACAGCTACACACACACACACACACACACACACACACACACACACACACACACACACACACACACACACACACACACACAGCCACACACACACACAGCCACACACACACACAGCCACACACACACACAGCCACACACACACAGCCACACACACACAGCCACACACACACAGCCACACACACACAGCCACACACACACAGCCACACACACACAGCCACACACACACAGCCACACACACACAGCCACACACACACAGCCACACACACAGCCACACACACAGCCACACACACAGCCACACACACAGCCACACACACAGCCACACACACAGCCACACACACAGCCACACACACAGCCACACACACAGCCACACACACAGCCACACACACAGCCACACACACAGCCACACACACAGCCACACACACAGCCACACACACAGCCACACACACAGCCACACACACAGCCACACACACAGCCACACACACAGCCACACACACAGCCACACACACAGCCACACACACAGCCACACACACAGCCACACACACAGCCACACACACAGCCACACACACAGCCACACACACAGCCACACACACAGCCACACACACAGCCACACACACAGCCACACACACAGCCACACACACAGCCACACACACAGCCACACACACAGCCACACACACAGCCACACACACAGCCACACACACAGCCACACACACAGCCACACACACAGCCACACACACAGCCACACACACAGCCACACACACAGCCACACACACAGCCACACACACAGCCACACACACAGCCACACACACAGCCACACACACAGCCACACACACAGCCACACACACAGCCACACACACAGCCACACACACAGCCACACACACAGCCCCCCACACACACAGCCCCCCACACACACAGCCCCCCACACACACAGCCCCCCACACACACAGCCCCCCACACACACAGCCCCCCACACACACAGCCCCCCGCACACACAGCCCCCCGCACACACAGCCCCCCGCACACACAGCCACGCGCACACACAGCCACGCGCACACACAGCCACGCGCACACACACAGCCACGCGCACACACACAGCCACGCGCACACACACAGCCACGCGCACACACACAGCCACGCGCACACACACAGCCACGCGCACACACACAGCCACGCGCGCGCACAGCCGCGCGCGCGCACACAGCCACGCGCGCGCACACACAGCCACGCACACAGAGACAGCCACGCACACAGAGACAGCCACGCACACAGAGACAGCCACGCACACAGAGACAGCCACGCACACAGAGACAGCCACGCACACAGAGACAGGCACACACACACACAGCCACGCGCACACACACACACAGCCACGCGCACACACACACACAGCCACGCGCACACACACACACAGCCACGCGCACACACACACACAGCCACGCGCGCGCACACAGAGACAGCCACGCACACGCACACAGAGACAGCCACGCACACGCACACAGAGACAGCCACGCACACGCGCACACAGCCACACGCACACACACAGCCACGCGCACACACACAGCCACGCGCACACACACAGCCACGCGCACACACACAGCCACGCGCACACACACAGCCACGCGCGCACACACAGCCACGCGCGCACACACAGCCACGCGCGCACACACAGCCACGCGCGCACACACAGCCACGCGCGCACACACAGCCACGCGCGCACACACAGCCACGCGCACACACACAGCCACGCGCACACACACAGCCACGCGCACACACACAGCCACGCGCACACACACAGCCACGCGCACACACACAGCCACGCGCACAGCCGCGCGCGCGCACAGCCGCGCGCACAGCCGCGCGCACAGCCGCGCGCACACAGCCGCGCGCGCGCACAGCCGCGCGCGCGCACACACAGCCACGCGCGCACACAGCCACGCGCGCGCGCACACAGCCACGCGCGCGCACACACAGCCACGCGCGCGCACACACAGCCACGCGCGCGCACACACAGCCACGCGCGCGCACACACAGCCACGCACACAGAGACAGCCACGCACACAGAGACAGCCACGCACACAGAGACAGCCACGCACACAGAGACAGCCACGCACACAGAGACAGGCACACACACACACACACACACAGCCACGCGCACACACACACACACACAGCCACGCGCACACACACACACACACAGCCACGCGCACACACACACACACACAGCCACGCGCACACACACACAGCCACGCGCACACACACACACACACAGCCACGCGCGCACACACAGAGACAGCCACGCACACACACACAGAGACAGCCACGCACACGCGCACACAGCCACGCGCGCACACACACGGCCACGCGCGCGCACACGGCCACGCGCGCGCACACGCGCGCGCACACGGCCACGCGCGCGCACAGAGACAGCCACGCACACACAGAGACAGCCACGCACACACAGAGACAGCCACGCACACACAGAGACAGCCACGCACACACAGAGACAGCCACGCACACACAGAGACAGCCACGCACACACAGAGACAGCCACGCACACACAGAGACAGCCACGCACACACAGAGACAGCCACGCACACACAGAGACAGCCACGCACACACACAGACACAGAGACAGCCACGCACACACAGCCAGCCAGCCAGCCACACACAGCCCCACCCCGCACACAGAGCAGAATTCCAAGAGCCAATGTAGTTAAACTATTATTTATGAAGAAGTATCCACACATACATAAATGGTGTTACATTGTGTCTCCCAGCTCCTCCTGGTCTGCCCTAGTGTGATCTTTGGCATATTTTATATTCCCTGTGTGTTAGATTGTCTGCCAGCGCTGGCAGAGTGTATACCAGTAGTGAACACCTTTAGCGTGCCTGTTTCTGTGCCCAGAAAGGGTGGTTTGTGGTTTCCTCAGTGCTAGCGTCTCCACTCTCATAACATCCAAAACCTGGGCTGAACGGTCTGTCATGTGAGGTGGACTACAACTTGAGGCTCAGACATCCTGAGGCGACTTTTCATGTTGTCAATGTTATGACATATATGCAAAGCAGACCCTCCAAAGCACGTCTCCGGAGAGGGGCAGGCAGTGCCTCACCCCTTCGTAGGAGGGGAGGCAGCCCGCAATTACGGCAGGCAAGGGTGCAAATTGTGGGTAACATTCCACGCAAGAATCAAGGGCACGGCAAGACCGTGGAGTTTAGTTTGAAATTACTCATATCGGCTCACAGATCAGTCCAGAACCCTGGACTATTAACAGACCGGGGGGGGGGGGGTCCCTGTTAATGTAGGGGCCAGGGCTTCATTTATGGCAAAGGACCCTTCTCAAGTGTGGGGCACTGGTCGTCCTGCTTGTAGCTTTGCATTCTCGTTCATTTACCGTGTGTCTGTGTGCGCGTGCCGTGTGTGTGTGTGTGTGTGTGTGTGTTGGCGACTGTGTTTGTCTGTGTATGCCTGTGTGTGTTTGTTTGTGTTGAGCCTATCTCTCTCTGTGTGTGTGTGTGTGTGTGTGTGTGTGTGTGTGTGTGTGTCTGGTCCTGTCGTGCATCAATTGCCAATACTACACATGTTTTAGCTAGACACTCGTTGAAGGTGTCTAGCACGGTTTTGCAAAATATGTTTATAAAATACAGCCAAACTCTGATTGACGCCTTGTTCTCATACCTGACTGAAACACCACCACCTAAAATGTTGAACGCGACAGAGTGGACAGAGAATACCATCTTTGCGTATGAGGGTGACAAACTCTAAAATAGTTATTTCACCTCTCGTTAAAAGATGTCTAATCAAACGCATTAAATACAACCCTAAACGTGAGAGGCCACACGGACTGTGTGGGTTTCAGGCGTATGCGTAATTTTTGTTAATACTTGTTTTTCAGTGTGACTCGCAGAGACCTGCCCGTAAAACTCCCTTTGTGTGACCTGTGACTCATTACCAACAATACCCTTATCGCCAGTCCTTGAACCCCCACCACGACCCTCACACCAAAGATGACATACATGTGGCAAGCAATGGAACATGCATGAACGTTTGGCTCACTCACCGTTGCTCAGAGCCCCGGCGCTGCCAGGGCCAGCTGCAGCCAGGGCATGACTAGTCCAGCTCGGGGCATCCTTGGCTTGTATAGAAACGGGGGCATGCCCAACAGCGGGCTGTACAGACTTGCATGTGGAGTTTGCTGGTCATCGTGTTCCTGGGGGCGATGACGGCGCTGCTCTTCTGCCTGGCAGCCTCGGAGGTGGCGACCGCGAGCCTCTCTGTGGATTTATCGAGCTTCCGCTTGCTGGTCCTCACCTCTGTGTGCAGGGCAGTCCTCTTTGCAGCGCCGGTGCTTTTTTCCTGCTGTAATTTGCACGGCTCCCCGGGGCTGTCGCCGCTGCCCCGCTCTGTGAGGTCCGCGGGGGGAGTCTTGGGTGAGTCACTACCGGAGGCTGGTTCCTGGGGTGTGGCGGCGCACCTTTTGTTGTGGATACAAGCCCCACCGGCGGGCAGCCCTCTGCCGGTGGGGTCAGGGGGCTCCTCTGAGCGGGATCCAGGGGCAGACTTTAGCGAGCTGTGGGAGAAGCTGGCACCGGAGAGTTAGACTGGCTCTCGCAGGCTGCCTTCCTCTTTGTGGGAGAGGCGGGCGGTGGGAGCTGCGTTTTTGTTTTGTCTGAATCATGTAAGAAGTTTCTCTTTTAGCCCCGTCCTTTTCAGACTGGGCCCCCGGACTTCCTGCTGACTTAAAAGGTTTCATATCTCTTTAAGGGGCCATCTGGACCCATAAAGAAGATAAGAAACCTTTTACTTCAGCAGTAAGTCAAGGAACCCAGTCTGAAAATGACGGGGCTAAAAGAGAAAGAACGACGTCACTAGGACCTCTTCTCCAATGGCTGGCCACCGTTTAGGAGGCCAGCCAATGGAGAAGAGAGGTGGGGCTTAACCCTCCCTAGTGAAGTACACTCTAAAACATAAAATCTCGCGAGCTCGACTGTGCATGTGCGCAGTACACCACGAGAGACCTAAAACTCTGGATCATCCGTGTTGGGTCCATAGCATATGACAAGGGTGAAGGTCTGATTGGCTATCTTGCCCCAAAGAATAGTACCGACCCTGCTTATCCGTAACATTTCCAAGCGGGGTATATGTGAGGGACTTCCTCATTAGTATGCATGTGCCGCGGGCATACGTGGAATAGGAAGAGAAACACATATGACTGGCCCATCGAGCAGTAAATGTGGGGGGAGAGTGGGATTAAAGTGCGTCTCTTGCATCATACCTCAGTGTATGTTGTGCCTATCTAGATAGGATAGTATATGCCTGCGTTTGCGGGCTTCCCCCATCCCTCGTACATTCCAGGTAAGGAAGCGGTAGGCAGGGGGTCCCGAGCGCTCATCTATTGCAAAACCTGGGGTGACCAGTCTCCTTAAGTGGGTGAAGACAACTCTGTGTACATCTCAACATAAAACTGGCATTAAAGTCAGTGGCCTGTGACACGTCATGACATCGTTCATTACTTAGATCCCCATGCAACCTTCTGTAGTAGGGGATCTCTGTGTATAGTCATAATCTAGTGAATAGTCCCGCCCATGTGCGTGGACCCCGGAGCAATCAAAAATAATCTTAGTGTCAAAAAATGCAGAAATGCATAGACACTTAAGAGAGAATTTAAAGACAGATAATGCAGCCAAAAAAGGCTACACTGTCCAGTACTTCAACTAGAAATTCCACCACAAAATCCACAAAACAGCAAAGCCTGTACAGATTTCCCTTGCTTAACAGCAAAATCCCTCAGGAATGATAGAGAGAAGAACCTGGACAGACAAGCCCCATAGGCTGCCATTATGTGGCTTAAATAGGATACTGTGCCTTTAAGGAACCTTCCAGAACCTTCTCCCAGTATCCCAGAATGCATAGCAGGTCCAACTTAGTTTCAGTTCTTTTTTCCGGCTCCTGCAAGCAGGACCCTGGAGCATTGAGCTCTCCCTTTTCAAGGGTTTTGTTGGTGTTTTTACACTAAATTCGATTTTGGTGCTTTTAAAGTACTTTAGTGACTTTCTTCTTGGGTTCCTGCACTTCTTTATTGTCCATAATGCCAGCATTATTTGACAAATGCCCGGAGTGCTCCAGGAAGAATGCCAAGTCAGACCCCCATGAGGTCTGTATCCTCTGCCTTCCCTCTTCCCACATCCCTGAGGACTGTGTGATCTGTAGAGGCTTCTCTGGAAGGACCCTGAAGGACAGTAGAAAAATCAGACTTAAGGGACTTGAAGAAAGAAGATTAAAGGCACGAGGTGGGTCAGGAGGGGCTCCTTCTGCCCATGCTGAGGCCTCTGGCGGGCTCCCCAGGGGCAGGAAGTCCAGCCCGCGCCCAAGATCTCCGTCTGGGTCAGTTGCGATGACCACGACGTCGAGAGGGAGGTCCACGGCCAGTTCCCGGTCTCCCCAGGGCTCTGGGTTGAGAAAACGTCGCCCGTCGACGTCGAGGGACGTGTTCCGGCCGCCGTCGAAGCCGTCGGCGTCGAGTGGTCGACATCGGAGGACCCGGCGTCGGCGCTCGCCGTCGAGGCGACACCGCCGTGGCGACACCGCCGTTCGCCGTCAAGGACATCGTCGTCGAGGGGATCCTCGTCGTCGAGACGGGAGAAGTCTCTGGCGCCGAAGACGTCGACGTCGAGACATTCAAAGAGATCTGCGTCTAGACGTTCCAAGAGGTCGACGTCGAGACGATCCAAGAGGTCGACGTCGAGACGTACGAAGAGGTCGAGGTCGCCGTCGAGGCACCATCGCCCGTCGTCGAGATTCCGTGGCTCGTCCATCTGGTCGGGGTCGACGTCGACACCGTTCGACGTCGAGGAGTGAGAAACGGTCGACGCCGAAGGGCCGCTCGACGTCTAGGGACCCAGGCTTGCCGTCTGGGCACCGATCTTTGGCGTCTGGAGGTCGCAAAGACAGGCCCAGGACTGTGGGGGGCTCCCCACGATCCGGACAGGATGATGGCTCGCCGGGAACGGCGTATTCCGAGGTATATACCCCGAAGAAGCCTTCAGCGCCTCCTTCTCTGCCTCCTTTACCAAGGGGTCCGCCTCCGAAGGCTCCGACCCCCCCCTCCATTGCCTGCTCGACCGGCTCCGCAGGCCCTGCTTCCAGTGACTCCCCCACCCCCGGTTCCACCGCGGGCGGTGTCGATGCCCAAGTTTCCGACGCCGCCGAAGAAGACTCCTAAATCGAAGCCTAAGCCTAGGACTCCGGAACCGGGGAGGCCGGCGGACCGTCCCAGGCCCAAGAGATCGAGGTCTCGCTCGGGGAGACGGGACAAGTCTAGGAGTGGACGCGGATCTTCATCGAGATCCAGGCATCGCCATAGGAGGCGTCGGTCCATGTCTCGCTCATATGGGACCCGTTCTTACTCGCCCACGCTGTCTGATTCGCCGGAGACTAGGGTGTCCCCGATAGACGATATCGGCACATTCCAAGAGGTTCTCCTGCGCGGAGCGGCGAAGTTGGGGATCAAAGTTGAAGCGCCTACACCTTCGACTTCTGTCATCTTTGAGGCGTTACACAAGAAACACATGTCTCGCCCCCTACTGCCTTTGGTGCCGGGGCTCCTCGAGCCGGCTGAACAGCTTTTCCTGACGCCGGCTGTTGTGAAGTCTGCACCTTCCAGGCTCCTCAAGAAATACAGAGCTCCGGACTCGGACCCAGCCTTCTTGAGAAAGGCGCCGGATTCGGTCATTGTGACGGCGGCCCGGAAGCTTCATGCCACCTCCCCTGCATCCACGGTGCCTCCGGACAAGGAGAGCCGCTGGATCGACTCTGCTGGGCGAAAAGCGGGTGGTACATCCTCCTCGTCAATGAAGGCTGCCAGTGACTCGGCGTTGTTGAGACGATACGACCGTGCACTGTGGGACTCAATGGAGCAGTTTGCGGACCTCGTTCCTCGAGACCGCAAAGAGGACTTCATGGAGATCGTCCAGGAGGGGATGCTGGTCTCTAACCAGGCCATTAGCGCCGCGGCGGATATCTCCTTGCTGTCTGCGCACGGATACTGCCACGGGATTAACCAGAGGCGCCATGCTTGGCTCCGGTTGACGTCTCTTAAGCCAGAAGCACAACAACGTGTGGCGAATCTCCTGTTTTCCGGAGATACACTCTTCAGAAAACACGCGGATGACGAGATGGCCAGGATGAAGGCCGAGGCAGAGACCCTGACGGCGGTGGGCTTGGAGAAGCCCAAAGAGAAGAAACCCTACCGCCAGTTCCAACGGCGGTTCGGGTCGCAGGGTCGTGGAAGGGGGCAGTCTGCCGGACAACATCAGCAGCAGCAACAGCAGCAGTAGTACAGGAGGCCCTTCCAGAAAAGCCAGGGGGGTAGAGGTAGACAGCAGTCCTCTACCGCTTCCAAGGGCCCGGCCGGGTCTCGACCCTGAGCAGGTAATTCCCCCTCGTCCGTTTACCCGCTCCGGTGGGGGGGAAGCGTTCAATTTTTTCTGGCAGAGTGGAGAAAAATTACTCAGGACAAGTGGGTGCTGAATATTGTTTGCAATGGATACAGTCTGCGTTTCACCAGCCCTCCCCCATCGATTCCTCCCGTCAGCTCGCAGTATCAACTGCGCGAGCTTCAGGCGGAGGCAGACATTCTGCTAAGGAAAAGGGCGATAGAAGACGTAACTCTGTCTCAAAGAGGAAGAGGTCTTTACTCTCGGTTCTTTCTTGTCCGCAAGAAGGACAAAAACGAGTTCAGGCCCATTCTGGATTTGCGACAGGCAAACAAGTGGATTCGCAGAGGAAAGTTTCGCATGCTGTCATTGCATCAGATCTACCCTCAGTTGCAACGAGGAGATTGGATGTGTGCCATAGATCTACAGGACGCATACTTCCACGTGCCAATTGCATGCAAACACAGGAAGTTTCTGCGCTTTCAAGTCGGCACCAATCCCTATCAGTACACGGTGCTGCCCTTCGGGCTGAAGTCTGCACCCAGGACATTCTCGAAATGTATGGCAGTGGTAGCGGCACACCTGCGGAAGAACAAGGTGTTTGTCTACCCGTACCTGGACAATTGGTTGATCAAGGCCTCCTCCTTCTCGGAAGCTCAAGCACACTTCCAGAAGATGTGCGTTCTCTTGAACAAGCTGGGGTTGCACATCAACATGTCCAAGTCGGTCCCGATTCCGGTCCAGCGCATCCAGTACTTGGGAGCCTCCATCAATACGCTGTCAGCAAGCGTGTCTCCTTCGGAAGAGCGACGTTTATCACTCCTTCGGAAGGCTCAGGCTCTCATGTCTACTCCATCCACGACAGTGAGGACGGTGTCTTCTCTGCTGGGATCGATGGCCTCGTGTATCTACCTGACGCCACATGCGCGGCTGCACATGAGACCGCTGCAGGAGTGCTTGGAGGATCAATGGGACCAGAGGAGCGGCTCTTGAGGCGACAAGATACGACTGTCTCTGCATGCTCTTCAGTCTCTGAAGTGGTGGTGCTCGAAGGAGAATCTCCTCAGAGGGGTTCCCTTCCACAAGGACATTCCCACACAGACTATCGTGACGGATGCTTCTCTCCAGGGCTGGGGAGCGCACTCCGGAGACCTACAAATTCAAGGGACGTGGTCCCAGATGGAGTCCACGTACCACATCAATTTCCTGGAACTCAGGGCTGTGCACTTGGCACTGAAGGCTTTTCACCCGTCCTTTCAGACCAACTCTCTGCTTGTGCAGACAGACAACACGACAACGATGTATTACCTCAACAAGCAGGGGGGCTCGAGATCGCGCACTCTGTCGCAGGAGGCGCAGACGATCTGGCACTGGCTTCTGGCTCGAGGACTGTCTAACGGCCACCCATCTGCCAGGTGTGCAGAATGTTCAGGCAGACGAACTGAGCAGACTCATTCAGGAAAACCACGAATGGGTCATAAACGACGAAGTACTAGGAGAAGTCTTCGCAAGGTGGGGTACTCCAGACGTGGATCTGTTCGCCACCGCCGAAAACAGCAAATGCCGAGGCTTCGCCTCCAGGTACTACCAGCCGGGGACGCTGGGGAATGCGTTATGGATCAACTGGTCGAACAGCTTTCTGTACGCTTTTCCACCAATTCCCCTGATTCCGGCGGTTCTCATCAAGCTGTCCCAATCCAGGGCGAGAATGATTCTGATTGCCCCGGAATGGCCCAGACAGTGGTGGTTCACGGACCTACTTCACCGCTCTCTCCTTCCTCACATGAAGCTGCCATGCAGGCCGGACCTTCTCACGAAGTTCGGGGGGCGGATGGTTCACCCCAACCTCTCGTCTTTGAGTTTGGCGGCATGGCTCCTGAAATAGTGCAATATGGCCATCTGAATCTCCCAGAGGATTGTATGGACATACTGAAGGAGGCTAAGCGACCTTCCACTAGGACTTCTTATGCTTACAAGTGGAAGAGGTTTTGCATCTGGTGCAAGTCTAAGAACTATGACCCTACGACATGCAAGGAAGATGTCATCCTTCCATATCTGCTACATCTGGCGCAGTCAGGCCTTAATGTCCATTCCATTAAGGTTCATCTGGCTGCTTTGACTGCCTACAGGAAAGGCCCTTCACAGACTTCCTTCTTCCAGATCCCTGTGATCAAAGATTTTCTGGAAGGCTTGAAGAAAGTGTTCCCTCCTGTCAGGCTTCCTTCGCCTTCGTGGGACTTGAATGTGGTGCTGTCCAGATTGATGAAGGAGCCTTTTGAACCCATTCATAAGGCTTCGTTGCAGCACCTGTCCTGGAAGGCGGCGTTCCTCGTGGCCATTACATCGGCCCGCAGGGTGAGTGAGATTCAGGCGTTGTGTTGCCAAGAACCTTGTACTGTATTTCATGCTGCTAAGGTTGTTATGCGTACTCACCCTAAATTTCTTCCCAAGGTTGTTTCTGATTTTCATATCAATCAGACTATCACTTTGCCTACGTTCTTTCAGAATCCGTCATCTCCAGCGGAACGGTCTTTACATTCCCTGGATGTGAGGAGGGTGCTGAAGTTTTATCTTGATAAGACTAAAGATATTCGTAGGTCAGACCAATTGTTCATTAATTATGGCTCAGTCAGGACAGGGCTTGCTACCTCTAAACAGTCCATCTCGAGGTGGATTGTGTCCTGCATACAATTGTGTTACTGCAAAGCTAATAAGACCTTAGGGGGTAAACCTAAGGCTCATTCCACCAGAGGCAAAGCTGCCACGACAGCTATGCTTCGTAATGTTCCCTTTGCAGAGATCTGCAAGGCGGCCACTTGGAAGTCGGTCCATACCTTTGCTAAGCATTACTGCCTGGACACTGATGCCAGGGCAGACGCTCAGGTTGGGCAGGCTTCGCTGCGGAATTTGTTCGCACAATAGTGGCGTAATTTCATATTCTCCACCGCCGCTTGATGTGGGGATGGGCTTGCCATTCTATTCACTAGATTATGACTATACACAGAGATCCCCTACTACAGAAGGAGTAGTTTCTGTCCTGTAACTCCAGTTCTGTAGTAGGGGTATCTCTGTTATAGTCATAAGCGCCCTCCCTCCTCCCCGGTGGAGATTTGTTCAGGTACATAATGCTACAGGTCTGGCGTTTTTTACGCCTTCAAAAAGAACTGAAACTAAGTTGGACCTGCTATGCATTCTGGGATACTGGGAGAAGGTTCTGGAAGGTTCCTTAAAGGCACAGTATCCTATTTAAGCCACATAATGGCAGCCTATGGGGCTTGTCTGTCCAGGTTCTTCTCTCTATCATTCCTGAGGGATTTTGCTGTTAAGCAAGGGAAATCTGTACAGGCTTTGCTGTTTTGTGGATTTTGTGGTGGAATTTCTAGTTGAAGTACTGGACAGTGTAGCCTTTTTTGGCTGCATTATCTGTCTTTAAATTCTCTCTTAAGTGTCTATGCATTTCTGCATTTTTTGACACTGTAAGAGATTATTTTTGATTGCTCCGGGGTCCACGCACATGGGCGGGACTATTCACTAGATTATGACTATAACAGATACCCCTACTACAGAACTGGAGTTACAGGACAAACTACTCCTTTTCCCACATCAGCAGCCCAAAACTGCCGTGGCCCATGTCCCTCCCCCTTTCCCCCAGACCAGGGTCCCAACACGGGAAAACATCTTAATCAGTACCACAACTAGTGGTAATAAACCCACTCATATCAGTAAGGGGTAAGCTGTGAGGTGGAGTCCAGAGGGCGTCCAGGGGTCTTCCTCACTACAGTGAAGGGGCACAGGTGATCGTGTAAATGGTCATCTAGAAACTTAAGTGCATATTAGTGACATTGCCTTGTATATCTGCCCTTGCAGCGGGGGCAAAATATAACTGTCCATAGCATTGCAGGTGGGCATGGGAACAGGGAGACAGCCAAGTCATTTCCAAAGCGTTCAGAACTGGCAATGCCTCCATGGCATAATCGTCAACAGTTGGTCCCAGACATCATATCAGCATATACAAAATGATACAATTCAATCAGTCACTTTTTAGGTTTTGCCTAGCGAAAGCTGCGCTCTGCGCAGCTTTTCGCGCAGGCGAAATCCTGTTGAGAACTGTAGGGTGCTTTGGGTCGGCCCTCGTCATTGATTGGCTGGCTCCGTAAACGGAGCCTTGCCATTGGACGAGGGGCCTGTCCGTCAATGCCGGACCAGACACGGGGGCGTTCCTGACATTCTTTGCCTTTTGCCGACGTCACGCGACGCCGGGAACGCCCCCGAGTCTGGTCCGGCATTGCCGGCACTACTGCGTCTCTTCTCCCCCGTTTCCCGCCCCGTGACTGGCCGGCCGGCCAATCCTAGCGCGGCCGGCCGGAAGTGCCCGCCCCCCGCAGCCCGGGGGAAGAAGGAAGACGGCAAGCAGTATGGCGGCGCCCGCGGGGCTCCCGTGGCCTGGAGGGAACCGCCGCCGTCGACGTTGCCGGTCTCCCATGCCGAAGAGGGAGACCGGAGAAGTGCCAGAGAGATTTTCGACGTTGCCGGTCTCCCATGCCGAAGAGGGAGACCGGAGAAGTGCCGCCGTCGCAAGGTGCAGGTGAGTCGATTTGTTTTTTTGTATTTTTTTTTCCCCTCCTCTCTTCCCCTGCCTTCCTGCCCCAACCTCTCTCCCCCTGTCTCCTACCTTCACTCGTCATGTCCTCCCCGCCTTCCTCGTCTCCGGCCGGGCTCCCGGCTGCTGCTCTGGAGGCCTGAGAGGTGGAGCCCTGTCCGGGGAGTTCCCTGCACCGGCATGTACGTGCAGACACGAGCCGGGCCTCGGGGGTCTGCTGGTCTCCGTTTCCGTTTCACCTTCTCCCTTACCTCCCTACTCTACCCACCTGCAGCTCTCGCTTCTACTGTCACCCACTTACCCTCCCACCTCTTATTCACTGCAGCTTCCAATGTAAATGAATGAATGAAAAACAGAAATTTGCCGCTGCTTTGGGAAAAGAATCAAAGGGGTTTCCAATTACACAAGGACTGATTTTGAAAAGAGCCTTTTTTTTCTACCTCCCACCACTTTGTGGGTGGGTGACCCCCACCACCTTTGTCAAGCACCAGTGGCTGACAAACCCGAACAAAAAGCTCCGGATTCACACCCAGAGCCAAGGGGAGAAACGAAAGCCTTTGTCTCAGCGAGCTGGAGGAGGGGAGGAAAAGTTTCTGGCATTTACGTGTTTTTCTCGCCTCGTGTGTTCGGTCGGCGCCTGCAGCAGCACTGCCCCCTCCTATGAGAGCCGAACGCATGAACAACAGAGCACATGGCTGGCAGCACACAATGAGCTGTGTGCACACTTGGCAACCTCTGGAGCACGCACGACGAGGCACACTGCCCAAAGCACATGTGCGTCCGTTCATATGCGGGTGGTGTGCTTTAAATTTACTCAGCCACCTCGCTGTTTTAAAGGCACAGCGTAAAAAGTAAAAAAAAGGCGATTGCTGTAGTGCTAGCTTTGGGTGCCGCATTTTTACACCTCAAGTTGAGATTACTAGAGGAGAGCCTATATGTCAGAAAGTATATGGGAGCTTCTGCCCTGAAAGAAAGAAGTGAAAGAGTGTGTAATGACGTTGTGCACATATTTGGAGTGACAACGTCTGGAGGGCCTTTGTCTGTCTTGTGACCTGGACGATTGGTAGCATTGATATGTAGATGTTGCAAGTTGAATCACATTGAGTCACTGGTTGAGTTGGTGGCAATGTCCAGCCGCGCAATAAAAGTGCTGCCACCTTTCCCTTGGGTGGGGTGAGGGCACGAGCGCAGCACTGTCACTGGCGTATGCAGTGGAGCAGCAGGGGGGGCATCGAGGGCAAAGAAAGGACTGCAAGAAGAGCTTCAAAGAGTGAAGTAGGTGCACACTGTACTGTACTAGGCTACGGGGGAGCTGTAGTATGATGATGGCTGCAGGAGGAGGAAGGGAGGTTTGAGCGCTTCATTAGATAACATGGGTTCAAAAACGGGCAATGGGGTACATTGAGTGCACTACTGCAACTACACACGGTTATTTGTTAGATTCCGCAAGCAATGAATACGTACACCACGGTTGATTTAATCACAACGTGTTTTATAAGAGCCTGCTCCTGGGGCGCAGCTGTTTCACAGCGGGGCACATAAGCGGCTGTGTTGTTATTTAATAACTTACTAGCGTTTGGTATGTCAACTTTGGAGCCATAATCGCGAAGTCGCCCCTGCCAGGAATCGAGCATGTAAAAACGTAGGTAGCACCAGTAGCATAGCCGTTGTGTCCGGGCCCTGGTGCAGGGAAGGAAAAGTGCCCTAGACGCAGGTTCAACAGGGTTGAACAGAAGTCTGAAGTCCAATTAAATTGTTGCATTAAAAACAATAGAGCCAATAGAGCTGCAGTTTTCTATCGTGAAAGACGACGATCGGCCATTTTGGATGAGGATACACACGTGGTCTCTTCCAACAGCTGCCATTGGTTTGTATCACCTAAGAGAATCCTTACAAAGCATCAGTCATTGCAGGCTGTCTCCATAGTGAGACTGGCACTTTACTGGCACTCTGGAGGCCTGAGAGGTGGAGCCCTGTCCGGGGAGTTCCCTGCACCGGCATGTACGTGCAGACACGAGCCGGGCCTCGGGGGTCTGCTGGTCTCCGTTTCCGTTTCACCTTCTCCCTTACCTCCCTACTCTACCCACCTGCAGCTCTCGGTTCTACTGTCACCCACTTACCCTCCCACCTCTTATTCACTGCAGCTTCCAATGTCCTGATCCCCAGTCGCTCCTTTCTCTCTCGCACTCCACCCCTTCCTGCCCCTCTTTAGGCCTTTGCAGATGTATTCCCCCCCCCTTAGCTCCTCCTGCATTCCTTTTCCCTCATCCCCTCTGTTCACCCGTTCTCTACTCTCTCCTTTCGTGCCTCCCTGTTCTGTCACTCACGTTCCCTCCCTCTGCTGCTACCACACTTTCTCCTCTCCAAACACTTTACTCAGACTCTCACTGCCCGCAACACTCCGGGTGTTCTGCCCTCCTCTTTTGTTCCCTCTCTCCGCAATCTTGTTTTTAATGATCAGTTCTGTGGTTCGCTCTGTTTCTGACCGCCGGGTCCGTGTTAACTGTGCCATCCCCTTTTATGTTCGGTGTAAAGTGCTCCCATGCCGCGAGATCAGAGCTGCGAGTGGGAGGTTGCCTGACAGGTGGCAGAGAGGGGACAGACCAAATGTAGTGCTCTAGGGCAGAGTCGGGTAGTTAAACCTGTACTTAGTGCCCAGGGTCATGATTGACCAGGAACACCTGTTGAGTGCCTAGACAAGGTCCCAGGAAGATTCATCTACACTAGCGTTCTCCAAAGTCGGTCCTGGAGGCCCAGATCAATGGCAGATTTTTTTCATATCCCCATTCAGAAAAAATGTAGTTATCTTAAAAATCTGGCATGGATCCGGCCCTCCAGGACCGACTTTGTTAGAACCCTGATCTACATCATTCAGTAACCGTAAATCAGGTATGATGTTTACGATTGACTGTGACATACATTATTAACATACGCAGTTGTTTATAATTATATCATTAACACAAGTTTAGATAATCAATACTATTTGTACTATGCCTGGCTAGAATCCACGTTTGTTTGAATGATTAATGCTGGTTTTCTTACACAGTAATAATAAGCTTAGGTCCCATATTGTCCCTACGATGTGTACAATTCTCACACTAGTTTCTTGTTACCTATTCTTTCCCAAGCACAACCTTGGAAATGTGAGAGAGTCTGATCACACTTTGTACTCTGGCCTGGATATGTGAGACAGTGAACTCATTCCTTTCCTCCCACTACCACCATCTATAAAAGCTGTGGGTTTTAGCAGATCGGAAGCCAGGGAGCACAGTGGCAGATCAGTGAGTGTCCTGTCCATGAACTGGAAAACAATTACTAACACTTGAGCTTTGTTCTCTACAGCTAGGTTGAGAAAATGTGTGAGGGTTTGAACTCAAACTGTGAGTTAGTATGCAGAGGCTCGGTGAGACCCATGTCTGCTTGTGCCTCCGTTTTCGTGCCCCTGTTGCCTGCTTGTGCCTCTGTGTGCCCCTGTTGCCTGCTTGTGCCTCTGTGTGCCCCTGTTGCCTGCTTGTGCCTCCGTGTCCCCCTGTTGCCTGCTTGTGCTGTGTGGGTGTGTGTGGAGGGCTCTGTGTGGCTGTGTGTGTAGGAAGCTTTGTGTGGCTGTGTGTGTGGGGGGCTCTGTGTAGCTGTGTGTGTGGGGGGCTCTGTGTGTGTGGGGGGCTCTAAGTGGCTGTGTGTGAGGGGCTCTGTGTGGGGGTGTGTGTGGGGGGGCTCTGTGTGTGTTTGTGTGTCATTTGCGATAGATAAAGCTAGTGGCATTGTAAATGACAATGCCATTTATTTATGTTAAAAAAAACATAAATAAAAATAATGTCAAGAGCAATGCCAATAGCTCTAACTTTAACAAAGGCAAAACCATTGCATTGTAAATGCTTGTTTTCTTATTGAATTAAATCAACTATGGTTCATATAAATCAGAACAGATACAGTAGTCCGAAATATCAATTGGTACAAAAAATACACGTAAAACCAAGCAATTATGTCTCAAGATCCGAGAGACTTAGTCATTTAATATATATTTTTTGCCTCCATGGCATCAGCCAACATGTCTGATTACGCAGACTGGCATCACCTCTGTGAGGGGGGGGAGGGGGGATTGTCAACCCCCTCCCCAGTTCCCCTACCTCGATATTCAGTTGCCCCTCTCACCTACACCGTCCGGGTCAGGACCACATGGCATGTGTTCTCATCAGTGAGCGAACGTCAGGAAGTTGGAGATCATTCTACATCCAAAGTGCCGCCGCCAGCTTCAGGGTGATGAGGCTGCGAAGCCCCCCCTGCCGCCGGCCTTAGTAAGGTCCTCAGGAAGTGCTGTGCAGTGTTGAAGAAATGCTGCTTACTTTGATAAGTCACTTTAAGTTTTGCGGGGAAGAGCATCGCATATGGGATATTAAGTTGCTGTAGTTTCTTTTTCACCGGTAGAAGTTTCCGTCTCTGTTCCTGGACACCCATGGTGAAATCGAGATATATCAATGTCCATCCCCTCATGGCGGAGCTGTCCTTTCTCCCTTGACAGGCGAAGGGCCACATCCCGGTCCCGGTAATTGAGCAGACGGGCGATTATTGGGCGAGGTGTTGCCCCAGGCACCGGGCGGGCCGCCAGTAAGCGGTGAGCTCTTTCTACCACCAATACCGGTGAGAAGGCCTCCCTTCCGAATAGAGCAATGAGAAGGCGTTCCACATAGTCCTCCATTCTCCCAGTCGCCGTTGATTCCGACACTCTCAAAATGCGGAGGTTGTTCCTTCGAGAGCGGGATTCGAGGTCCTCGTTTTTGGCCGCGATCGCTCGCAAGACCCTCTCCATTTCCAGCGTACAGGACGTAGTTGTGGTATGTGTCTTCTAGGTCTGAGATCCGCCGCTCAGTCTCCCCCCCCCCCCCCCGTCGCTCCTCTTTGTCTACTGTATGCGATACTCCATCTAAACGTGCAGACATAGAGTCCATCTTGGATTCTTTAGAGGTCAGGCTAGACTGCATGGTCAGCAGCAAATCCTTCAGGTCAGCAGTCGAGGGCGCCTGAGTCTCCGCCTGTTCTTCTTCAGGGTCCGCGTGTGATCGCGTTCCCTTCCTCGCCTCAAAGTTGAGCTTCGGTTGGCGGCCGTCTAGCTTTTCCATGGTGCCCAGCAGTGCAGACCGGCCCACAGTAGCTGTCCTCCAACCTTCACGTTGTTTCCGGGCCAGGTATTGAGGAGGAACACCTCCACACTGCGTCTCGCACCTTCGATAATCAGCGCTCTTTCAGTAGTGGGACCACCTCAGGATGCATCCAGGAGGAATGGCCAAAACCTCCTCACTCTGTGCACCCAGGGGGCGAGGAAGGGTCCAAAATTATGTCTCAAATGTGCCTTTATCAATCCAGGATGGGATCCCTTCACTCTTGCTCGGGTCCTACACCGGTCTCCAAACACAGCAGCCAACATGCGCTCCAGCTGTAGTCCTGTGCATCCTAAAGAGACGGGATGGGTCTCCCTCCGCAGGACGCGCGATCGCCGATGATCACAGGGCCGCAATGTAGGCGTGTGTTGTCTCCCTGAGTAGGCCTCCGGCCAGTCAGCTAGTTGCTCTCTCTCTAGGACACCCACAGCTCCGGCCTCCCCTCGGTGACAAAGCGGGAAGCGCCCGCAGGTCAGTTCAGTCCTTTGTTTCCTCAGCACGATAGCAGGCCCAGCAGACACAGAGAAGGCCCAGCCCGTCGCAAGACCACCCTCATGGCTACTCCTCTCCCAGGGATGGGACCAGCACCGCTTCCCACGGCGCTCTGCAGCCTCGCTGAATCCCGTACCAAATGTGTCCCGGCTCCTCCAGGTGATCTCAGTCTGGCCCACAGGGTCCCAACGTGCTGCCGGGTCCAGAAGGCCCCAGAGCCGGCAGCCGGAGGCCCTCCCCCCTCGCACACTCCGTTCGGCGCCAGCAGGTACACGCCTTCGCTCAGAGTGCAGTCGGCCTCGGAGGGGTGGCAAATTAACGCCCCACAGTGCTCCGGCCCCAGCTCCAGGCCTCCCCCACGGTCCCGCAGAGGCCTCCCACCCGCCAAGCAGGCAGCAGAATCGCAGCTCCTCCACACTACCGGAGCGCCGTCACCAGTCTGGAGCAGCCCTCCTCAGCTCCACCGTAAACAGCGGGCCCCCGAGCGATCGGGAC
The DNA here is from genome assembly GCF_964261635.1 of Lissotriton helveticus. NCBI lineage: Eukaryota > Metazoa > Chordata > Amphibia > Caudata > Salamandridae > Lissotriton > Lissotriton helveticus. The sequence goes on from NC_136072.1 coordinate 94,769,891, forward strand.
TCGCAGCACTCCCAGGTACAGGCAGGTCAGACACAGCTATCGCCGCGGCTGTTCTTCCTATTCCACCGACCGATCCCTCAGCGCCGCCATGTTGGTTCCAACCAACGCTGCAGGCCAGTCGCGATGATCTGCGCTCCACGGCCAGGTACCAGCCATTTTCTCGCCTACATACTCTCCCGTATAGTTCCACTGCACAGATTTTGCCTTTTAGTTGCTCATACGTTCCGGATTGCCAGGATAAGTGACGGATATTCCCCCGACCTGCATGAGCCTCACAGCAGTGCGGCCATCTTCCTTGGAGCCCTCTACCTTAAATTAATACTTCTATACAGGTGGCACAGTAACAACTCTGGACTTGATTTTGACCGGTCTGGGCTTAAGAACATGGAAGTGTATTGAAAACCTCACTGGAAAGGAACATTTATAATGTTTTCTGAATTAGCGGAATTTCTTTTTTTGTTTTTTAACCCAGTATTGCCTAGAGGCTTTCTTTTAGCTTTGCTTTCCTTTTTAAATTGGACTTCGAAAGGTGTTTGAGGGAAGCTGTCGCACACAAGGATATTCCCCTGTTATGATTTCAGAGTACCTATGGTGAATAAGTAGATTTACAAGTAATTATCCATCCTAGAGTTGTAAAGTACAATCACTGCACACAGGATGAGGTTACTTGGTCAACCAGAGGGGTCCATATCCGCTATAGCCAATGATCCTGAAGGAATTGGGCCTCCTCCTCCTGTGTCCGAAGAATGCAGGTGCCTCTATTTTCTTTGGATTGAAAGAGGAACACATTTGCAGCCCTTTATTAAATGTTAGATGTACTCTGCATACTAGGCAGATTATATTGTCCATTGTAGGTCCCAAATTAGATATTCATACCTGTAGAGGCTACCTCAAATAGCATAATTATCCATTTTTAACAGCAGTATGCAAACAGTCTGCAGATACCCAAGTTTCCAAAATAGACATCAGGCCGCCAAGTGTATCACAAGGTAGCTTATTGCCATCTTGGATGTTGAACTGGAGCGAGACATGCCTCAATCTCCCTTTGCAACATTGTTTTCACACCAGTTGGTGTGGGATTTTAAACCATTTGTTGGTTACTCAGTATCACTTCAGATAGTTGAAACTGGGTATTACGTTTTTGGTGTTTTCTAGAAATGCCCACTAAAATGTATCCAAAGAAATAAAACCACAATTGACCCATGCCCCTAAGAATCGGAGCATGTAGTTTTTTTCAAGGACTCTTGGAGATTATTCGCAAACAGGTTAACAAGGATTTCTAATGACTATTTCTGTAGAAAGGTTTTGGTAATCACGACACATCACATGCCCAGAGGCTCAACACAAATTATTAAAAAAATAATTATCGGGGAGGACATTACTTTCGGCAGCACAAATAATAGCTCATCTTAGTCTATTTACAGGACTCCTATTTCCATGGCTAAATAGAACTGTCTAACTCATTCAAAAGCAGTCTCTCAAGACACAAGCATCCTTTTGGTCTTTTCGTGTTTTCACTATCTTTGAGTTCTGAAAAGCATCCTTCAATTTTCTTCCCCCCCCCCCCCCCCCCCCCCCCCCCCTTCCATCTGATTCAAGGCTCGCTGTCTCTATAAATAGGTTACAAGAAGTAGGAATGTATTTCTGCCATGCTGTTCTCATTGCTGGTGTTACTAGTGTGTAAAATATTAAGATTTAAGTCTCTGATAACCATACCGAAAGAAGTTGACTAGCAAAAGCCTGGCTTTTGGGAAGGAAAGTTTAGATGGCAGACACCTTCCTGGAAACTTGAGTAATCTGTTGCTGGCTGCCTTCTCACACCTGCTATTCAGTTATTTCTGATGGAGCATTCTGTTTCTCAGTTGGGCTACAGAACTTCATCCGTATAGTCCATTTTCCCTTCTGAACTTTTGGAAACAGGTTACACAATGCCTGCTCTTATCGTATATTAGACTTTCCTGCCTTTTTTTTGTATGTTTCTCTCCATTTTTCTTTTGTAATGGCAGGCATTTTGGACTCTAGGCACTCCAAGACTGCTTAACAAGTCCTAGTGCGCACGCTCTTGATGCCTTTGGCACTGCAACTGTGGTTAATTTTTGGCATACCTGACTTTTGTAAGGCCAAAGTAATCACACATAAAACCTACACATAGCATTAAGATCCAATGCCATGTGCATTATAGATTTGCACCACCTATATAAGTGACTTTAAAAGCATTATTTTTAAGACTGCCATTGCAGACCCAAAAGGCTGGAGTCCAAATGCAGCCAGCACATTTCAAAAGCAGCCAATTTTCACTTATGGAAAAGCGTAAAATCCTCCTTGACTAATATACCTCTGAGTAGCCCTTTCAAGTCTACAAGGACATGGTGCGTTGTGGGTGAGGTGGGATATACCAAATTACATTACGCTGTAAAGGCTGGGTATGCTTTTTCTATTTTGTAAAAACCTGCTTGTGACATTTTCCTAAGCTGGACTTGGAGAGCAGCTAGGTGGTCCATCCACACAATTAGATTTCTCAAAATCCAAATGTAATGGTTTGAGTGTGACAGAACTTGAAGTTGTACCTTAGCAACCCAGGGTTACAAGGTTATCCATTGGTTCACCTTGTAGAAAAGGATTACATAGATAATGCTTCCATAAAGACATTTTACTGAAAGGCTCAACATGGCACCCCTTAATATCCCTTGGCACTACCTCAGGTTATCGATTTTGAAAACTGCTCAAACAGTAGATAAAAGTGAAACAGCTCACTTTAAGTGTCCTATTTCAATTTAATTCCTTGAGCACTCTAAAGGAGCCAACCCAGCTTGTTTATATCCATGATGTTGCTTTATAGCCACATTCTCTCTTCTTAGAAACATCTAACACCCTCACCTGCTCCCTTTCTGAAACAAGGCACTACACTTCAGCAACCGCACACCCCCCCTGTACCTTCATGTGATCACGTTCATTTATTTGACAGGACATGAAGTGCTGCTGTTCTTTTGGCCAGTCTATGAAGGTTACAGGTCAACTGAAGGGACCATGTTGTGTCCTTGTTCCATAGACTTTTTTCTTTTGTTAACCATTTGTTCTTGTATTTCTTATATTGGATATACAAAGAAAGCAGTTGCAGAAAATACTGAAGTTGCTCTGAAGGATACTAAATAAAGCAAATTGTAATGTAGGCCACAGTATACCAGTTCACCTCGTATCAAGAAGGGAGTGTCTTGTGTAGCTCAGTCCGTCAAAGACCAGGTTATAGTCTTGCCTATCAATCAATAAGCCAATATGTCTTAAGTTTGAAACTTCCGGAATTGGAAGGCAGGCAAGATGGAGCACTATAATTTATCCTTTTTGCAACCACCTGTACATCTAGTTCAACATTTGGTAAACCAAGAACATGGTTATACAGAAATACTGCTGTCGATGAGCAGGACATATATTTCATTACTGTAGGAAGCTGACTTTTTATATTGGACCAAAAAGAGGTACACTACGTAGAGTCCAGGCAAACCCCTATTGGTTTACAGAGGCACAAATGAGAACACAAATGCTTTCTTTTGCGGTAGTGTAGGAGAGCAGTTAAGCTTACCAGAAGGTAGTGCTAAGCATTTGTTGTACTTGCAGAGATAATAAATGAGACAAACACTCCAGAATAAGATAGAAAATGACTTTTTATCTACATTTTGATACCAAGAACTTCGTTATGAAGTAAGTACTTTTTCAGATATGAACTTTTATAGGTAAGTAAATACTTGTATTCAATGCATCTTTATGCATCAATGATTACCTATGGAGAGAAGGCATATGTGGCATATATTTATTTGCGATCGCTTTTTGGGGCTCTCCATTGGGACTTTGGATCATAGAGGGCAACGTCCAAAATACCCCAAGCATTTACTAGTTACCTGCCTTGAAACACCCATGTGCAGAGGTGCTGTTCAGCTTGGTAGCTGTGCTCGCTATACCAGTAGAAAGAAGGGGGGCCACATAGAAACATGCTGTAGAGGGGGACTTGAGAAAGTCTGGGAGCGCCCAATTGGGAACTGTGGGTCTCAATGGTCCTGTGGACAAGGGGGCACAGCCGATTTGTTGGTACCAGGGCTGGGGCTTTTATGTGCAGAGTTGAAGGGTTTGCTCAGCTCTGTGCATCCTAGGGCATGTGGCTCTGTTAGCCTGTTAAGGATGTAAAATCAGGACAGTTGGGCCCCTCTGGAAGTGGATCTCTGCGGTTCTGATGTCCCTTGATAGCTGCTTGGTCTCAGTACAGGCGGAGTCCGGATTGGACTCAGACGCAGTTTGCTGCAAGTGGTTCGATACACCGGGTATTGGTTCTGTACTGCTCCGGTTGGATCTAGTATCCTCTCACTTGGTGGGAGGACATATCTGACTTTCAGGAGCACAGGGCCCTCTTCCTAGGTGGCTGCTGCGTCTGGCTGGGTGGTGTTGGACCCGGCCTCATGGCGTGGTCCTACCGCTCCTGCATGGCGGGCCCAGGACAACATCAGCCCTCCACCGGATCTCGGACGGCCCCTTCGGCCCGATCCTGCACGCCCCAACACCACCGGTCCGACTACCATCCCGGTCCCCCATCACCGCGCTGACCCCAGCGTAGGCCCATTCCGACCTAAGCACGAGGCCGTGCCCGACTCCATCTTGGGCCCACCACGTCCCGACCACGTGGCCTCGGCCCCAGCCCGACCCCAGCGAAGCCCCGACATCGAGGCACCAAGATCCACCCAGGTGGTCGAGTGGCCACTCGACAGATCCCGGAGGAAGGGGAGTTTCGATGGCCCGCCAGCCGTCCCCGGACGCCTGGTATCGATCGCCCTCCGGCCTCCCTGGGCGCTGGCTCCACCCCCCTGCTGGGTGTCTGGACACCATCAACCCGGCCCCTCTGGCCCCCAGGCGCGAGGGTCCGGACATCAAAGGACCTCCATCCTATATCTGGGCCAGCCCCGGAGTAGGACGCCAGTTGTATCCTGGACTGGAAGCCCTGCTGACGCTGTCACGGCCGACACCAGACGAACTCATCCTTCCTGTAACCCGAAGCCATCTTGAGAGCCTGCTGCCGCGGCCTACCTTGCTGAAACCATCTTGAGAGCCTGCTGGCGCTGCCGCGGCCTACCTTGCTGAAACCATCTTGAGAGCCTGCTGGCGCTGCCGCGGCCTACCTTGCTGAAACCATCTTGAGAGCCTGCTGGCGCTGCCGCGGCCTACCTTGCTGAAACCATCTTGAGAGCCTGCTGGCGCTGCCGCGGCCCGACCTCTCGGAACCCCCCAGCTCGAGGATTGAGAGCTGTGCGTAGGGTATCCCTTCTTCCAACCGAGTTGAGACTGTCCCGCTACCTTACCCCCCTTTACGAGACTTTACGGATCCCTCGATCTGCCTGTATATACTGCCAAGAACCAGCAACCTTTATTACCTATAAAAGCTTAAGATCTTGACCTCTGGTGTGGTGTCCGTCTGTAGTGTTGTGATTACTCTGCTGTACGATCCTAGGAGAGGACCCTCACCCAGGAGGCCTCTCGGTAACGCTCGGCTACTTCCCGAAGGAGAGGTGGACCTAGGGGTGGTCAGTCAGACATCTTCTGCCTCTCCCGGGGTCGCCTTTCTAACATTGGTGGCAAGCGCCGCAATCCGAGCCCACGCAGATCGTACAGAGTGATTCACTCACTACCAAGAAAAACCCACTACGACCATGAGCACAGAATTCCAGAAAGAGAAAATGGAAGACTACAGTCACAAGGAGCTAAAGCAATTCTGCAAAGACCTAGGCATCGCTACCACTGGCTTAAGCACCAAAGAAGACTTTAAATCGGCCCTGCAGGCCTGGGTGGACGCCGGCGAGGCGCCACCCCCGAGTGAAGATAACCCGGGCCCGAACGGAGGCCCGGAGGCCGAGACGAACCCAGCGGGAGGGAGACCCGCAAACCCAGACACGGGCCTCTCCCACGAAGACGCCTGAGAACGAGAGAGGAACCGGCTCCACGAGTTGGATCTTGCTCGACTCAGACAAGAAGGAGAAATCCAACTGGTGGAAAGGAAGTTAGCCCTCAAGGAGAAAAAACTCATGCACGAGCGCGTCCTCAAAGAAATGGAACTGAAAGCCAAGGCAAACGAGTCTGCCATCGCCGGGGGTAAGACCTCACCCCCGCCGGTGGACACGAAGGTGCACATACCCAAGGATGTCGTCAAAGAGTACTATAAGAACGCCGACATCCAACAGTGGTTCAAAGCCTACGAGGTCGCCATGGCCGCCCATCGAGTACCCCTCAAGGACTGGGGCGCCGGCCTGTGGGGGAAGTTTATCAACGAAGGGAGGTACGCCCTGCTGGAGCTCCCTGATACCGAGATGACCTCGTACGAGCACATGAAGACCGCCCTCCTCACTCGCTACGGGCTCATCCCCCGAGATGTACCGGCAGCGATTCAGAGACTGCAAGAAAATCCCCGGAACCACGTGGGTGGAGTACGTGAACTATTACAGTAGAGCCTTCGAGGGGTGGATTCGGGGCTGCCAGGTCACCACCTTCCAGCAGTTGATCGACCTCATTCTATGGGAACATCTGTCCAATAACTGCTTCCTCGAACTCCGGCAACACCTCCTCGACAGCAAACTGACTGAGCCACGAAAACTCGCTGTTGAGGCAGATAGATGGGTGAGCACCAGAGTTCCCCGGAGTCCACTGGGAGACTACGGCCGGGGATCCCCGGGGAACCACCGACCACGAGGCGGCGGAGTAGGCCAGAGCCGGGGGCGAGACGTCCCCCAGGGGTCCTCCCCTACCTCCACGTCGCCAGCCCTGGGCCAGAGAGGGGCCCCCATGCCAGACCGGGGCCCCGCCCGAACGTTACGTGCCACAGATGCCAGCGACTGGGTCATTATGCGAATGACCCCCTCTGCCCAATGAATCAGCGACCCGGCACCACCGTTCCCTCAACCCGCCAGATCGCAGCCGCTGCCCTGGGTGAAGAAAGGAGTGAGGAGGAGGACGACAACCCCGAGCAAGCCGAGTGAGAGCCCGCCGCCATGACCTTAGCATGCCTGGGTACTCACGACCTGATCCCCTGAGGCCCGATCCCCGGCAACACCCAGAAATACCGCCAGTGGGTCACCATCAATGGACGCCGGACCGAAGCCCTCCGTGACACTGGGGCCAGCGTGACAGCGGTCCGCTGCCATCTGGTGACCCCGGAACAGATCCTTCCTAACGTCCTGTGTCTAGTCCGGTCCGCAGATAACTCGGAGACTTTGTGTCAGATGGCCCGCATCCCCTTCGAGTGGGGGGGGAGTGTCGGGCGTGCTGAAAGTGACTGTCCGCGACGATGCCCCCGTGGACTGCCTCCTTGGGAACGACCTAGAAAGTTCCCCCTGGGCTAGCGTCGAACGGAGAGAGCACCTGGGGATGCTAGGCCTTCCCGAGTGGGTCTGTGCGACCACCCGCTCCATGACCGCCCGAGCCTCCACCCCAGCGGGGGAAGCTCCCACTGAGGAGCCGGAGTGGCCTGCCCCTCCGCCGCCCGTCGTCCCCGAGGACCCCGAACACGGCCCCCAAGGGCCCGACCAAGGAGATCTCACCGAGCTCGACCACCTCCCAGAACTCGCTCAATGGCGCCAAGAAGGTGGCCCCACCCGCGAACAGTTCCGGCAGGAACAGAAAACCTGTCCCTCCCTCGAAGGGATTCGACAGCAAGCCCGCTACCCAAGCAGCTGGAGACCCCGCGGGGTCCCACTGGATCTATTGGGACAACGACCTTCTCTACAGTGAGCAAAAGATTGCTGAACTAGGGGCCGGCCGGGTACTGGTGGTACCCCTCCGATTCAGAGACTTCCTCCTGAACTTAGCACATGATGTGCCCCTCGCTGGGCACTTGGGGCAGGACAAAACTTACAGCCGCCTGGTGACCCATTTCTTCTGGCCAAAAATGCGCACCGATGTGCATAACAACTGCAGGACCTGCCCGACCTGTCAAGCCAGCGGGAAGAGCGGGGGGAAAGTCAAAGCCCCGCTCCAGCCGTTCCCCGTGGTGACTACCCCCTTTGAGCGAGTGGGGATAGACATCGTAGGGCCCCTGGACCCTCGGACCCCGCAGGGGCACCGCTTCATCCTCGTCCTGGTTGACCATGCTACCCGCTATCCCGAAGCCATTCCCCTCCGAACCGTCACAGCCCCCGTGGTGGGCCGAGCCCTCATGAGCATCTTCTCCCGAGTCTGCTTCCCCCGAGAAGTCGTGAGTGATTGAGGCTCCAACTTTATCTCGAAGCATATGCGGTCCCTATGGCAACAGTGCGGGGTCGCCTATAAATTCACCACCCCGTATCATCCCCAAGGAAATGGACTAGTGGAACGATTTAACAGAACATTGAAGGGGATGATCAAGGGCTTAGAAGAACCACTCCGGCGCAAATGGGATGTCCTGCTACCTTGCCTCCTGTTAACCTACCGAGAGGTACCCCAGAAGGCCCTGGGGTTCAGCCCCTTTGAACTCTTGTACGGACACCCGGTCCGAGGCCCCCTCAGCCTGGTCAAGGAAGGCTGGGAGACAGCAGTTCGAGAGGCCCCACCTGATGTCTACCGGTACCTCCTGACCCTCCGCAATCAGACTCGGAAGTTCCGGGAACTTGCCGAGGCCAACCTGGAGGCTAGTCGGGAGGAGATGAAACGCTGGTATGACCAGAATGCCTCGTCCATCGAATTCGAGCCGGGCCAGCAGGTCTGGGTCATGTCCCCGGTCGAACCTTGTGCCCTCCAGGACAAATGGACGGGGCCCTTCAAAGTCGTGGAGCGCAAGAGCCCAGTCACCTATCTGGTGGACATGGAGTCCCCCCGGAACCCCCTCCGGGTTCTGCACGCTAACCGGCTCATGCCACACTTTGCACGCACTGAACTGAGCCTGCTGCTAGCGACCGATGACGGAGCTGAGGACGACTCCGAACCCCTACCAGATCTCCTCAGCACCACCGAGAAAGACGGCTCCATCGAAGGGGTCACGCTCTCCTCTTCCCTGACCCCAGAGCAGCAACAGGACTGCCGGAAGCTGCTGGGGCAGTTTGCGGATCTGTTTTCCCTCACTCCGGGGGTCACCCGGTGGTGTGTCCACGATGTAGACACAGGAGACAGCCCGCCTGTAAAACACCGAGCTTTTCGAGTGCCCGACCGGGTTCGGGCCTGCATCCAATCCGAAGTGGCCAAGATGTTAGCTCTGGGGGTAGGCGAACCCTCCAACAGTCCCTGGGCCAGTCTCGTTGTCCTGGTCCCTAAAGCCGCCACCCCCGGAGCAGCTCCGGAGCTCCGGTTCTGTGTTTACTACAGGGGACTGAATGCCGTCACCAGGATCGACGCCCATCCCATCCCCAGGGCGGATGAATTGATTGATCGATCGCCTAGGGGCCGCCAAATATCTCAGCACCTTCGATCTCACGGCGGGGTATTGGCAGATTGGCCTTACCCCTGGTGCACAGGAGCGATCAGCCTTCTCGACACCAGATGGCCACTATCACTTCAAAGTGATGCCCTTCGGCATGAAGAACGCACCAGCAACCTTCCAGAGACTAGTGAACCAGGTGCTGGCCGGTCTAGAGGAGTACAGCGCCGCCTATCTCGATGACATTGCAGTGTACAGCCTCCACTGGGATGAGCACCTGACCCACCTCTGGACAGTCCTGACGGCCCTTCGGCGGGCCGGACTCGCCATCAAAGCCAGTAAGTGCCAGATAGGCCAAGGGTCCGTGACCTATCTGGGACACCAAGTGGGGAGCGGCCAAGTGGCTCCCCTCCAACAAAAGATACACCATCCGGGCCTGGGAGCCCCCGGTCACCCAAACCGCCGTCCGCGCCTTCCTGGGGCTCACTGGATATTATCGGCGATTCATAAAGAACTACGGGAGCATTGTGGGGCCCCTCACAGAACTGACCTCAAAGAAACTACCACAGAAGGTGCACTGGACCCCCGAGTGCCAGGCAGCCTTTAAAACTCTGAAGACTGCCATGTGCACCGCCCCTGTGCTCCAGGCCCCCGACTACAGCAGAGTTTGTGGTCCAAACCGACGCCTCAGAACACGGCATCGGGGCGGTCCTGTCCCAAGTCAACTCCGAAGGAATCGACCGGCCTGTGGCCTTCATCAGCCGACGCCTACTGGCAAGAGAGCAGCGATGGAGCACCATCGAGAGGGAATCCTTCGCCGTGGTGTGGGCCCTCAAGAAGCTCCGGCCCTACCTCTTCGGCACCCACTTCCGAGTACAGACCGACCACCAGCCCCTGCGGTGGTTGATGCAGATGCGGGGAGAAAACCCGAAACTGCTGCGCTGGTCCATTTCGCTGCAGGGGATGGACTTCGCTGTGGAGCATCGCCCCGCCAACGACCACGCCAATGCTGACGGCCTGTCCCGATTCTTCCGCCTCGGCGAGGAGAATCCCCAAGACGATGGGTGACTCTCCCCTGCCTTCAGCTGGGGGGGACACGTGTTGGACCTGGCCTCATGGCGTGGTCCTACCGCTCCCGCATGGCGGGCCCAGGACAACATCAGCCCTCCACCGGATCTCGGACGGCCCCTTCGGCCCGATCCTGCACGCCCCAACACCACCGGTCCGACTACCATCCCGGTCCCCCATCACCGGCCTGACCCCAGCGTAGGCCCATTCTGACCTAAGCACGAGGCCGTGCCCGACTCCATCTTGGGCCCACCACGTCCCGACCACGTGGCCTCGGCCCCAGCCCGACCCCAGCGAAGCCCCGACATCGAGGCACCAAGATCCACCCAGGTGGTCGAGTGGCCACTCGACAGATCCCGGAGGAAGGGGAGTTTCGATGGCCCGCCAGCTGTCCCCGGACGCCTGGTATCGATCGCCCTCCGGCCTCCCTGGGCGCTGGCTCCACCCCCCTGCTGGGTGTCTGGACACCATCAACCCGGCCCCTCTGGCCCCCAGGCGTGAGGGTCCGGACATCAAAGGACCTCCATCCTATATCTGGGCCAGCCCCGGAGTAGGACGCCAGTTGTATCCTGGACTGGAAGCCCTGCTGGCGCTGCCGCGGCCTACCTTGCTGAAACCATCTTGAGAGCCTGCTGGCGCTGCCGCGGCCTACCTTGCTGAAACCATCTTGAGAGCCTGCTGGCGCTGCCGCGGCCTACCTTGCTGAAACCATCTTGAGAGCCTGCTGGCGCTGCCGCGGCCCGACCTCTCGGAACCCCCCAGCTCGAGGATTGAGAGCTGTGCGTAGGGTATCCCTTCTTCCAACCGAGTTGAGACTGTCCCGCTACCTTACCCCCCTTTACGAGACTTTACGGATCCCTCGATCTGCCTGTATATACTGCCAAGAACCAGCAACCTTTATTACCTATAAAAGCTTAAGATCTTGACCTCTGGTGTGGTGTCCGTCTGTAGTGTTGTGATTACTCTGCTGTACGATCCTAGGAGAGGACCCTCACCCAGGAGGCCTCTCGGTAACGCTCGGCTACTTCCCGAAGGAGAGGTGGACCTAGGGGTGGTCAGTCAGACATCTTCTGCCTCCCCCGGGGTCGCCTTTCTAACAGGTGGGGAGTGGCAACTCTTTAGACCAGTCTTTTTATTTTAGTTCCTGTATACTGCAGGAGAGTAGCTCCTGTACTCTAATTATTCTGAGTTTTGTATAGCGCCTGGTTACCAAATAGGCATCCCAGCGCTCGCCAGATAATAACACTACCAAAGAATAATGCAGGGTTTAAGCAGAAAACAGAAACGTCTTTAAAAGTTTGCGGAACCGGAGAAGACTAGCTTCCGAACGAAGTTGTAGGGGCAGTGAATTCCACAAAGTGGCCACATTTATCGAAAACCTTCTGCCACCAGTTCTAGCCCTCTTCACCCTCCCGACCTGAAGAAGATGTTGATGGTCGGAGCGAAGAGAGCGAGGAGCCTTGTAAGGCTGGACCATCTCCCCCAGAATAGGTGGGCCTACCCCATGCAGAACTTTATGGGCTATACAGAGTGATTTGAATTTCACCCTGTCCCTAACAGGGAGCCAATGCAGAGCCCTCAGCGCCGGGCGAGCAGACTGACGCCTGGGGAGACCCGTCAAGAGCCTGGCGGCAGCATTCTGCACTTGCTGCAGTTTGTTCAGGGTAGATTCAGGTGCACCCAGGAATAACGCGTTGCTGAAATCCAGCCGCGAGATGATCAATCCCTGGATGAGAAGCCTCCTAGTGGACGCTGGGAGCAAAGGTAAGATCTTCCGGGCTGAGTGGAGCAGGCCAAAACACACGCCAGCAGTCTTTTTAGCATGCGTTTTAAACGAAAGGCCCCGCTCCAGCCACACCCCCAAGCTCTTGATCTCCTGCTTGGGGGTGGGTACCGGTCCCAGACAGTCAGGCCAGCTGCTGGGGGACAAAGATGGAGAGGAGTTCCCCAGCAACATGAGTTCCGTCTTGGAGCCGTTCAACTTTAGCGCTGAGCTGCACATCCACGTGTAGATCTTCTCCAGACACGAGTGCAGCCGGTCGGGATGATGCGCCGACTGGGAAAGGCCAACCACCAGCTGAGTATCATCAGCGTAGCTGATGATTTTAATACCCAGCGGCAGTACCACACTCTCCAGGGGGGCCATGTAAATGTTGAATAAGGTAGGGCTCAATGAAGAGCCCTGTGGCACCCCACACTGGAGAGGGATTGTAGATGATTTTTCATGGCCTTCCCACACCTCAAATGTCCGACCTTCCAAGAAGGAAGCAAACCATTTGAGAGCCACACCGGTGACCCCCACCCCCGACAGCCGTTGGAGAAGCACCTGATGGTCCACGGTGTCAAAAGCAGCACTGAGGTCCAGGAGGATCACTGCCACTGATCCCCCCCGAATCCAAAATGCTCCTTGCATTCTCCACGACCGCCAACAGGGCGGTGTCAGTCCCCTGACCGGGACGAAAACCCGTTTGGGAATCGCCCAGGAGGGAGTTAGCTTCCAGGAAGTCCGACAGGCAACTGTTTACCAACTTCTCAGCCACCTTACTAATACCCGGCAGCAACGAGATCGGCCTAAAGTTGGCGAGGTCGGCGGGATCCAGGTTAGGCTTTTTCAAAAGAGCCTTAACCACCGCCCCTTTCCAACTGGGGGGGACTATCCCTTGAGTGAGGGACAAGTTTATAAGGTCCGTCACTGGGCCGCCGATGGTAGAAGCCACCTGTTTAAGATATTTAATAGGTGCTGGGTCTTTCGGGGAACCACTCTTCATGGTCCTCAAAACCGAGAGAGCTTCCTCCGTAGTGACCGGACCGAGAGAGGCCAGCTCCACTGATCGCATCCTAAGTTGGGAACTGAAGTTATCATCCAAGGAAGAAGCCTCCCCCTGCGGGGAAGGGAAGCCAGTATGTTGTTGATTTTGGATTTAAAAAAGGAGGCCAATTCTATGCATTTTTTGCGTGGGTCCTCGTGGATGACCTGAGGTTCGGGGATATTCAGTAGTTCCTTTATGACCCTGAACGACTCTTTGGAAGAGTTGGCCGCAGAGCCTATTCTCTCTTCAAAGAATCCCGATTTTGCCACCCGAATAGCAGATTTATAACTGCTCAGAGCCGCACGATATTGTTTCCGGCTCGTTTCACTCCAGTCTCTTCTCCAGGACCGCTCTAGCCTCTTGCATCCCTTCCTCAGGGTCCTCAATTCAGACGAATACCAAGGCGCCGAACCCACTCTCTTCCCCCTCGTAAGTTGTTTCTTTTTTGGAAGGAGGGTGTCCAACGAGTCCGAGAGCCAGATGTAAAGGGAGATTGCTTGGCAATTTTGGATGGGCTGGCAGAATTCTGGGGTTCTTGGAGGCTGCTCAGCTGCAGGAGGAGTCACTGGTCACAATTGAGACTTGGTGCAGTCGGGGTTTGGCATCAAAAGTCCACAGCTGTCTTCAGTTCTCATTTTCTCGCAGCCCTTTATCCTCTTCTTGATTCATCAAATCTAAGTTCATGGAGTCAGGAGTACTGTCTAAATACTCAGTTTAGGGTTGTTATGGAGAGTGATAGGTAGTAGCCAATGGGCTACTTACTTTTATGATATCTACACCCTCTATGACCACTTCCTGTGGGAAGTGGGCGTAACTCTGACCCAGAGAGCCAAATTTCGCCAAAACTGAGATGGTGGAATTCTAAAAATTTCTGCCCTCAGAGCGCTGACTCTCACCTGCACGGGTCAGAAACTGATCTGTGGTGGCTGGCTGGTCTGCACCAGTTAGCCAGTACACAGGTACTCTGTAGGCTTCTACGGTGCCCTCTGGGTGCATGTATTACATTTATCACTGGAATCAGTGTGGGCTTATTCATATGGGATTTTTGATGCCAAACATACCTAGTTTGTGAAGCCATCATGTAGCTGGGGAAATCGTTAACTCCACTGTCCAGCACTTGTAATATCTAAGAATTGACTTGGATAAGATTTTAAGAAATGTTTTAGTAAAGTTTATCAACATGAATTTATTGTGTGACCTGCCCCCACGCTTATTTTTAAATTTATCTTGATTACCGATTATGAGGCTTCTTTTTAAATATTAATTGTAAGTGCCTGAATTCTTAAATGTATATATTGCACTTTGGATTAATTTAATTATGGCTTGTGTAAGTATCCTTTTATGGATTAACATATCTGAAAGAAACAGGTTAGTATTCGATTCCTTACCTTAGAATATCCCCAGGCGTCAGTCTGGATCCGGAAACTTTTGCGTAGCAGTACCCCTGCGCGTCGGTAGGCGTCGTCTGCAGGCGTCCCCTGCGGCTCCGCGTCGTCGGCGTCGTGCGCCGTGATGACGTCGCTGTAGTATATAGACGACGCCGCCTCCGCGCGCGGACGTCAGTTCTTCTTTTTTCCGCGCCAGTTAGCGCAGATCCGAAGAGCAGTACTCCGGTCTTTTGACCTAGTTTTGTTAACTTTCACTCTTCTTCAAGGTGCCGGTAGGATGCCCGGGTTTAAGAGTTGCGACGGGTGCGACCGAATGATGTCGGTCACCGACCACCATCGACTCTGCCTCCGGTGTCTGGGCGCGGACCACGACGTCGAGTCTTGCGTCGACTGCCGGGCCTTGACTGGTAAAGCTAGGCGGGAGCGGTCCCGCAAGCTGCTCGAACTCCGAGTGTCGGCCCCGCGTCGAGAGCGGTCCCGGTCCGGTCGGAGGTCGAGGGAGCGGTCGAGGGAGCGATCGCGGAGCCGCCATGAGCGCTCCGGGAGTCGCCACCATTCCTCCGGTTCATCAGGTAAGCGTCACGAGGTCGGGGCGTCATCGTACCCCCGACGCCCGCGTGATGCGGCCGGGGGTTCGGGTGGCCCCACCCCCGCGTGGGTCGCCGACGCCGTCTGCCCCATACCCGTCGGTCGAGGAGATTGAGGCGTTCCTCATGGCTATGAGGGAGATGTCTCCTCCGGCGGGGCCTGCGGGCCCGTCGGTCCCGTCTGGGAGCCCGAGCGGTTCGGGTGCACCTGCCCCGACGCCGCCGAGTGCTCCGGCCCTGGCGCCGCCGGCGGCTCCGGCCTCGGCACCGCTGGGCCCTTCAGGGTCGTCGCCGGCTGGTCCTCCGGCCTCCCCGGCGCCGATTCCGTTGGGGCAACCCGTGGTGCCGCCTCCGCGCGGCGCCGTGACTCCGCCGTCGGTCCGATCCCTCTCTGACTCCGGACGCGGAGTCGGACCGGCGTCGTCCGAGTCCGGCGCCGATGGGGCCCATTGGCTCCGAGGAGCCGGTTTACATCGTCGACTCGTCCTATGGTGATGAGGACGAATATGGAGAGGGTTGGGAGGGGTCTGAGGACCCCTTGTCACGAGCCTGCCAGTATGACGTGGACTGGGTAGGTGACTTAGGTGAGGCCAGTGGTCTGGACGAGTCGCCCAACCCTGGGTTTGTCTCTCCTTCCCCTGTGGCGTCGGAGGCTGGGGCTGCCTATTCGGTGGTCCTGATGAGGGCTGCCAAGGCTTTGCGCCTTGAGCTCCCCGTCGCTAAGGTGAAACCTAACATCCTCACCGAAGTATTTAAGCCGCAGTCGTGCCCACAGGAGCCTCTGCTGCCATTTAATGAGGCCCTGACGGATGTCCTTTTGGGCACCTGGTCCAGGCCCGCTTCCGGTGCACCGGTTGACCGGAACGTTGCCAGGCGTCACCGTCTGTGTTCGGACGACCCTGCCTTCCTTTCCACCCATCCCTCCCCGGAGAGTCTGGTGATCCAGGCCTCCACTTCCCAGTCCGCATTCCCGTCGGCTCCGCCCGATCGGGAGTCGAAGCGATATGACCAATTTGGCAAGAAGGTCTTTTCGTCTTTGAGTGCTGGACTGCGGTCTTGTAATACCGCATGCCTCTTGGGCCGCTACACCCACTCTCTGTGGGACACGGTCGCGGAGTGTCTGCCGCAGTGCCCGCAGGAGGTGCGGGACAAGCTCAACCAGGCCTTGGTTGAAGGCCGGGACGCGGCGAGGTATTCAATTAGGTGTGGTCTTGACACGACCGACTCGCTGGGACGGGCTATGTCCACGACGGTGGCGATTCGTCGACATGCTTGGCTGAGATCCGCCAACTTCTCGCCGGATGTCCAGACTGCCCTCATGGACATGCCTTTCGATGGCAGTCGCCTGTTCGGTGACAAGGCGGACAACGCGCTTGAGCGCTTCAAGGACTCCAGGGTCACGGCCAAGTCCTTGGGTCTTTCGACCCAGCGCCAGCAGCAGGGTTCGTTTCGCCCCTTTCGTGGCCAAGGAAGGGGCGGTCCCACGCGTGCTGCCAGTCACGCGCCGCAGAACGCTCCCCAGCGCGGTGGCGGCCGTGGTTTCCGCCGTGGTGGCGGGAGAGGGCAGCGGCGAGGTCAGTCCACACCTCCCCCCGCTGCAGCCTCCAAGTCTTCCGAGCTTTCGGGCTCACGTGACGCCAGTGGGTGGCAGGGTTCGCCATCACCACTCCCGCTGGCGCGCGATTACATCGGACAGGTGGGTGCTGCAGCTCGTCCGAAGGGGCTACTCCCTCCCCTTCTAGTCCACTCCTCCAGCCATGCCACCGCAGAACCACCGTGTGTCGGGGGACCACTTGACACTTCTGCAGGAGGAAGTTACGGCCCTCTTGGCCCAGGGGGCCATCGAGCGCGTTCCTGGGCCAGAAGTAGGGTGTGGTTGCTACTCCCACTACTTTCTGGTGCCCAAGAAGGACAAAGGGGGCCTTCGTCCTATCTTGGACCTACGGGACGTCAACGGCTTCCTCCGGAAGTAGAAGTTCAAGATGTTGACTTTGGCTCAGGTCTTGGCTGCTCTAGACCCACAAGACTGGATGGTAGCGTTGGACTTGCAGGATGCGTATTTTCACATCCCCGTCCTGCCGGCCCACCGGCGTTACCTGCGGTTCACGGTAGGCCAGGAGCACTTTCAGTTTATCGTGCTCCCATTCGGCCTTACCAGCGCCCAACGGGTGTTCACGAAAGTGATGGCGGTGGTCGCAGCTCATCTGCGCCGGTTAGGGGTTTCAGTCTTCCCCTACCTCGACGACTGGTTGTTGAAGGCGGGCTCGCCCCAAACAGTCGTCCACCACCTTCAGATGACGGCAGACCTCCTGCACGAGCTGGGGTTTTCCATCAATGTGCCGAAATCACACCTGTGTCCCTCTCAAAAGCTCCTTTTCATCGGAGCGGTTCTCGACTCTGCGCAGTTTCGGGTTTATCCTCCGGAACGGCGGGTCCGGGATATTCAGGCTCTGATTCCCATCTTTCAGCCGTTGTCCCGGATTTCGGTCAGGTTGACGCTGCGGCTTCTGGGGCTGATGGCCTCCTGCATCCTTCTGGTGCATCACGCCAGGTGGCGGATGCGGGCTCTGCAGTGGGACCTGAAGTTTCAGTGGGCCCAGCATCAGGGCAACCTGTCCGACCATGTCCTGATCTCGGAGGGCACTGCGAGACAGTTGCAGTGGTGGCTTACGGACCGCGATTGGGTCAGAGGCAGATCCCTCTCCCTTCCCCAACCGGAGCACGTGGTTGTGACTGACGCGTCCCTCTAGGGCTGGGGTGGCCACTTGGGAGAGGCGGAGATCAGAGGCATCTGGTCTCCGGCGGAGTCCCGGCTCCATATCAACATGTTGGAGCTGCGGGCGATTCGCCTAGCACTGTAGGCATTCCTCCCCTTTGTCAACGGGAGTGTAGTGCAGGTGTTCACGGACAACACCACCGCCATGTGGTACTGCAACAAACAGGGCGGTGTGGGGTCGTGGACCCTTTGCCAGGAGGCTCTGCGCCTCTGGCAATGGCTGGAACGTCAGGGCGTGACTCTGACGGATCAACACCTGGCAGGTTCTCTGAACGCCAGGGCGGACGAACTCAGCCGTCGGTGCTCGGTGGATCACGAATGGCGTCTGAACTCGGACGTGGCGAACGGCCTCTTTCAGCAATGGGGAGAGCCTTGGTTAGATCTATTCGCCACAAAAGAGAACGCGCAATGTCATCAGTTCTGCGCGTTGGAGTTTCCAAGACGGCACTCGCTCGGCGACGCCTTTCGGCACGAGTGGAGCTGCGGTCTGTTGTACGCCTTTCCGCCTATACCACTTCTGCCCAGAGTGCTGAAGAAGATCAGGCGCGACCGGGCCCAAGTTATCCTTGTGGCTCCGGACTGGGCTCGAAGATACTGGTATCCCGAGCTACTCAGCATGTCAGTCGGTCCCTCGATCCGCCTGCCCCTTCAGGAGGACCTTCTGTCGCAGCAGCAGGGGACGGTCCTCCACCCGAACCTGTCCAGCCTCCACCTCCATGCGTGGAGATTGAGCGGCGGCAGTTGAGGCCATTCGACTTGCCTCCTGAAGTCTGTGATGTGATTCTGGCAGCCAGGCGTCCCTCCACAAAGTCGGTATACGCCTGCCGGTGGAAAAGATTTGTGGCATGGTGCACAGCAAAGGCTGTGGATCCCCTTTCTGCCCCTCTTTCCGAGGTTCTCCTCTTCCTTCTTTCTCTTGCCCAGCAGGGCTCTGCTCTGGGCACTATCAAGGGCTACCTTTCTGCCCTTTCCGCCTTCTTAAGGCTACCTGATCAGCCATCCTTATTCAAGTCCCCTATTGTACTGAGATTCTTGAAAGGCATCACGCACATGTATCCTCCTGTTCCGTTCGTGATGCCTCAGTGGGACTTGAACCTTGTTCTGACATTCTTGATGTGCGCTCCCTTTGAGCCGCTTCATTCCTGTCCTCTCCGTCTTCTCACTTTAAAGACGGCCTTCCTGGTTGCCATCACCTCTGCCAGGAGAGTGAGTGAGCTCCAGGCTCTTTCTGTTAAACCTCCTTTCTTGTCCGTCCATCCTGACAAGGTGGTTCTTAGGACTAGGCCTTCTTTCCTGCCCAAAGTAGTTTCTGCTTTTCACATCGGGCAGTCCATCACCTTACCCTCCTTCTTCCCGCCTCCGCATCCTTCAAAGGATGAAGAGCGGCTCCATCGTCTGGACCCAAAACGTGCGCTTTCATTTTACATGGATCGCACACGCCAGTTCCGGGTGGATGACCAACTGTTTGTTGGCTACGTGGGTGAGAAGAAGGGAAGGGCGGTACAGAAACGAACCATCTCTCGGTGGGTCGTCCTGTGCATCAAAGCATGCTACTCTTTGGCTCGGAAGGAGCCTCCTGTTGGGCTGAGGGCCCATTCCACTCGGGCCACGGCGGCTACTACTGCCCTGGGCCGGGGAGTCCCTTTGCAGGACATTTGCCAGGCGGCTACGTGGGCCTCGCTGCACACCTTTGCGAGGCACTACTGCCTGGACAGTCAAGTCCGGAGGGATGGCTTCTTTGGCCGTTCGGTCCTCCAGGACTTTCTGGTGTAGGTTTGTATTGGTTCGCAGACCCACCACCGGGGTTGGTATTGCTGGGGTATCTATTCTAAGGTAAGGAATCTAATACTAACCTGTTTCTTTCAGATGAACAAGTTACTTACCTTCGGTAACGATATATCTGTAAGAAACAGTAGTTAGTATTAGATTCCTTACCGCCCCACCCGTCCTCCCCGTTCTGCGAACTGATACCTAGGGTTAAGGTCATCCCTTTCAGGGCCCTAGTTTCAAATGGCACCAGTGTTAGTTCTCACATGGCTCTGCGTGTTCTGGCGCGGAAAAGCTGTGTGCAAAGAACTGACGTCCGCGCGCGGAGGCGGCGTCTATATACTCCAGCGACGTCATCACGGCGCACGACGCCGACGACGCGGAGCCGCAGGGTACGCCTGCAGACGACGCCTACCGACGCGCAGGGGTAAAGCTACGCAAAAGTTTCCGGATCCAGACTGACGCCTGGGGATATTCTAAGGTAAGGAATCTAATACTAACTACTGTTTCTTACAGATATATCGTTACCGAAGGTAAGTAACTTGTTCTTTACACCGAATAAAGCTGTTTTGCATTGAATTGACTTGGATAACACAGGGGCATATTGGCTCGTGTAGATATGTCCACACGTAGTATAGGGAACCCTGCCTTAGGTCTGTATGACCTGTTGTTGGGGTGACTTACTGCATGCAGTGTCTGCAGGCATGGCACACCGAAGGTGTGTCATGTCGTGTCTTAACTTTTCTCACCACCAAGGCACACAGCCTGGAACTGCAGTTTGCATGTTTGGGTATTGCCAATTGGGGAAAGCATTGTACATTTTTATTGACATCTGGCACTGTGGACCTGAATTGCGTCGGGTACCAGGCAAAAAGTGGGGGTTACATGTTAAACACGGGCACCATTCTACAATTATCACCTCTAGGCAGTCGGCCTATGGACAGTCTAGCACGGTGAAGTCTCCTTCGAGGCTGTCGCAGCGGCAGGGCAAAATTTCAAGGCGAGAATATGTATATTCATCAGTAAGACCGTTTCATAGGCTACTCTTGACATCTTTAGCAAACTACTGTGAGTGATTGACATCTAGAGTGGGGCATTGCAATGCTTCACCATTCAAATAAATGCCAGTGTTTCAAGAGATTGAGGTAGCATTCATGCTGGCACTATTGCAGTTTTCGGTTAACATTTATCAAGGAAATGTATTTCCCTAGAAACCAGTGATTGGACCATAATCTTCTGAACATTGGCTTGATGGGATCTGCACCAGTTTAGCAGGGGTGTAGCATTTATTAAAATATCTACTTGTTCATGGGACAGGTTGCTTCTGAAATCTACTTGTCCTGTAACAAAATCCACTTGTCCTTTTGGTGCCATATAGTGCAGCAACAAAATATAGCAGCAATTCCATTATATAGGCGCACTGATAATAGCCTCTGAGTCTGTCAGGGTTCATACCTGAATACTAGCAATTCCCTTATTTTGCCAACTTTCCACAGATCTGCATACTGCGACTGGAGGTAGCGGTAAGCAATAGTTCCAGGGTTGGAATGCCCTTTTGAGTCTGTACAAACATACTAACTTGCATGTTTAAGGGGTTTTCACCAGCTCTAATCTTCTCCCATACTGAGAGAGGTTGAAAATGTAATCCTTGACAATGTTAAAAGTAAAACTTCTTCCAGGGTTGTAAAACAAGTGGTAGAAGGGAACGTGAACTTGTAAACTCAACAGATTTTTGCATGAGCAAATCTACACATGCATATTTGCTCGTGCTAAAATGGAGTACACAATCCTTATCTAGGCGTATGATTTCCAGGCCTACTTCTGTAAATTCATGTGAATTCATGAAAGCCGTAAATCTTCACTAATGCAAAGACATATATCATGGATGCACCTTTGTGATTTTCTTTAATAATTGGGCATCTAATTAGGTCTGGTGCTAACCAAGATTTTTTGTTTTTATTGAAAGTGTATCTCTTCCTCTATTGGCTGACTTCACTGTGACAGCATGCTGTTCTTTCACAAGAAGCATATCGACACCCAAAGTTTTGTTCACTGCCATGAACTGTTACCACAATGTGTGCTTTTTGAGAGCAAACATTTTTGTATTTTGCCAATGCTTGTTATAATGGCGAGGGCCCGGCAACAACAATACAACAAAGTTTTACAAAAGCCATGTCGAAACAAGACTCGCACTGACAAAACCCAATAGCCTGACTACCAATGTCATACTAATTGTCTTTGCCAATACTTGTTTATTCATGTTTCTCATAATCTTGTTGAAACTGATTACACTGATTTTTCCATTATGAATTTTTTTGGGAAATACTAGCATATGTCAACACGTTTTACTAACTGATGCTTCAAAGAAATTGTACCTAAAATTGTCAGTAATTCAGCAAAACCCTTTTTCTTCCTTAGTTGCATTTGTGAACATTTTATTTTGAAAGCAAATAATCCTCAATCTTGGTTTCAAGCTTCTGCAAATATTTGCATCTTATCAGAGCATTCTGGGAGCATTATACCTAGCTTCATATTGTTAAACTTTGCACACTTGTGTACACACTTTTATACTAGAAGAACTCTCAGTAGTGCAATCCCAGCTTACAACATTTCCTCTGAGGGCTCACTCTAATAACAAAGGCTTTGTATTAAAGAACCATCAATACAAAGTCGAATAGCGTTAACATAGGGACACAAATATTACCTTAGCAGCAGACGATATCCTGCCCTGATCCATAATGCGTTACTGTAAACTGGTAGCCTTAGGGCTTGTGCTGCAGGGGGTTGGGCCTAGTTGTCCTAAGGATATAGGAATTCCACACCCCTAGTTTAGACACTGCTTTTATTGTGAAATGTTCTATATCATTTTCTCTCAGGTCCCCACTCTCAAGAATCTTCAAATGAACCAGCTGCATTTTTCAGCCTTTGCTAATAATTTTGCATTTCCAGTATGGTCATCATACCTTGTTGAGGTTACTGCTGTTCTTTATCAAGTTCCTCTTCATACCTTTCACTTAATATAGAATTAATTGAAGCAATACATATTTTCCATAAATATCTGTTAAGTTAGACACATTTTGAAATTAGCTTTTGAGCATTAGGTTTTACATGTAATTATTTATCAAACTTGAAAAACCTTCAGAAAATTCATAATTGACACATTTCTATTTTAGATTTTTCAGATACCATTGGAAAAGGATGACCAGTGTGGTGGTCCGATTCTGGCACAAGAAGAGATTAAAACCATTTTTGGTAGTATTCCAGACATTCTTGATGTTCACACTAAAATTAAGGTGACTGGCATCTTTCACTATATCTGTTTTAACACCTTCATGAGATGGCTTGTATTCTAAAACTCACTCTGGATTGAACATGATTTATTTTTGTGAGATTTTAATTCAAGTCAAAAAATTGAATTATAGTAGCAAGAGCAGTTACAATTTTAAAAATGTACAAACCTAGATGACCATTAGAGCAATATGAACGTTAAAGGTGGGCCATCTAAATCAATACTGCGCTTTTACAAATGTGGCCTAGGTGGTTGCTTTTTTAAATTGAATTCAAAGGTGTGTAGTGCTTTCCGATTTGTATCCTTGTATTTATATCATTCTTGAGTTGGGTTTTTTCAGGCCCGACTCAAACCTACAATGAAATGTTGGTCTGGACAATCTCTGCTAAGCGGTACAGTATTTTACTGTTCATCCCTATGGGCTTTCCGTATTTCTAATTTAGAATCTCTGGATTGCTCTTTTAGTGCACTTGCTGAATAAATCGCTGTACAACCCACAGGTGACCTGTTTGGATCCCTGCCCTGCTGTCTTTGCTGTTTTCTTTTACTGCTGTTTTTTCTGCCAGCTCACAATGCTAGAGAACCAACTATGGCCGAAAACGGTGGACTGCTCACATACATTTCTTTCTATTCTACATTTCCGTAAATGTTTTGATGCGCCTCTCCATTAAAGTTGTTTGGGCGCCCATTTCTAGGTCTTGTGACACCGAAGGATAACCACCAGAGCTGAAGTCTTTGAGCAATTAATGGACTACAACCAACTTCAGCATTTACTGTTGGGACAAGCATTTTGATTTGCTGTGTTGTAAATATCCTGGGGTGTGCTTTTTGATTGTGTAGAAAACCTGAATTCCATGAATGCCACATTCCTAATCAAAACCTTTGATTCCACAGGATGATCTAGAAAATCTGATGAGAAGTTGGGTAGAAAACAAGAGTATTGGTGCAATTATTCTTAATTATGTAAGTTCTTTCTAGTTATATGCGTTGTGTGGATGCTTAGCGTTGTAACATCTGTACCATATTGGAAATCTTTTTACTCTTATTTGTGTATGTTACAAATGTTTGTGATTTATCCATCTAGTACACCATAATTCTATAAAAAAACAAATGAATTAAAATCTAAAGGTGGAAGCAAGGGCATCCCCATCCGAGCGAGTGACTTGCTCTGTTGCATTTAAGATGAAAATGGCTTACAGCCCCTCTGTGTCCTTAATTGTTCAGGGTATAAAATGGCAAAGGTTCTAGTATTTGTTCATGAAAATTGTTACATGGCCACAGACAATAGTTAGATTTAGCTTATTAGTTTGTTGTTTTCTGTTTCGGGGTGAGCTGTATTTAAGGATGGAATGCCTTATGGCTTTATCTAAAGGTTAGATTTATGAGCACATTTTATATAGATGCTAGTTACAGCCAAAGTTAAATCCTTAGGGCAAATTGCTTTACTTGGAGCTAAAGCATTGTGTGTTTCAGAACAGGATCTTTGTGACTACTCATCTGAGGATATCTTGATAAATCGTAGATCCAAGCTGTGTGAAAGTGCACTTTCTGCGGCATTCACTGCATGACTACAAGATTAGTTTGGATAAAAGCTGTGCTGTTAACAGTATGTATGTTGATGTACTCTTTTGGCAATAAGGTCAGTAGTGTGAACGCTAGAATAAAGTCCCTTCCATTTTCTGCAACACAATGTTACTTTCTGCATTATGGGAAAGATAAATGGCCTTTCTTCTTTAAAGTTGCTACATTCAACAGGCATTAGGAGTTTGGATAGAAGTCTCACTTTGCTTTAGTGGCCATTTTTGTTGACATTTGACAACCCTGAATGGGCTAACGTTACTCAAAAGATTTGCTGATCGCCTTGTTTTCATTACCTTCCAAACCTGCAAACAATCTGCGAATGCCAGATATTGTCCTATGTGGCTCAATCTGTCGTAATGTTCTGTATTTGAAGAAAAGAAAATGGTTCAACCTATCTGTCTTTAAATTAATTTGATCTCTATGCCAGATATGACTAGTCGCGTGCGGTTGTTTCCTTATTATCATATGTGTCTGACAGATGTCTCCCCAGAATCGGTCATCCTCGAAGGGATTGAATTTATATAGCCGTAGTCTTGAGTCAATAAATATTAGACATTGGAGTTGATTTTCATGTATGTACGCACTTATCAAACAGTCTGTGGGCGGTGCGTAGGGGATGACACTACTCAAAATTGTCTTGGAGTCTAATCGTTTTTATTGGTATCAGTATCATCAGTACACTCTCAATTACTTCTCAATTGTCTGAAGTATAACTCCTTTATTATACTCCCTCCCTAATCCAGCCCCTTGCTGTTGGAATCTTCTGGCAATCGTTGGAGTTTAATTAAAATACGTGTGTGGAATACATCCTCTTGTGTTGTACTTAGACTCTTCTCTGTGTATTATTGGAAGGAGGAGGAGGTAATTAAGTATGTATGAATGTGTTTGGAGAGAGGCTTCAGCTTAAATAGCATTTTCATTGTAATGAACTACTTGTATTAATGTATAAATATTTGTTAATAAACTTAATATAGTTAGTGAACATGGCTTGCTGTATGGTTTGCATTCTTTAATAGTGGCGTCTCCGAGCCCTTCAGTTTCTTAGTTTGAAAATTTCTAGAAAGTGGTTCTGGGGTCCTGGCTATCGAAGTTAAAACTTCATAACAAATATACTGGTTCAAGACCAGTAATTAGTAGTTTTTGCCCTGCAAACCTAATGTTTTTGGCTGTACTTGTGATCTGATCATGTCAGACTTGTTAATTTTGCATGAAGAAATGTTCATCATAGCCTCATGTAGGTGTTTCTTTTTGCCATGTGCAATCGCACTATCCGTGCAATTAACTCATGAAACAGCTGTTAATTATCTTGTGTTCACTAATCCACCCTTACTGACAATTTCTGCTGTTCCTTATAAAAATGTTTGTCGTCAATTAAATAGTGTTTTTTTCCATATTACTTTCGCTTTAGTCGAAGGATTTGGTCAAAACATATCCTCCATTTGTGAACTTTTTTGAAATGAGCAAAGAAACAATTGCCAAATGTGAAAGGCAGAAGCCCAGATTCCACGCTTTCCTTAAGGTATGCTGCAATGATTTTTAAAAGCTTTCAATTGTTTGTAAAGTTTGTGTCCCTATTTTTATTTAAGTTATATATTCAGGGTAGGCTTATGGTACCATTAATATTCTAGTATGGAAATTAGCATTATCTACATGTTGGCATGTTTCCCTTGTGTATATGGGAATCAAAAGTTCACCAACAGCTGCCAGTTAAGTTTGGCAATGTATTTGTGTGCAGAATGTTTAGTGTTTTCATTGGTGGGGTAATCCCAACACAAGTCTTGTTTAGGACCTGCTTTCTTGAGTGAAATCATGTATTGTTTATTTTGCAGTTGCTATTTAATTTCATGGCCTAATTGTTTTCAATAGAGGGTCTTTACATTGAGTTTTTTCACTCCAATGCTTGTGGGTACATTCACCATGTAGAAAAAAGTATCCCATGTTCTCCAGTATTGGGGTGTCTTTCATAGATTCACATGCCTGAATTATTTCTTGTCGTCTGAGTGGGAGTCTCACGGTATATAAAAAGCAATAATATCCTTAGAAAAACTTGATAATAACCAACCAGGAAGTAGAGTAGCCCAAGCTACAAGAGTAAAAACTACCACACTCATGACTATCCTAGTCATTTTGTATAGTCCAAACTGCAGCCAATCGGGCGACAGCACCCACCAGAATGTTCTCCCCAGAGGCTCAGGCTCTCAGATTTTCTACCGCACATCGTGTGAAGTGAGTCTCCCTGAGCTCTGCTCAGTTCTTCTCAAATTTTTCAGGATTTCTTGGATTTAGGATGTCTTCCTCAAAGAAATCATTATTCAGGCCTTGTGAATCTTGTGGTAAGCTCCGGCTTTTCTCAGAAGATCCCCACAAGAAATGCATCTACTGCATCCTCCTGTCAAGAGCAAACCTTTGCCTTCCACGCCCCCGAGAAGAGCGGTCAAGATTTTGCCTCCTAAACCAACTTCCGAGAAGATTTTACCGCCGAAGAAGACCCCGTCGTCGATGACCCCTTCGCCGATGAAGATTTCCGTCCACGCAACGTCTACATCAACGGTAACTTTCATCACCTAAACCTGAGATGAACATGTCGTCGGAGACATCATCGTCTACGCTGGTCTATGTGTCAGTGAAACCTATCTAGTCGACGAGAGAAACTACATCTGCCATAGTCGGCGCACCATCGATGACTAAGTCCAAGAAAATCTTGTCGACGACTACTTCATCGTCGACGGCCTCGTCGATGGCCACTCCGTCGTCAACGTCCTCCTCATCGTCGACTAGCTCGTCGATGAAAACTACATAGTCGACGGCCAAATCGTTGACGAAGACTTTATCGTAGATGAAGATTTCATCGTTGCCGAAACCCTCCTCGTCATCTAAGGCAACTTTATCGACGACTACGCCCTTGTCGGCATTATCATCTTCAGGACTTATTCCTCCGTCGACGGCTCTTCAGTCGACGCCAAAATTGTCTACAGGTACAGAAATTCAGGTCTGGTCACCATCTATGGCTTTAACTTCTACGCCGTCTACAGCAAAGCCTTCCCTTGCTACAAAGGCGCGGTTCTGGGTTGGAACCTTTATCTCCATTGCGCCTGTCGCCTCATAAGGTACCACTACAAGTTCCTGACAAATTGTTGGACTCAGAAGACGGTGAGGAAGAATCTGATTTGGATGGTAGGTTTGGAGCAGCTACAAGTCCTTCATAACTGCTCATTAAATACCAAGAGGAAGATCAGGATGATCACCCTTCGCCTGAACATTTGGCATCACCTACTACAAATGTTCCAACAGCTCAAATGCCTGTAGCATTGTTAACCAATCTTCAACATATGCTAAACGATTATTACCGTCGTTTCCCGCCATCTTAATCGGCGGATTCCGTGCCTCCTACACCTGTGGTGCAGGCTTCCACATCAGAATTCAGGTCTCCAAAACCTCGCCAGTGATTTCCCATCATCCTGTGGAAGCACAATCATCAGAGGATGAAGAGAGAGAGGAAGATGAAGTTGATTACAGATCCATGTTGTTGTGGGATGAATATCCAATCCAGACGCATTCTCCTTCACCTCCGATTCCTGCTGATTCACCTCCGGTGGACATTGGAGGTTTTCACCTTCTTATGGAGAGAGCAACCCAACGTTTCCTTATACCTATGGAAACTACGAAGGAGGAATGTTTCCTCTATGACTTTAAAGACCAGCCAAGGAAACAGACAATTCCAATTATCGAATTCATATGGAAGGAGAGACTCAAGGTGATGTCAACTCCTGCATCTATCCCTCCAGTATTGCCACGTCTAGACAAAAAATATAAGGAACCTGACAAATCTCCAGCTTGCCTTATAGGACACCCAAAGGCAGATATTGTGATCGTGCAAGCTGCCCAAAAACGGGCCAGAAATCCATCATCCCCAATCACAGCCCCACCTGATAGACCGTAGGTGTCTAGACTCTATTGGGAAATGAGTCTCTACGATGGCAGCGACAACGGTCCATGCGGCCAATTCTTTAGCCATTCTGGGTCGGTATGACCGACAGATGTGGTCGGATGTCTCACCGTACATCGACCAGCTTCCGGAACCTTCAAAATCGGAAGTTCTGAAGATACGGCAGGAGGGAGAACGGATCTCGGCCGAGATTATAGACTCTGCAGTGGATGTGGCTTCTACTGGGTTCAGACAGCTAGCGGGAGCTGCTGTCCTACGCCGACAGACTGGTTAAAGGCGACTTCGTTTCATCAGGAGGTGCAAGCTAAGGTTCTAGACATGCCCTTTGATGGGGAGTTTTTGTTTGGTCCACAGGTAGAGGAAGCCTTCCATACCATTAGGACACTGAAACAGCCAGATCTCTTGGCACCTTACAGTTTCGGAAGCAGCCCTTTCGGGGTGCGAGAGGACGTGGATCGTCCTCTAATAGAGGAAGCTATAGCCAACAATCTTCCTACAGATCTTATCAAGGGAATCAGTGCTACCAGTCCCTACGTTAATCTTATGGCCAGCGTAACACATCGTATTCCCAGAACAAGAAAAAGCCTGCCTACCGCGGAAAAGATTCAAATAAAAGGCAATGAGTGTCATCACCTGCCACCGCTACTGCTGCAGTCCCATGTAAAGATTGGAGGAAGAATCTAAAAAAAAAAATTTTCACAACAAATTTTTTTTATTTATTGGTAGGATCGGGCAAGTAGTACGCGTGGCTCCCCACAGTCAGGAGAACACCACCAAACATCATGATAGTATGATAGCCCAGGACCAAGTGACCAACCAATCAGTCATGAAAGATAGATAAACAGTAACAGCACGATGCCTTCACCCATCCTCAAAAACCCCAACTACCCACTCCTCCCAACCCCACCCCTGTGTCCCACCCCACCCCTCGCACGCGTGTAACAACTGCTGCTCGTTTCAACATGAGATAGGATTCGTGGCAAAATGCAAGGACTCGCCAATAACAGACTTCTAGGGATCTTCCTCTAGTTCCGCTGGAGGGTCAAGTGACAGCCCCCTATACTCAGCCCACCTCTTCCAGATCTTGAAGTGTTTGCGGGGGCAACCGCGCGCCTCAAATATCGGCCGTTCCAGGCCCATGCAAAAGTCCAGTCCGGCCCTCCACGCACACAGGGGGGGAGCCCTCACATCCTTCCACGCTCGGGCCAGGTCCCTCTTGGCCACCACTAGAACCAGGAGCAGCAGATGCCGTTTGTATATGTTTCCACCAACCCCCTCCAAGACGTGTAGTAGGCCTAGGCGATGGGTACGAGGAAGAGACCAGCACAACACTTCCGACAAACAGCCCCACACACCCCTCCAGAACCCCACCAGCCTCTGGCACGACCACATCGTAGAATCTCAAAATTTTACTCTAAGTGGTCCCCAATAACATCGGACAAGTGGGTCCTAGACATCGTGGCCAGGGGCCATGCTTTCGAATTCGAAAAGTTTCCTCCAAACTTCCCTCCAAAAGGCCCGCCTCCAGCTCATCTCAAGGAGTTCTTTTCCTTAATCAATCTGATGTTAGAACAAGCATTTACAATGCAACGCTTTCGCCTTTGGAAAAGTTAGAGCTATTGGTATTGTAAATGACAAAATTTGTATTTATGTGTTGGTTTTCAAAACAGATAAATAAATGGCATTGTCATTTACATTGCCAATAGCTTAATCTCTCGCAAATGTGAAACCTATTGTACCCTACGGACGAGCTCAGCAGACAGCAATTACTACCACACACACCCAGAGCCAGCCACACACACCCAGAGCCAGCCACACACACCCGGAGCCAGCCACACACACCCGGAGCCAGCCACACACACCCGGAGCCAGCCACACACACCCGGAGCCAGCCACACACACCCGGAGCCAGCCACACACACCCGGAGCCAGCCACACACACCCGGAGCCAGCCACACACACCCGGAGCCAGCCACACACACCCGGAGCCAGCCACACACACCCGGAGCCAGCCACACACACCCGGAGCCAGCCACACACACCCGGAGCCAGCCACACACACCCGGAGCCAGCCACACACACCCGGAGCCAGCCACACACACCCGGAGCCAGCCACACACACCCGGAGCCAGCCACACACACCCGGAGCCAGCCACACACACCCGGAGCCAGCCACACACACCCGGAGCCAGCCACACACACCCGGAGCCAGCCACACACACCCGGAGCCAGCCACACACACCCGGAGCCAGCCACACACACCCGGAGCCAGCCACACACACCCGGAGCCAGCCACACACACCCGGAGCCAGCCACACACACCCGGAGCCAGCCACACACACCCGGAGCCAGCCACACACACCCGGAGCCAGCCACACACACCCTGGAGCAGTCACACACACCCTGGAGCAGTCACACACACCCGGAGCAGTCACATACACACACTCTGGAGCAGTCACACACACACTCTGGAGCAGTCACACACACACTCTGGAGCAGTCACACACACACTCTGGAGCAGTCACACACACACACACACACTCTGGAGCAGTCACATACACACACACACACACACACTCTGGAGCAGTCACATACACATACGCACACACACCCTGGAGCAGTCGCACACACACCCTGGAGCAGTCGCACACGCACACACACCCTGGAGCAGTCGCACACGCACACACACCCTGGAGCAGTCGCACACGCACTGGAGCAGTGACGGACGCGCGCACACTGGAGCAGTGACGGACGCGCGCACACTGGAGCAGTGACGGACGCGCGCACACTGGAGCAGTGACGGACGCGCGCACACTGGAGCAGTGACGGACGCGCGCACACTGGAGCAGTGACGGACGCGCGCACACTGGAGCAGTGACGCACGCGCACACACTGGAGCAGTCACACACACTGTGGAGCAGTCACACACACTGTGGAGCAGTCACACACACACTGGAGCAGTCACACACACACTGTGGAGCAGTCACACACACACTGTGGAGCAGTCACACACACACTGTGGAGCAGTCACACACACACTGTGGAGCAGTCACACACACACTGTGGAGCAGTCACACACACACTGTGGAGCAGTCACACACACACTGTGGAGCAGTCACACACACACTGTGGAGCAGTCACACACACACTGTGGAGCAGTCACACACACACTGTGGAGCAGTCACACACACACTGTGGAGCAGTCACACACACACTGTGGAGCAGTCACACACACACTGTGGAGCAGTCACACACACACTGTGGAGCAGTCACACACACACTGTGGAGCAGTCACACACACACTGTGGAGCAGTCACACACACACTGTGGAGCAGTCACACACACTGTGGAGCAGTCACACACACACACTGTGGAGCAGTCACACACACACACTGTGGAGCAGTCACACACACACACTGTGGAGCAGTCACACACACACACTGTGGAGCAGTCACACACACACTGTGGAGCAGTCACACACACACTGTGGAGCAGTCACACACACACACTGTGGAGCAGTCACACACACACACTGTGGAGCAGTCACACACACACACTGTGGAGCAGTCACACACACACACTGTGGAGCAGTCACACACACACACACACTGTGGAGCAGTCACACACACACTGTGGAGCAGTCACACACACACTGTGGAGCAGTCACACACACACTGTGGAGCAGTCACACACACACTGTGGAGCAGTCACACACACACTGTGGAGCAGTCACACACACTGTGGAGCAGTCACACACACACTGTGGAGCAGTCACACACACACTGTGGAGCAGTCACACACACACTGTGGAGCAGTCACACACACACACACACACATACTGGAGCAGTCACACACACACACACATACTGGAGCAGTCACACACACACACACATACTGGAGCAGTCACACACACACACATATACTGGAGCAGTCACACACACACACATACTGGAGCAGTCACACACACACACACACACACATACATACTGGAGCAGTCACACACACACACACACACACATACATACTGGAGCAGTCACACACACACACACACACACACATACATACTGGAGCAGTCACACACACACACACACACACACATACATACTGGAGCAGTCACACACACACACACACACACATACATACTGGAGCAGTCACACACACACACACACATACATACTGGAGCAGTCACACACACACACACACACACACACACACACATACATACTGGAGCAGTCACACACACACACACACACACACACATACATACTGGAGCAGTCACACACACACACACACACACACACACACATACATACTGGAGCAGTCACACACACACACACACACACACACATACATACTGGAGCAGTCACACACACACACACACACACACACATACATACTGGAGCAGTCACACACACACACACACACACACACACATACATACTGGAGCAGTCACACACACACACACACACACACACACACACTGGAGCAGTCACACACACACACACACACACACACATATACTGGAGCAGTCACACACACACACACACACACACACATATACTGGAGCAGTCACACACATACATACTGGAGCAGTCACACACACACACACACACACATACATACTGGAGCAGTCACACACACACACACACACACACACACACACACATACATACTGGAGCAGTCACACACACACACACACACACACACACATACATACTGGAGCAGTCACACACACACACACACACACACACACACATACATACTGGAGCAGTCACACACACACACACACACACACACACATACATACTGGAGCAGTCACACACACACACACACACACACACACACACACACATACATACTGGAGCAGTCACACACACACACACACACACACACACATACATACTGGAGCAGTCACACACACACACACACACACACATACATACTGGAGCAGTCACACACACACACACACATACTGGAGCAGTCACACACACACACATACTGGAGCAGTCACATACACACACACTGCTCCCTTTAACCACTACTGTGCATATATACAATCATGTCCACA
This sequence comes from Lissotriton helveticus, assembly GCF_964261635.1. Classification (NCBI taxonomy): domain Eukaryota; kingdom Metazoa; phylum Chordata; class Amphibia; order Caudata; family Salamandridae; genus Lissotriton; species Lissotriton helveticus. Next base: position 94,803,526 of record NC_136072.1, read on the forward strand.
ACTGATTAACAAATCAGGCTTCAACTTCTAGATACTACATCTTACAGGCCAACAAAACTTTATAAATAACTAGACCAAAGAACTCTTAGTAATCTACAAAGAGTTCTTCCTCTCCCTCCACCATTCTTCGTGTGGTTTAAACTATACTACGTTGTACGTACCTACCTACCTACCTTCATTTTGTTTTGTGACATAATCCACACTTGGCACAAATACCTCCCCTACTGAATTCACCAGTTTAAAACTGACATATGCAAGCCCTCATGCACATCTTCATCAACACTATTGCGACCATGTGTTCCCTAAACATTTTCAAGCTGCAGAGGTCCGTATCAGAAAGAGTCTCTCTGCCCAACTGAATACCAATATCAGGCCTGGCCTCGGCTGTGAAGTTATTGAAAATGTGTCAAAAGCACCTTTCCCTGCTCACTTAAAACAGAACCTTTTCAAATGCGACTTTCTGTCGCTTGACTGTAAAGATCTTCTTTTCTTATCTAGCCACAAAACACTCAAACGTCATTTCACCCCAATTGCACTAAATCTCTAAACAGGTGTCTTTTTTTGTTAACAAAAACATGTTTCGTCTATCCATTTTTAAAAAGATTTCAGCAGATGTATTGTCTATAAAACCAGTGAGTGCCAGGGTACTCCACGGTAAAGGTGTAGCTCCAGAAAAATACAAGTAAATAAAGACATCGCCTTACTTAAAACCAATTCAGAATTGCCTAAACTGTCGTGCAAAGTGGCAGTCATTTTAGGGACTGTGACTTACTTTTCATTGACGGCCTTGAACGACAGAAAGAAACAGACATCAAAGAAACATAGAAGGGGGCGGGGGGGGTCAGAGAAACTGAAAATGGTGATAAAAAGGAGAAAGCAGTGATGAAGAGGCAGAACCTGCAAAAGTGAGATGAAGGAATTGCAAGGTGTTAGAATGGGGTCGAATGGAGTTTGCACAGCCTTGTTTTTCGAAAATCACAGCATTTGGAAGTTGTGCCATTACAACCAATCTTTGAGCCCTTGAACTTTAGGAGGTGGGGGGAAGAAGGGAATGACACACACAAAATAAGCACTTCTCCCTTTCCCATTCACTTTTAACATTCTTTCGGCCCTGCTAAGTACTGTCGAGATGCTGCGAGGAAGCATGAGTGTGAAAGGCACTGCCAGGAAACGGAGGCCAGAACTCTTCCTTCCTCTGCTCGCCCACTGCGGTGGCAGTTTAAGAAGCATTGCCCACCTACCGTGAGTACACCTTTCAGTAAACTTTAAGAGAGAGCCTTCTGGACAGCTTCAGAAACCACCGAGCCTTTCAGACATGGGGACTCTGCCGTCTCCAGCTTCCGATGGTCGCTATCAGGAGAAAGGCTCCCAGGGCATGAATGCCACAGCCAGGAAACGGAGGCCAGAACTCTTCCTTCCTCTGCTCGCCCACTGCGGTAGCAGCTGCACGGCCTCACAACCTATACACTGCGTCAACAAAAACAATGCCCCAGCAGCAGCTAATTTAGCTCTCCAAAAATGGACACAGTCCATCACGGAGCGCTTTCCAAATTCACTTGGCACAAAAAAAATAGATTCAGTTCTTTTAAGTGTTCCGTTTGTGCTTCTGTAGCCGAAAACCTCTCCAAACAAGCATTAAACACGGACAGCGGGAGGGGGATGGTTAACGGCACACGGACAGCGAAAGGCATTGTTCGGAGCTGAGGTCAGAGCCAGGCGCACAAAGGCCCTTTTTTGAGGCCGTGAGCCGGCGATGCGCCGAGGCATTCCTTGCAGCCGAGGGCTCTTTTACCAGCACATGAGGTCTCGCGGCAAAGCGGCGCAGCAGCTTTGGGCAGAATTAAAAGCTTACGAGGAGCCGCTCTGCCCCCCGCACAAGGAAGGATGATCCCAGCTTCGCAATTTGAGGGGTCCGTCCCCCCCCCCGGATCAGGTCGAGGCACCAACTGGACAGCGGGGGTGCTGCTTGATTCTGCCCTTGGTGCACGGTCACTCGAGGGGGCCAGGGACCAGGCGCCCCCCCCCCCCCCTTCTCTCCCGGGTGCCACCGCTATCCAGGAAGGGACGGGTCCGGGACAGCGAGTGAGCATCACGGGGAGAGCGAGTGCAAAGACCTGGAGGCCAGAGCCGCTTACAAAGCTGGGACTCGGATGTGGCCTGCAGCTGAACGGGGCTCGTGGAGTTTCGTGTTCTGCCACTGGAGCAGCCATGCTGGGCTGCGGTTTCTTTTCGGAAAACTGGAGCAAATGTTTGTGATAAATTACAGCAAACCTAACACCCATGGCAATAAACCCAGCCCTGCTCGCACGCAAGCGCCATGTACGGAATTAAAGGCAAACCACCAAGGCTGTGTTTAGATAGGAAGAAAGGAGCGCCTGTTCTCTCCCAGCACAAGGGGGACAGCACGGCCTCGTACCGAGAGCCCTGTGAGCTGCACGAGAAAGACTGGCAACAAATCACCTTCCATTGTGTCGGCTCGGAGTAGAGAGCCGGTCAGGTATGCGTCCTCACATGGAGAGCCGTCTGGCTGGTGTGAGGAAGGATGCAGCAGAAAGAAGAAAAAAATAAACACGCCCACCGCCCGATGACGATGCGAAAAGGGTGGAGAGGGAAAAAATTGCAGGAACGCCCACGAATCTGGACCGGCCATGACGGACAGATCTCTGTTCCAATGGCTAGCCGCTAGCCAATGGAAGCAGAGGCGGGACTAAGCCCCAAACTGTAGAGACATAAGATTTCTCCTGGGCGGAGCTAGGAGCTCCGGCCCCAGGCGAAACCTAAAAAAGGAGCGATCGAAAAAGTCCCTCAAGGGCAGAGAGGAACAGGATTCTATTCTGGAGAATGGCGTCCAGTTCTAGACCTTCGTACCCTCAACAAGTATTTGAAGAAACTATCATTTCGGATGTTATCGCTTCAACGAATACTGCATCTTCTATCGGCAGAGGATCACATGCCACCCTGGACCTTCAAGATGCATACTTCCACTTTCCCATTTTACCCCGTTGCAGGAAGTTCCTGCGTTTCAGTGTGGCTGGCAGGGATTTTCAGTTCAAGGTCCTCCCCTTTGGGCTACGATCGGCACCCAGAGTGTTTATGAAGGTCCTAGCTCCAGTAGCAGCACACCTCCGGCTGGAGGGGATTCAAATATTTCCCTACCTGGACGATTGCTTTATCAAGGCAAATTCTTTCTCAGACCCAAACATCCATGTCCAACGGTATCTGTCTCTCTTCCAGTCGGTGGGTCTCTATCAATCACAGCAAGTCACACCTTGCTCCTTCCCAAAGGCAAACGTTCTTAGGAGCAACCTTGGACACACAACTGGTCCAAGCTTTCAGATCAGACGAAAAGCAAGAGAGGATACAAAACATGGCTCAGATGTTACTGTCAAAGTCAGTTTCAGTCCGACAGTTCAAGTCCTTTCTGGGGATGGTTTCTTCTTGCATCCCGTTGATACCAAATTGCTGCCTCAGAATGAGGCTCCTTCAGGAAGAACTCAACCTGCAATGTTTGCAAGTCTCCGGTTCATTCAAAGATCTCATTCAAATCACTCCTCTGATGCGAGAGACTTTTCTTTGGTGGGTCCAAGAGAGGAATTTGCAGAAGGGGTGTGCGTTCCTTCAAGACGCGCCAAATTACACAATCACCACAGACTCATCCCTCGAGGGTTGGGGAGCACATCTTCAAGGGCTGAAGGTCAGCGGGAAATGGAGCCCTCAACAAAAGGCTTGGCACATCAATCTGCTAGAGCTAAAAGCCATCTTCTTAGCCCTCAAGTCCTTTCGTGCAATCATTCAAGGGGCCACAGTATTGGTTCGCACAGACAATACTACAAGTATGTATTACTTGATCAGGGAGGAACGAGGTCCGTTCTTCTATCTCAGGAAGCCCAAGAGATATGGGCTTGGGCGATACGACACAGGATCAATCTCTTGGCTGTTCATGTGCCGGGAGTTGCAAACGTTCTGGCGGACACCCTCAGGAGGTCCACGGTGTCCACCCACGAATGGGAACTGCATCAACCAACGGCGGATCAAATCTTCCAGCAGTGGGGTCATCCCGATCTGGACCTGTTTGCGACCAAGAAGAACAGCAAATGCCTGTTCTTTGCAAGCTGGCATCCCCACAAGGACTCTTAGGGGAATGAGTTTTCGATCAACTGGTCTCAAATATATGCTTACGCCTTTCCTGCAATATCGTTGGTTCCGAGAGTTCTCCGGAATATGAAGAAAGAGCCGTGTCGCCTGATTCTCATCGCCCCCAGGTGGCCTCGCCAATACTGGTTCACCGAACTTCTTCTCCTCTGAGTGCGATCCAATACAGTTTCGACCAATACCGAATCTCCTCTCAATTCAGAATGGTCGAATTTGCCATCCGGCTTCTCTAAAATTAGCAGCTTGGCGCCTGAGCACCTTGAATTCGCTCATCTGAATATCTCCGCGGATTGTAAGGAGGTACTGGCTAACGTGCGAGCACCTGCAACAATAAAGACATACAGACTTCAATGGAAAAGATTCTGAATTTGGTGCCAGTATGCTGGGGTTCACCCATTTCATGCAACGCCGGACCCGATATTACCTGTTTGCTTACTCTTAGCAAGATCAGGCTTATCCCATGCAACGTTGAAGGGCTTTCTAGCAGCCATTTCAAGGTACCGTCCGGATGGGTCCACCTCTCTTTATTCTTGAAGAATAATACAACCGTTCTTTAAGGGACTATTCAGAATGTTTCCTCCTGTACGTCGTCCGCCTCCATCATGGCATCTTAATGTAGTGTTAGCGCAGCTCATGCACCACCCATTTGAGCCAATTCACAGGGTGGATTTCAAATTCCTAACATGGAAGATTTCTCTTTTAATGGCATTGACTTCATCTAGAAGAGTCAGTGATGTTCAAGCTTTCAGCGTCAATTCGCCTTTCTTACAATTCACGTCCAATTCTCTGGTGCTACGTACAAACCCAAAGTTCATGCCTAAGTTGCCTTCGGATTTTCATGCATATATGAATGTTGGCATTTTATTATGTGAATGTATATACTTTCTATGTACAAACTTATGTTACAAATAGCGTCTTCCAAGCATTATTTCGATACTGCTATCTACTCTGATTCAGGTATGTGAATCTATGAAAGACACCCTAATACTGGAGAAGAACAATAGTTACCTGTAAACTGTGGTTCTCCAGTATTGGTGTCTTTCATAGATTCACATGCAACCCACCCACCTCCCCTCAGAGGCTCTTTAGGCTAGGATATTTTTAGCTTCACTCCTGTACGAGAAGATCTGAGAGCCTGAGCCTCAGGGGAGAACAATCTGGTGGGTGCTGTCGCCTGATTGGCTGCAGTTTTGACTATACAAAATGACTAGGATAGTCATGTGTGGACGTTTTTAGGTCTCGCGACCTATCGATGCGCACGCGCATCGAGCGGAGCGAGAATTCAAGTGGCCAAAATCTTCGTGAAACCACCAGCTTTTTCCTGGCGGTTTTCATGAAGTTCTCGTGAACCACGTGATCGAACGCGCATCAGCCTCCCTCCCTCCTGATTGCATTTGCCGCACAGCACATCAAAGGGCTTCGCCCAGCGTGCGCTCTGCGGCTTCTCGGCTTCTCCTCCCCTAATTAGTCATGGCTCAGTTTCCCTTCCCGGCGCACGCATTTGTTGAATTTTTTTTCGTGAACCTGGCTACTATGCTGTTATCACTGCATTTCATTACTACAGGAAGACATTGGGTGAGTAGTTTGTTAGGTTTTATATTTTATTCACTGCATGAATTAAAAACGAATTAAAAAAAAAAACTAAATCACCCCGTAATGCTGTATAATGCTTAAAACTAAAAGCTATCTGCCACAGGGGAACTTGGAAATAAAATGAATGAATGAATGAAATGAATGAATGAAAGTATTTATAGAGCGCACGGTGGCCAAACGGCTTCCTGGCGCTGAGAGCTCTAGTGAACAGAACAGACAGGGCCGAGGAGTTTAGCAGGGGTAGGCCTGAGCAAACAATGTTTTGAGCGCTTTACGGAAGTGCGAGAAAATGGGTATAGAGCGCATAGAGGGAGGGAATTCCAGAACCGGGGGGCAAGGACAGAGAATCTAGTTCCACCAGTGCGAGTTTTACGGAAACGGGGAACAGTGAGGAGGGCAGAAGAAGATGATCGGAGGGTACGAACAGGGGTGTGAGTAGAGATCAGAGAGTTGATAAACGCCGGAGCAGAGCGGTCAACAGCCCGAAAGACAAGGCACCCTAACTTGAACAAGGATCTCTGCAGGATAGGTAACCAGTGGAGAGATTTGAGGACAGGAGTGATATGGTGAGTTTTGGGGAAGTGAAAAATGAGACGGGCAGCCTGATTTTGGATTGCTTGAAGACGGCGAGTTTCGTAGGCAGGAATACCTACGAACAAGCTGTTTCCGTAATCAAGGCGGGAAGTAATGAGAGCAGAAATAATAATTTTAAGAGAGTCAAGAGTGAAGAAACGGGAGATTTTTCGGATTAGCCGAAGAGAGAGAAAACAAGAGGACACTACAGCACTGACCTGGCCGTGCATAGACAGGTCCTGGCTGACCTTAATGCCCAACGTTTTAACGGAGGGAACGGGTGTGGGAGGGGGACCAAGAATAGAGGGCCAAAAAGCAGAAGACCAAGGGCTGGATGAGCCACCAGTCAGAACAAGCTCAGTCTTATCTGGATTGAGCTTGAGGTGATTGGCGCTCATCCATCCAGAAATGAAGACCATGGTGGAGCGAAAAAAAGATAGGGAGCGAGAAGAAGAAAGATCACAGACGAGCTGGAGGTCATCTGCGTAATTATACACAGAGACCCCCAGCTCAAGGAGAGAGGAAATAAGAGGGTGAATATAAAGGTTGAAAAGAAGAGGAGAGAGGGAGGAACCTTGGGGGACCCCACAGGGCACCGGTAGAGGGGGGGCAGAAAAGCCGGGGAGGTGAACAGCTTGTGAACGTCCTGTTAGAAAGGACGTGATCCAGGAGAGGGGGGGACCCCGAATGCCCGCTGCGCTGACACGGTCAAGAAGGATGTTATGGTCGACCGTGTCAAATGCAGCGGACAGATCGAGGAGGACCAGAGCTTGAGGGGAGTTAGTGTCAGCCTTAGCTTTCAGCTCGTCGAGAACAGCGAGCACCACTGATTCGGTCGAATGGCCCGAACGGAAACCTGCCTGATGGGAGGCAAGGAGATGGTTCTGCTCGATATAAGAAGAAAGACAAGAAGTGACGTAGCTTTCAAGAATTTTAGCAAGATAGGGGAGAAGGGAAATGGGTCTAAAATTAGAAGGGAGGGAAGAGTCAAGACCAGGTTTTTTAAGAATGGGGGAAACCATAGCAGATTTAAATGACAAAGGAACCAGACCAGTAGAAAGCGAAGCATTAAGAAGGGAAAGAGGGGTAGCAGGGCAAAAAGAAAAAAGTTTTTAGAATGCGAGCGGGGGCACAATCAGTAGGAGAGCCAGACTTAATTTTAGTGAGCAGAGCTAGGAAAGAATCCAAAGAAAGAGGCGGGAAAGAGGAAAAAGATTTGGACACAGAGGGAGCAAGATGAAGTGGGGTAAAAGGAGTAATAGAAATGTTAGATTTAATTTTAACGATCTTCTCGATTAAAGAAGTTGTTTAATGAGGAGCAGAGGGTTTGGGAAGGAATAAAGTTAGGACAAGCGCGATCAGAGGTGGCCAAGTTGTTGACCAAGGAGAAAATCTCTTTAGATTTATTGGCAGGTAAAACTACCTGCTCGGAAAAGTACTTGGTCTTGGCCACAAGGATGGCTCTCTTGTACTCATTAAGAAGAGATTTGTATTTGGCCTTAAGATCGGGGCAGTAGCTGCGGCGCCAAAGGCGCTCAGAGCGTCTAAGTTCCAGCTTGAGGACCTTAAGCTCAGAGTTGAACCATCTGTGGCTGTTTCTATCTCGTTTCGTGTTAAAGACTACCCCTATCCAATTCACCCCCATCCTCCCTCCTCCTCGCAAGCAGAGTTCCTCCCCGTCGAGCTGCTTTCATGTATTGGCTTTATTTATTTATTTATTCAAAGTTTTATATAGCGCGAACAAGATCCTTACAGATATCAGAGCGCTTCACAAAGACAGGGTAGTGGCAATAGGAGTGAACAGAGATAATGGGAGCAGAATAGTAGTCTCTAACATGGTGGGGTAATAATAACATACATAAAGCATATCAAAATACAGTCAGGTATACAAGTAATATAAGACGGCACAAGTCATTGATCCCACTACAGGGGTGTCCAGGTGCTCCTTGGGTGTGTGGATGGCTTATGCCAAAGTCTTAGTGTAGCAAGAACACTGAGTGGGGGATCTGGAGAGTGAATCAACGTGTATCATATATTGGTAGTGACAACATCAAGTTAGAGGTATGGTGCCAGAGGACAAGGTGAACAGTGATACAAAGCAATGCAGAGTCTCTGATCCAGCACCAATAATGTTCAGGAGATCTTGGCCAGAAGGATGGTTTTCACCTCTTTCTTGAAGAGTGCAGTGGAGGAGATCCGCCTAGTTTCAGGCGGGAGCGCGTTCCAAAACCTGGGTGCCCTTCCAGAGAAGGAGCGCTTGTATGTTTTCTCTTTCCGGGGTCTACGAGGTTTCAGGAGTAGGTTTTTTGTGCTTCTATTGGACCTTGATCCTCCTGAGACAACTTTTGAGCGAGGTAGTTGGGTGCATTGTGGTGCACGGCCGCGTGTCATAACTGCAATTTTTAGCTGTATTCTGGCTTCAAAAGGCAGCCATTTTAGAGACTTTAAGTCTGGGGATATATGCGAATGTTTTCTTGAGCCAGTAACAAGTCTTGCTGCAGCGTTCAGGGAGGCTCTTAAGGGTGCAGTTGTGGATAGCGGGAGTCCGCTGAGGGCCACAATTCCGTAGTCTATTCGAGGGATGACTAGAGCTTGTACAGCAGTTTGGAAGTCTTCGGCAGGGAGGAAAGGTTTAATTTTCCTCAGTGTGTTGATTTGGAAATGAGCTGCTTTTGTGGCTTTGCTGACGTGCTGCTGCATGTTGAGCTTGGTGTCGAGTGTGATGCCTAGGGATTTCGCCGAGTCCACGATGGTAGGTTGGACATAGAGTGCTGTTAGGTTATTGAGCCATGTTTGGGTGGTGGAAGTTTTCGTCGGGGGTGAGATGAGTAGGAACTCGGTTTTCAGAGCATTTAGTTTGAGGTGATCATCTGCCAGCCAAGATTGAGTGTTAATAAGCGTGGAATTCAGATGTTTGATATCTTCCGGAGATTGTAGCTTTAGGTAGAGTTGTGTCTCATCGGCGTACATATGGAATTGGACATTGGAAGCTTGAAGTAAAGTGGCGAGCGGTTCCATGACGAGGTTGAACAGTGTGGGGGAGAGGGAGGATCCTTGTGGAACACCCAGATCTGCAGGCACAGGTGTGGATAGCACATTGTCGATCTTGAACTTCTGTGATCGATTGTGAAGGAAGGACGAAAACCATTTGAGAACAGTTCCCGATAGACCCATTCTAGTGCTTAGCAGCTCCAGCAAGTTCTCATGTTTGACCGTGTCAAATGCTGACGAGAGGTCCAGAAGGATGAGGAGGCAGGACTCATTGCGATCTAGAATTTGGAGGGCGTCATCAATTATGTGTGTCATAGCTGTTTCCGTGCTATGTTTCGCTCGGAAGCCTGATTGATGAGGGTTGAGGAGGTCAAATTGGTCAATGTGTTTAGTTAGTTGTAGTTGGACACATTTTTCCAGCAGTTTGGCCAGGGTGGGGATATTGGTGATGGGCCGGTAATTGTTTAGGTCAGACGGATCAGCTGTAGGTTTCTTGAGTATAGGCGTGACTTGCCCCACCTTGAGGGAGTCCGGAATGAGGCCTTGTTGCAGGGAGCTGTTGATGATTTTGGTCCAGAGAGGGAGGAGCAAGGGGATGAAGTCTTTTACAGCATTAGCAGGTAGGGGGTCTGTGAGGTGATTAGAGGGCTTCAAGGTGCAGAGCAGTTTGCGTATTGCTTCTTCCGAGTAGGTATCGAAGTACAGCCAAGATGCTTTGTTTTTAGGTTGAGTGTAAGACATTCTGGTGTTGTTGGGGAATCGGCTTACATCCATGATGAGGTCATTTCTTATGTTGTCAGTCTTTAGCTTAAAGAAAGCAGAGAAGGCTTCACAGTGTGGGGTGTCGCTTGTTGTGCTGTTTGATTGTAGGGGTTGAGTCTTTGTTTGGGTCTTGATTAGTTCGAATAGCTTTCTTGGCCTGTTTTTTGCTTGGTCCAACTGGCGGCTAAAGAAGTCCGCCTTTGTGCGCTTTATTTTCCTAAAGTAGGCGTTTCTCTTGTTCTTAAGCCTTTTGAGGTGCAGTGCAGAAGGGTCCGATCTCCAGGTGCGCTCTGCCATTCACATAGTACGCCTGTCGTCATTGAGTCTATCATCATACCAGGGGTTAGAAGTTTTGGTGGAGACTCTCCAGTTGCAGTGGGGCGACTTCATTGACTACTGTGTTCATAGAGTCAAGGTAGTGGTCCATCAGTGATTGAACATCCGAGGCACCTGAAGGGGGAAGGAGGAGATTGCCGATGTGGGGGGGCAGGGTAGAGGGGTTAAGGTTCTTCATGTTCCTTTTCCATGTTTTGGATTTGATTGGTTGAGCTGGGATAGGTTTAACTTTTTCATTGATAAAGGTGATAATGTGGTGATCAGACCAGTCGCAGGGTTGAATCGCCTCCAGTTGTGTTGAGTTCTCTTTGGCAATGATGAGATCGAGTATCGAGCCTTTGTCGTGTGTTGGCCTATCGCATATTTGGGTGAGATCATTTTAGGTGGCATATTTCCTGGAAGGCCATTAGGTTTCTGAAAAGGCGACCGTTTCCAAGCTTCAGCGGCGTCACAGCTGAGTGTAAACACAAGTGCGGGTCAGGGGGTAGGCTGTGCGTGTTTGTTTTCACCAGAGAGCTGCGTGTCTGTGTCTGCGCATTCCGGATGCTTGTCCGCATACCCAGCAGAGAAAGTTCACTGGAGACTAGGGGAGGTGCGGGGAAGAAAATAACACTTTCCAACAAGCATTGGCATAGCTGCGCCACACGGTGCAATCGGAGGATATTGTGCTGCAAAACAAAATACTTATAAGGTCCCACAAGCGAGACCTATTGGCTATGCCAATGCTTGTTACTCTTGTAGCTTGGGCTACTTTACTTCCTGGTTGGTTATTACCAAGTTTTTCTAAGGATATTCTTGCATATTATTGCTTTTTATATAACGTGAGACTCCCACTCCGACGACGGGGAATGATTCAGGCATGTGAATCTATGAAAGACACCAATACTGGAGAACCACAGATTACAGCTAAGTAACTATTGTTCTTACAGGTGTAACCGAACCAAATATGCATAATTTGCCTTGATGTGCCCCACATGTTGCATTGTTTTCTATTACTCTAAAACACGTTCCACTTGATCATGTTTCATGGGAGCCCCTAATATTCAAATCCACTTTTGGAGACCAATCCCTACCCAATGAACCATTCTCAATCAACGTGGTAGAACAATTAAGAGTGTTAAAGAGCTAATAATTAGAATGCAAAGAGCTATCCCAGGACTGCATAAGATTAGAATAATTTGTTACTAGGACTTCCTTTGAAGACTGAACCTGTAGGCTGTCCGGAAATACGATGAAATAACATATTAAAACTGAACACACACATCTGCCAGTTTAAGTTTAACAACTTGTTTAGTTTATCTTTTTAACGTCTCGAGCCAGCCTTGAGTATTACAATGTTGACCTTAAGCTCATTTTGTAAGCCTGCTCCAACTGTGAGTAGAAATCGCTTCCGCAGTCCGTGCCAAGATGAAATGTAACATTCAAGCAGTTTGTGGCATTTGTACCTATTTTGAAACTGATTTATAGAAATGCCAAACTGGCACTGAAATAGCAAAAAATCTGTTTCTTATTTTTAAGGAGATTGAACCTGCAGTGGGAAACAGCAGCTCATCACTGGCCTAAGGACTAAAAGCTAATATCTACAAATGTAAACAAATTCCCAAGTGAAAAACACACCCAAAAAAAAGTATATCCTTTGAGAAGGAGCACGGACTCTCGCATCAATTCCTCAGAGCTATCTGAAAACCTGCATCTTCCTCTTCGGGGAGAACTGCAAAATACAAGGCTATAATCTGTCACTGCAAGGAGTCAATGTGTAAAAATGTATAAAAAAAAGACCTGAAAACTAGAGATTGTCTTTTATGTGGGTCTTGAGTTATCTCCTGAATCCCCGCCCCACTTGCCTTTATAAAGAACCAGAAACCTTACTTATTGAAATACTCACCCCAGTTCTCACGCCGCTGAAGTAAAATTACCTCTTGCTCTATTGTGTAAACCCTAAAATCTGTACATCTTGCCTCTGTCCATCTCTAATTTCTGAACAGTCCTGAATGCACAAACCTAAATGGACGCTTTCCATGCTGTTTTCTGCATTGCTTCATTGGCCTTGAGATCTACTCTCCGCAAATACTAAATTAAAAGAGAAATTCCTTCACAAAGTGTTACAAGCATGGTTAGGATAGGGCAGTAAATGGGCTCTGACACCAAATTAAGAGGCCTCCATTAGAAAATAAAGTAGCTAAAACAAAGTGTCCTACAGCTTTGAACTTGTAAAAACAAACTGTAAAGGTTTTTTACCCACCAGACCACAAAACCGGCTCACGAATATCTTATGCTGATGTCAACTGTTTTCATTATTCTGTAGTCACTGTTCTAAAATTAGGATACAGGTTGTCAAAGAGGAATTTGCCTGGCCTTTCAATTATTGGGATTATTTCCCAGTATTAGGTTCACTTTACTTTGACCCTGAAGCAAACATGTAAGCTTTTAGGCCAATAAATCTCCCCCCAGCCTACCCCTCACATTTACCAAGAGCAGAATGTCCAGAAATAAACACTTGCAGTAGTAATATTTCATTCATTAAGCTTGGATTGATAACACCTGACAGACTGTTAAGCAGGTAATTTTTATCTGTCAAAACACGTTCTTTACAATAAGCTATGCCCTAAGCCACCTTGTTGCGGGTACAGCACATAATTCTTCAAATTCATGTGGTAGTCAGCCTGTCTTCACTCACCTCTCCCAATTTCCTCCATTATTGGTGGAGTCTGTTAAACTAAAGGAGAATTGTTGCTCTTTCTTCAACCCTCTTAACTAGGACTTCTCTTGCATAAACCAATGAAAAGCTGAACTTCATTGTACTGTCAAAGCCCACATCACTCGCTCTTCCTATCCCACCTCCCTAATAAGCACGCCTTTCCTCTAGCTTTTGTATTTTCTCTGCACAGTTCTCTACACTGCCACAGTCTTATTCGGTCCATATTTTAGGATATGTAAATGCAATAAAGGTACATAAAATAGTTAGGATGGAACGTATTTACATATTCATTGCTTCATGCACGTGTAGCATGGTTCTGCCACTTCTGGACATATATTGGGCTGTGCGATTTACTTGTACCGCAACCTGTATGATGCACAACTTGAAAACTAAACCCAAATATCTGTAGCGAAGCATGTTGCATAAGCACCTTTTACCAATTAAGTTCAGAAAACTTTATTTCGGCCTGAATGGCCTTAAAAGTACAACTCCCAAAACAAATGTTAAAATGCACAAGAAAATACATAATTATTTTAAAACATTTCATAAGGCACAGACACCAGAATTTGGAAAATTGTCCCCCTTACTACATCAAAACATAATAAAATACCTAGGTATTTTTACTAAGAGGTGATTGCATAATAGTTTTCAAAAAGTGCTTAGTGCAATAAATAAATACTTTAGCTAAAAAAATTCATAAAAAACACAATTCCTTTTACCAATTGAGCATGTAGCTGGAAGCAGGCCATCTTCTGGATCAAAGGGGCACTACTCAAACATGCACGCCTCGTTTTACACCTAGGCTCCTCCCCACCACGTCTTTGGTATAGCATTATACTCCTCCAACACTAGCCATCATTTGCAATTCTGGTATGTATTCGTAGTAGAGCCTTGCTGCAATACATGATCCAGAATTAGCAGAATTGCACTGCACAAATACTCATAACACTTGTTTTGTTTTTTTACAGATTAATCAAGCAAGATCAGAATGTGGACGTCAGACATTAGCAGAATTGCTCATTCGACCAGTTCAGAGGTTACCCAGTGTTGCACTGCTTCTGAATGGTAAACAGATTTATTGTTTGATTTAGCGTTCTTAAAATAAAGTGGTCACAGCTTTTTATTTTTAACAGCAGTGTGACTAATGTACTTTGAGGAAGCTCTTTTCTGCAAAGTGACTCATTTCTTGGTGGTTGCCCGCAGTTATTAATTTTTTTTTTTTTTTTTTTTTACTCGCCTGCTGGTAATCTGTATCGGGGACACTGCTTTCCAGTACACAATTAAAGTTCTCTTGCCCCTATGACAGAATTGGCTTAAAACCAGATTGGGACATTTGTCTCCTATAAAGCCACAGTTTATGGTGCAGAAGTACACCAGTGGCATAGATAGTTAATTGCCACTGTGTACTCGAGCACCGTAGACTGTGTAGTCTGACGGCAGCGCCCTGATCCCTGCTGCGCAGGCCTGTTAATCACATTTTTCACAGGTAAGAACACTGATTGCACAAGGCAGGGTGCATAATATTCAAGAGTGGGAGATGTGGCATTCCTTCAGTGGCTAGGCCCAAATGAGTCACTAGTTTATACCTGGCACATGGTAAAAGTCAAAGTTTAGAACATAGTTTAGTCTCAGTTTTTAACCTGTACTAGTCAAAGATTCCATTCAAAGACTTATTTTTATATTTAATGAAACTCCAACCTATTGGTGAAGTCGAACTTTTCTTAAATATATGGAGAATCTAACCTTTAGAAAGTTACCTTTATTCTGTCTGAAGTTGCTGGAGACTAAAGTGCTTTGGGTCCCCACATCTGCCGGCATAATAGTTGGTCTGTATGGGGTTTATATGACTGGGCAGAGATGACTCATCTGAGCTCATCAGACTGCACGGAGGGGGATGTTGGTATCCTGTTGACATTGTGTTAAATTATACCGGTCATGTCTGTTTGAGCTATGTTCAACACTTTGGTGCACTTGAAAGTGAGAGAACAGGACGAATCTTGTGTATCCCCTGTGAGTTTTGTAGGGACCCTGCCATAGACCTTCCAGACCTACCCCATTGGCAGGTCCACTGTAATTTAGCAGCAGAGGAGTGCCAAATTATGCTGCAGTATTGACTAAATTATGCATCCAGAAAATGCTAATTATGCGGCACTGTAGGAAAGTGCTGCTTTTTGTCATGGTCACCAAAACTTGTTTTCTACAGATGCTGATGTTTTTCAAATTGTGCCGTGGGTCCCTGCTAACCAGGCCCCAGGGCCTGTGCTTTCCCTAAAACAAGGTAAAATAGCCTAATTGTAACAATTGGCATACACTTTGGTGCCCCTGTAGGACCAAGTAAGTGGTACCACTGGTACTTAGAGCCTGGGTACCAAAGAAGGTCCCTAAGAGCTGCAGTATGTATCAGGCCATCCTAACCGACTGCATGTCATAGTACAAACCATGAGTGAAAACACACATCACACTCCGTGTGCCGTGCCAAAGTCACTGCATGTAGTAAATAGAAGTCACCGCTACAGCAGGCCTTGTAGCCCTAAGGCATGGTGCATTGTTACATGTGAGGGCATATCTGCATGGGAAGATATGGCCCTGTGGTGTCGACTCTAATTACTGGATGGTACTAGTGTATAGGGAAGTCATCTTCAGTATATGTACTGGGCACTGGTCATTTGGTCCCCTAGCCACATGATGGCTTTACTGAAACCTGTGGTGTTTGGTATCAAACCCCTTATCTTACTAAACTTGTATTGTTGCAGCTCCCTTCTCGAGACTCGACCGAATTAATCTCAACCCCGCCTCTTTATTATTAGACCTCTGGTCCTAGAGCGCGGTCCACTGGAATAGTCTTTGGTGGATTTATGGTTCCTGTCCAGAGCCCGTTTAGCCAACACAGTATTTTTTAGACTGTGAAAAGAATATTTTTATTGCTTTCACCTCTGCAATTCAAGCTAGTACCTTAATCTAGCTTTGATCTTCAATACACGTATTATGGTTCATGTGTCAGCAGGGTTATTTTCAAAGAAAATTAAATTAGGATATCTTTAGCTAAAATCCGTAATTAGATTTCCTAAGTTGGTACATTTTTTTTTAATTCATTGATGTCTGCCTGCTTCAGGATGGAGACTGCAGTTTGTTCAAGATGAATGCTTTATCCCTTAAGTTCATGCAATCATATGGACTAAAAAACTAAAAAGTGACACGAAGTGTAGGTGAAATTCAGACATTGTCTGAGGAGTCCCTTCCTGAAAGTTCGTACTGATCAAGTTATTCCGGGGCCTTCTGAGGTTGCATAACAGTTGAAGAAAATTTTGGTGACTTTGCTTGCTTTTAGAACATTCATGCATCTGGAGCAAGGGCAACTAGAAAAAGGTTTCTTTATTTTTTGGGGATCTCAACTCTAGAAGTTACACTATATGAAAACTAGGCTTGGGTATTTCCTCCCAACTACATAGTCCTGTTAAGAGAAAAGCACACTTGCTCTGCTTATTTTAGTGAATATTTTCTCATTTGTACTTAAACACCTATTTTTTGTATTTAGACCTAAAGAAGCATACAACTGATGACAACCCTGATAAAGTTACTTTGGAAAAAGCAATTGAATCCTTAAAAGAGGTTATGACGTAAGTAAAGTTTCTTTTACAGAAAATGTGAGCTATGAAAAGGCACTTTCAAAGCAGCTCTACAGGTCTTTGCCTTTTAGATAACATTTTTATGGTATTTCTGTGCCTCTTATAGTTTACCTTCGGATTAGGAGCTTCTTTGTTCCCTCAGTTTCTCTGGATGTGTGCATTGTAAGTGGATGGACATATAACAGTCTGTTTCCTATGCTTTAACTGTGCACTAAATAGTACGGCTGAGTATACCTACAAACGCATCTCGCCAGTGGCCGCTGAATGTGAGTTTGGTGAAATTAAAAACCTTTAAGAAAAAGTATTTTTTGCCGGATCTCAAACTGTTGGGAGCACAGATCTCCCTTTTTTGTGGATAAGCGCAGCCAACCCAGACAACTTTCATTCAGAATTCAGGCCTGGGCACAGATCCAGTGGAGAAAAACATTCACTGGCATTTTCCTTTAAATTGGAGTGGTATGTTTCAAAGTGGGGCTTCTGGAGGTAGGCCTGCAATCTTTACCACAACTTTCCTTTAGACCTGTGATAGTTAGCTCAGTCATTAAAACGTTCAGGCATAGTATGGACCCTGAAAACACTGCAACCATTGAATATTAAATTGTCCGTGTTCGAACCACATATTTCGAATGAACAGCATAGAATGACTTAGTAAAAGTATCCTGTATATTTCCCCATGTGTCATAAACAACCAAAATGTCTTTATTTCAGATAGTACCTGTTGGACAACTCCTGAAACTCTACTCTCAATGTATTCCCCCTCTTACCTACTACTTACCCAATTTAACGCAGAATTCCGGAGCTTCCTAAGCAATACTTCTGAATGTGTTGCCTTAATGTGTGTTGAATTACTGAAGGAATGGAGGAATAGGAGTTTAAGACATAGAATTGGGCGGTGTGTATCACTTACAACGCAACTTTTACGTCGTAATGCTGTTACAACGCAGCTATTACAACGCAGGATCCATTACAACGCATGGCATTACAACGCATGGCATTACATCGCAGATGCTATTACAACGCATACCATTACATCGTAAGTATTGGTAAGTATATAATTTATTTTAATTTTATTTAATATTATATAAATGATTTAATTAATATTAATTAAAAATAAAAATAAATAAAAATATTTATTTATGTTTTTAAATATTATAAATTAAATTTATTAATTTAAGTAATTTTTTAAATAAATATGAGTATAGGAGTATATGTATTGGTGTACTGAGGTTTTAGGGCAGGGTTTGGGTTTTGGGGTACAGGGGTGTTTTTAGGTTTCAGGTTTGGGTTTTGGGGTACAGGGGTGTTTTTAGGTTTCAGGGTAGGGTTTGGGTTTTGGGATACAGGGGTGTTTTTAGGTTTCAGGGTAGGGTTTGGGTTTTGGGGTACAGGGGTGTTTTTAGGTTTCAGAGTAGGGTTTGGGTTTTGGGGTACAGGGGTGTTTTTAGGTTTCAGGGTAGGGTTTGGGTTTTGGAGTACAGGGGTGTTTTTAGGTTTCAGGGTAGGGTTTGGGTTTTGGGGTACAGGGGTGTTTTTAGGTTTCAGGGTAGGGTTTGGGTTTTGGGGTACAGGGGTGTTTTTAGGTTTCAGGGTAGGGTTTGGGTTTTGGGGTACAGGGGTGTTTTTAGGTTTCAGGGCAGGGTTTGGGTTTTGGGGTACAGGGGTGTTTTTAGGTTTCAGGGTAGGGTTTGGGTTTTGGGGTACAGGGGTGTTTTTAGGTTTCAGGGCAGGGTTTGGGTTTTGGGGTACAGGGGTGTTTTTAGGTTTCAGGGCAGGGTTTGGGTTTTGGGGTACAGGGGTGTTTTTAGGTTTCAGGGCAGGGTTTGGGTTTTGGGGTACAGGGGTGTTTTTAGGTTTCAGGGCAGGGTTTGGGTTTTGGGGTACAGGGGTGTTTTTAAGTTAAATAAAATTAATTATATTATATTAATTACATTTCTTAATTAAAATAATTAAAGTAAATACATTATTTTAAATAATTTATTTTAATTACAATCAAAAAAATATTTAAAATAAAATAATTTAATTATATTAATTAAATAAAATTAATTACAATTTTTATTAAAATTAATTTAAATAAATAGATTTAAAATTATAAAATAAAAATAATTACTATTTTAAAAAGTATTTTAATTAAAATAATTTAATTAAATTAAAATAATTACATTTTTTTTAAAAAGGTATACTTACCTATACTTACGATGTAATGCCATGCGTTGTAATAGCATCTGCGATGTAATGCCATGCGTTGTAATGCCATGCGTTGTAATGGATCCTGCGTTGTAAAAATTGCGATGTAACGGTCTGCGTTGTAAAATAACGCGTTGTAACATCATAGATCCAATTGGGCTTATCTTCCATTAGTGATATACAGTTGTAAAATGAATGCTTTGGAATGCTTACGTTTTAATGAGCTGAATGCATGGCTTACTATAATCCTTGTTTCACGGTTTCTCTCTAGGCATATTAATGAAGATAAAAGAAAAACGGAAAGTCAAAGGCAAATCTTTGATGTGGTTTATGAAGTAGATGGATGTCCTGTAAGTAATGCTTGTAAACATTGTCGTAAAATGTTTTTCTGGTGCATGCTGAAGTTCAAGTTGGGACATGCAGGTAGCTGGCTCTCTATATAGTGTACCCAAATGAGCTGCACTGTACGGAGTCTGAGTATCTTAGTGTACAGGTGATCGAGCGCGCAGGTCATCCGGCCAACAATTTATTTCCACATACGTATCGGGCCCATAAACTTCAATTTACCATATTATTAATCGGGTGACCATACACTCTACTACCAGTATCCCTTGTTCCTTCCTATCTTGTTTCCAGTGTACCCGACTTACCAATCCACCGTTACGGGTACCTATTGATCATAATGGATCAGGGAGCTATCTGTAAAAGAAAGGCAGACACCAAAATACTTATACTTTATATATTCTATTTGTACTTTTATAATAACCACAAACTCAAGAAGTTTTGAAAACCTTTATCTAAAATTCTTCAATATCAGAAAGCATGAGGTTCACAATGAACAAACAGTCGATAACCAAAATCATAAAGAGCACATATCCATAAAGGAAATAGATCAAGCCAACCATTTATGAATCCACAGTAAGGTAAGAACAAGGAACATGCTAGTCAGCAATTTCAGAATTTTGACTTAGTAAGGAGAGACTAAAGGACGGGGAAGAATAAAGAACATACTAGAACTTCACAGTAAAATATTTCCCCATAAAGAGGAACTACAGGTAAGGTGCAAATAGACCGTACTAATAAACCGGTGCAATTACTTGAATCAACTTAAAGGATGGGGAAAAATGGAACATGCTAGAATAACGACAATTTTATGTATGACTTGTTCATTCAGAGATGCGAAAAGCATGGAAATCAAAATGCACGAGTATGACTCTATTGAAGCAAAAGAAAGGAAATTATAGAAGGTGCAGAGTCGACTTTTTCAGCACTATATTTACCTAAAGTGGTGTGAAGACCAACCCTGGCCACGGGTCAGTTAAGGACGGGAGGAACCCCAAGGAAGGACAGTCGCCGGTAGAACAGCAAGGACGGAAGGGACTCGACAGGACAGGAAAACCCAGATTAGGATCAGGACAGGACCACCAAGGCACGACCAGCACCCGCAGTTCGGAAGCAACGCCTGCGCTCCACCCTCTCTGCAGCTGTCAGTCAGAACCCCGATTGGGTTATCGATCTCCCCAGCAAAGTGCTCCGCCAGCACTTAAGGTTTCTTTAACAAAACCCTTGAGTCTATGGAAATTTCGGACAGAGTGCTCCGCAGTCCTCTGTATCAAGTCACCTATTGAGTGCGTTGGGTCAGTGACAGGTCAGCTATTCGGACAAGTCGGACAATTTCTCTAGCTAAACCTAGGCTAGTTATACTGTTTTCGGGTCAGTGTACCACCCCCCAAATGTTGCAAGTGTCAGAATCCCCAATTCCGATTGGTCCCCAAGTAGGATAGGTCAACACACCAACCACATTTCACCTTTACAAGTCTCCATTTACATATTCTGGGACCGCCTATTGAATTTGGGGTTCCCATGAGAAGTTCTACAGAATACAATGGAATATATACAAATGTAGCTTTTGCAGGACAGTTCAGCTTCGTTCTGCTGGGTCGCAGGTCACTCTCTCAGGAGCATCTTAGCTGTGGCTGCCAGCTGGCTGAGTTCCACTGTTCAAGGTTTTCTTCCCTCTGCCAGGGTGACATGCGCAGTAGGGACTTCTAAGATGGTGTTTTCTTCCCTCCCAGGCCCATGAATCACGATACATGAAAAGTAAGCGAGAACAAATTAGAAATACAAGAAAAAATGAATACTCTGTATACCATGAATAGCTACTCTATACCCCTTACTTTATAATAACTATAGCATTAGTATTAGAGGCATACAACCAGTAGCGCAAAAGCAGCAGCGCAAGCATCGGCATGTGAGAACACAAAGCAGCCATCTTAATGCTAGTGCGCAAGTGCAAAAGATTCCCACCAGAACTGCAAGTACGTCACATCACGTGATTGTGACCCACGCATGCGCAGAGGAAAACCCCGCCAAGCAGCGGCCATTTTTAATGACAAGCGTTGTTAGGGTTAATACACACATACGCAAGCATCTCTCGGATGCCCCAAATGTCAGAATAAAAGGGAAATTAGTAAGACAAACAGGTTGAGTTAATTCGTTCTAGTTATTCGAGGTTCATGAGTACGAGCAAGTCGCGTAACGTGCAAAATCTTGCTCCATCAATCCCCTCTTTGATATTTACTATCATCACAAAACCAATAGAATCAGATGCCAACTTTCACAATTTGCCCAATTCAAACTCTTCCAACATTCGATTCAAATTTTCTTTCGTTTCTTTGTTAGGGTGAGAATTTTTCACCCTTTTATAAATCTGATTTATCAGTTCCTTTAATTCAAGTTCATCCACATTCCGTTTCACACCTCTCTTATTCACAGTATATTTCTTTTGGTGCTTGTGACATTTGCAACAGACAAATATGAGGAATATGACAAAACCTATTCCGGCAATTGGCATCAGTACCTTAAACAATAAACCCTTACCTAAATTTGAAAACCAATGACCTACAGCGGAGAGACCATCTAAGTCTTTTCCAGGCACTGTCAACCTCCAGTGGTTTGAGTTCCTTTTCCAAATTTGTAGTGTTCCTTACATACCTTTGGATTCCCACACTTTTATCAGGTATGTAAGTGCAACAATGTTGCACTTTCAACATTCTGCAGACTCCGCCCTCTTTCGCTAATAGAGTATCAAGGGCAAGTCTGTTCTGTACAACCATTGATCTGATCGCAACCATTTCGGTATTGACCATCAGGAAACCTCCAGCAGTGTCGGTAGATAACCGATCTACTACTGTTGATAGTTTGCAAATTTTGTTTGAGTTCAGAACCCCTCCCACTGCAGGTATTATTGCACTAAAAATATCTCCTACAATCTCACCAGCAGTTTCTCTTTTAATGCGTACTAATTTGTTAGTTTCTTTAGCGCTTCCAGTGATTTTCCCCACATGGTATATCTTTGGGAAGACAATACCAAAATAGCAACTCCCGTACCAATGGTCGGGTAATTTGAAGTAAGCTTTGTTCCCACAAATAAAATAAATTCCAGGAAACACCAGCTCTGTCCCATCTTTGAAACCCCACCCTCCAATTACCTTGTAATAATGTTCGCATTCACTGGAACCAATGAAAACATTGTTATAATAACTAGTCATTTCCCTTTTTAGACACACCTTCCCCTTCTTTTCGAAATCAAGGAGCATAGCAGCACTTGCTCCACCATTTGAGGTGCTCCCTATATTTTCTGCCTATTTAAGAACTTTTTGGTTCCTGTCTTTGGCTTTCTTTTGGAAACTCTCTCTTCTTTTCTCTACCATGTCCAGAAACTCTTTTTCCTTATGTAAAGAACAGGTCAGGTTATTTTTGTGTGCATCATCTATATTAATTTTTCCTACAGTTAGAAAATAATCACTCATGAACTTAGCTACATCCCTAGTCGTATGTACAGGGTTCAGGTTTCGTCGAACAGGAAGTTCTGAAAATGTCACGTCAGAGTTTGAATAATAATACTGTAAAGGTCCTCTTTTATAAAAATAAACTAGTTAGTATACTACAGGAAATTCCATAAGTTAAGGGCAGGTGGTAAGTCACGCCTTTAGCTACAGAAGTAGGTAGCTTCATGCAGACATAACAGTCGTCTATTTCCATAGTTTCTACATAATGCAATAACAGGTTGGCGAAAACATTTAAATGCGTCTTGTTCTTAATTTTGTTAAAGTGTAATCCTTCCTCATCTGGTGCTTCTAAGTTTAATTGTCTTCGTTTTAGACTAAGTGGTTTGTCCAACGAGTCTACTCTTCGTGGTGTCTTTCTAGTATGTGATTCTACAGTGTCGTCGGGTATATTATTATTATGTACAGACTTGGGTTCTTGCTCATCATAGAAGGAAGTGTTATTGTTAGTCCTATCCAAAGGATCAGTACTATAGCTACACTACATAAACATACTTGGCAGCATGTTTTACAACAACTTCGTCTCGGTCTTCCATTCACACTTGAATCAGACATTTTTCGCTCAAAAGAAGCTTTTCAACCCCTCGTAACTTTGCACAGGTAGCTTACACTGGGCAATTTCAGGTTGGTTCGTCTTCTTCGGCAGACTGGTCAGTAGTCTGTTCTTCGTCACTTTCGTCACTTATCTCAAGATCCTCAAATTCCTCCAACACCAGGTAAGTCCATTCAGGATCCTGATACTTTTAGTTCAGTCTTTTTATTCGTGCACTTCTTCGCTTAGTGCTTTCTCCAGGTGGCTCTGTTTTAGTGGAAGCTTGTTTCCTCTGCTCAAGCTTCTCTTCTACAGTTTTCTGTCTTAGTCTCAGTCTTTTGATGTACCTTGGTTCTGTATTTTTCTTCTTGAGTCTTTTAACTGGCACTGTTGTTGGGCTTTCGTCTAATGCTCTTTTATTTTCGTTCAGTTGTGGCACTTCTGTTTCTGTTTCCTTTTCCTTTTCTATCTGACGAGTCCCAGGTCTTATTTCAGTTTCTTCTGCCTGGTTGCTAAGCTGGCCTTGTTCAGGTGTATACTGAATTTGACTTTTCGATGTTTCGTTTCCTGTATCCTGAACACATTCGTCTATTTCTATCTGATCCTGTTCAAGCACTTCAAACCCTTGATTTTCTTCCGCTTGAATTTTCGCCCTAGTTTCTATCTGTCCCTTTTCAATCTCAGGAGTTCTTGGAGGTGTCGATAACCTGTTCTGTCCCTAACTGACCTTCCTCCTCATCAGATTTAACATGGATTTCAATGATCTGATTTTCTCCTTCTATTCCTGTCTCTTCCTCACTATCCCACTCTGTCTGCATATGTCTGGCTTCTGGTTCTTATCGGATCAACAGTCAGATCGATCACTGGGATCCATTCATCTTGACTGGTGCTCGGTTGTTAATCAACTACTTCAGGACCAACATCCGGAGACCCCTCAGCTGGACAACCTTCAGCGTCAGTTTTTTCGTCTTCAGTTACCTTCTTCATATGACTGGCATGGATCCACTTTGGTACTCCTGCACACTTCACCGCTGTCGTGGTCACCAGGATCACCTGTCTTGGCTTTCCCCACTTCGGTGCAAGGCAATTCGATCGGGTGTGCTTCTTGAGTACCACCCAATCACCTGGATTCAATTTATGGACTGGAGTTGCTGGACTGGCGACGGCGTCTTCCCCAATCTAGTGCGATAGGACGCACTTGGTCACCCAGTTGCTTGCAGTACTCAAGTACCAAATCATCTGAAATGCTTATCAGTTTGTGTCCTGGTACCCATGCTTGTCGCATTACTCTTCCCATCAGGATCTCATGGGGACTCAGGCCTGTATTTCGGTCTGGAATACTTCGGATTCCCATCAGGACAAGAGGTAAAGCCTCTATCCAGTTCATGCCAGTAGATTCACACATCTTCCCTAATCTTGACTTGATAGTACCATTTATTTGTTCCACCACTCCGGAAGCCTCTGGACGATATGCACAGTGCAGTTTTTGTGTGATTTTGAATGCTTCACAGATCTGACCAATTATTTCATTCTGAAAATGACCTCTGTCTGATTCAATTTTGACTGGGACCCCGTACCTAGGTATTAGTTCTCGCAGTAACAATTTGGCTACAGTGATGGCATCATTCTTCTTGGCCGGGTAAGCCTCTACCCACTTTGAAAATAGGCAAACAAGGACATATCTCATTCCTCTACAAAGGGGTAACTGAATGAAGTCAATCTGTAATCTTGCAAAAGGACCTCCTGATTTCCCAATTTTTCCTATCTCAACTACTGTTTTCTTCCCCGCATTGTATTGATGACATGTCAAGCACCTCTGGCAGAGTGACTCTGCTACTTTCCTGTACTTCGGATTGAACCATGTTTGCTTAAAAACACGAACCATGGCATCCCTACCAATGTGTGTATTTCCATGTATTAATCTGGCCATAGGAGCAAGCAAACTATTAGGCAACACAGGCATACCATCAGTGCAAACTATAACACCATCCTCGCTTCTCGGTTGACAACCAAGCTTTCTCCATTTTCCCTTTTCCTTCGGTCCTGCTGCACCTTGCAACTCTCTCAATTCCTCCCATGTGGGCACATCTTCAAACACCATAAGTTGGCAGCTGTTTCCATGCCCCCCCAATTTTATATTGACTGACATTTGATGTCTTGCACAATGTTGGGCTAGATGGTCAGCATATTTATTACCTACTGTCACATTGTCATTGCCAGATTTGTGAGCAGCACATTTGACCACTGCCAATTCCTTTGGTAACTGGATTGCTTCCAGTAATTCCTGTACCACTTTTCCGTTTCTGATAGGAGTACCTGAAAAAGTCAGGAACTCTCTTTGCAGCCACAATTGGCCGAAGTCATGCACAACTCCGTAACCATACTGTCAGTGTATACGGTTACTCTTTTGTTTTTTCCCAATTTTACAGGCTCTTGCCAATGCAATCAATTCGGCTACTTGTGCAGACTTTATTCCAAATAGATAAGATGCTTCTATAGCCCGTGATACTGTGACTACAGCATAGACAGCACTTAGGCCTCCATTCTCAGGTCTCAAACATGAACCATCTACAAACAGCTCATAATCTTCTACAGGCAAGGGCATCTCTTTGATATCTGGACGTGGTTTGGTACTAAACTCGGTCAGGTCAATGCAGTCATGCTCGACCTCTCCCTTTGCTTCTGCAATTAGTGAGTCTGGTAATAGAGTTGCTGGATTCAATATGTTACATCGAGTAATGTTTACATTTGCAGCACCTACAAGAATCCTCTCATATTTAGTCAGCCGACTAGGGGTGAGATACTGGGCTTTAGTTCTGGTCAGTAAAATTACAACTGCATGTGGAACATATACAGTTACAGGATGTCCCATAACAATGGATTCGCTCTGTTCAAGACTCGTGCAATTTGCAGATACTGCTTTCAGACATCCGGGTAATCCAGCAGCCACTGGATCCAGAGTATCAGAAAAGTATGCTACTGGACGTCTAGTCAAACCATGCCTTTGTGTTAGGACTGACAATGCACAATTGTCTCGTGTATCACAAAACAGTGCAAATTCTTTCGAATAATCAGGCATTCCTAAAGCGGGAGCTGTACACAGACATTCCCGCAATTTAGTAAATGCCATCAGGCTCTCCTCGTCCCATTCCACTGGGTCTTTAGCTCCTTTCATTGTCATTTTTATCAATGGTTTTGCTAGGACTGCAAATCCCACAATCCATTGCCTGCAGTATCCTACAACTCCAAGGAACATTCTGATCGCTTTCTGAGTGTTTGGTAACTGCATGTCATTATCCTAATTCTTTCTGAAGTAACTTTCCTGATACCCTTCTCTATCTGGTGCTCCAGATATTTTACTGAAGAGGTACAGAACTGTAGTTTGTCAGGTGATACTTTGTGTCCTCCTTCACCTAGATGATTCAGTAAGGCAATGGTGTCATCAACAGTCTTTCTGACTCTTAGACGCCACCAAGAGGTCGTCTATATATTGCACCAAAACTGAGTTTCCAGGTAAGACTAAAGATTCAAGGCACTTTTTCAGAATCTGATTAAAGATTGAGGGGCTTTCTGTGTACCCCTGAGGGACGCGATTCCAAACGAACACGTGACTGGCGAATTCAAATGAGAAAAGAAATTTGCTGTCTGGATGCAATGGGATCGAGAAGAATGCATGACACACAAGTCAATTACAGTAAACCACTCCGCATTCCAGGGAATCTGATACAGGATCACTGCTGAGTTCGGAACAATAGGACAGCAAGGAACAACAATTTTGTTTACCTTTCGCAGGTCCTGCACTACCCTGTACTTACCACTAGGTTTCTTGATTCCAATTATGGGTGAGTTACATGGGCTACTCAACACTTCTTGTATAATATTTGCCTCTAGCAATCTTTTTATTTCGATGGCAACTCCTGCTTTCACTTCTGCACTCATTTTGTATGGCTTAGTATTTGGGTAAACTGCATTTTCTTTTAGGGCTATTTTTATCGGGTCAACATTTGCCATTAATCCTACATCCTTTCCAGTAAAGTCCCATACTTCTGGTTTCACGGTCTATTGGAGTTCTTCAGGTAAGTCTTGTATTCAGTCGTTTAATTTCTGAGTCAGGTCTTATTAACATTAATTTGTATATTCCATCTTCGTCTGGGGTTTGAATTTTGACGCCCTTTGGTGTGCAAAAGATGGTACAGTTCATTTTACACAACAAATCACGTCCTAATAAGTTTACAGGACTGGTATCACAGACAACAAATCTATGCATTTCTTTGAAATTCCCTATTGTAATCTCCATGGGTTCAGTAACTGGGGTACTAATCAATTGATTAGATACACCCACTACTTGGATTGCTTCTCCCGAGAGGGGTAGGTTTGGAACATCTGCTGTTCTTACAGTAGAACGGGTAGCTCCAGTGTCCAACAGAAAGGTGACATCATTGCCTTCAACCTTTCCTTCAATGTATGGCCCTGACTGGTCTACCGGCAAGGAGGCGCCAAGTATGCACTCCCTGTCCTCCCCCCTCAGGCACCGTCAGTAAGGTTCATCACAGAGGAAAGTGTCATTCAACAGAAATTGCGAAGTTGCTGCATTTCTATCCTCCTTTCCTCCCCAAATTTCTATGTCTTCACCCTGCTGTGCTTTTCCCTTAAAATTCGGTC
Organism: Lissotriton helveticus; assembly: GCF_964261635.1. NCBI lineage: Eukaryota > Metazoa > Chordata > Amphibia > Caudata > Salamandridae > Lissotriton > Lissotriton helveticus. The sequence goes on from NC_136072.1 coordinate 94,831,483, forward strand.
TAGGTGCTCGGGGCAACCGATTCGCCTTTACCTGTTGCTGGGTCTTTCGTGGCTTTTCATTCTGCGTCTGTGGATTTAAATCATTAGTTTGGGGGTTACTGTTTTGTGCGTATGGACACTCGTCTCTCCAGTGCCCTATCTGTCCGCACCCATGACAGGGGAATTTCTTTTTAGCTTCCTCTCGGCTCATTTTTATTTTGGGCTTCCCTCCACCCCCAGAACCTTGGTTTTGGGTATTAGTATTCATTTTATTTAACTGCTTTTCTTGTTGCTCAGCTAATTTTACTTGTGCCCACATGACTTTTTTTCCTTTAAGGCATTTCGTTTGTCAGCCATCTCATCCTCGCAGTACTTGGCGTACCTTAAAACCTCATCTCTTTTCTAGAGACTGCCATCAAATTTTATTGTCTTTGATCCATTGACAAATTTCAGGTCTTAAACCGTTTACAAACCTGTAAATGAAGTGGGTCATGTTCTTCATCTCAATGTTATCTATACCGCTGTACGTTTTGAACACCTGCAACAGTCTTTCATAATAGGAATGCACAGTTTTGCAGCGTGAATCTTTCTGGATTCACTATGCTGTGCATATTCCGCAATGGCGTCGACGTACCACCATTTGGTGTACCTTCGGTGACGTCGGCGTGCTTCCGGCGGAAGCTCCCACCCTTGGGCGCCATCTTCAGATTCTTTTTTCCGCCGTTGGGTCTGGATCGTCGCGTGAAGCTCCAGAAGTTTTGAAGGAGGAAAGAGAGAGAGAGAGAGAGAGAGAGAGAGAGAGAGAGAGAGAGAGAGAGAGAGAGAGAGAGAAAGGAGAAAATACAGCAACTCTTTAAGACCTGAGAAGATCGAGAGAAGAAGACCTTTAGAGAAGAGACGACGAAGAAAGGAGAGAACTTCGAAATCTTCGACGTCCTTGGAGGAATGCACACACAGGGGGCCCCCTGAGCGCAGGGATGTACAAGACGCCCTTTAAATTCTGCAAGAACTGCCACCACAAGTTCGCACAGAAGGACCAGCACCCAGTCTGCAACCTCTGCCTGCCAATCGACCACGAGAGCAGAGACTGCAACGCCTGCTCTGTCTTCAAGCCGAAGACAGAGTTCGAGAAAGACCGAGGACGGCTCACCACACGATGCAGGGCAAGGGCCAAGCCCCGACGCTTTATGAACTTGGCCTCTCCACCGACGACGAGGACAACATCGCCGAAGGCCCAGATGACTTCACGGTCGCTGAGACCGATAAGAAAACGCTTTATAAGGTAGGAGAGTCTACGACCCCGAAAACTCACACAGGGCCTCGAAAACCAGAGGCAGACTCCTGAAAGTCTGAGTCCAGAGCCTCGAAAGGAGCACCGGCGCCGAACAAATCGACGACCGAAGCTGCATCCTCCGAAAAAGAGCCCAGCGGATCCTCCGAGAAGGACTCCCGGAGGCCGAAGACCAGCGAAAATCAAAGGTCATCGAAGCAAGCCCCCGAAAAAGGGCCTTCGACTTCGACGTCGAAAGAAAAGGAGCCAAAGAAAGTTTCGCCGCCGAAAAGAGCGGCCGAAACGCTCGACGACGAACAGGCCGCAGAGATGCAGAGAAAGAGAAGAAGGCTCGAGGCCGAAATGGTGAACATCCTTCAGAGAAAGAAGGACTTCGATGAAAAGATGAGAAGTTACAAGATCCCCTCGAAGCCGGCACCGACCGTCACTGAGGCACAGGAGCTCAAGGAGTTGGACGTCGAAGAGCCGCCGAAAACTCCGGAACCTTCGGAGCGCGAAGAGGAGGAAGACCTCTACTACACAGAAGGGGATTACGGGGAACAGCAGTCAAGCTACGGCTCAGGTTCCTCGACGGCCCAAGACCAGGAATGGCAGGACATCAAGGCCGAAAACCCAGAGTAGGCGGTGGAAACATACCCCTCGAGGCCTTCGCCACCGGGGCATACAATGAGGTGGTCAGAAAGGCGGCAGCAGCTTATGGAGTTAAGCTGGAAGAGGAGAAGACAAAAGCAGACTTCCTGCTCGAGACATTGCTCCCCATACAGACAAGAAACCAGTTCTTGCCCATGCTCAAGAGTATCACAGACCAGGGGAAGGAAGCCTTCAAGGACCCGGCTACATGCAGATCAGTAACGCCGAGGACGGAGAAGAAATACAAATTCTCCTCCCAAGACCCAGCTTACATCAAGGGATCCGTCACAGCAGATTCTATAATCGCTGCTACGGCCAGGAAAAGGGCAAACGTCCCAACAACGTCTGGACCTCCACCTGACAAAGAAAGCAGGAGGATGGATCTAACTGGCAGGAAAATTGAGAGGAACGCCGCAACGCACTGGCGGATGGCGAACTCCAACGCCCTCCTGAATAGGCATCAATACCAGCACTGGGATGAGATGGGACAGTTGCTCAAGCACCTCCCGGAACAATACCATGAGAGGGCATCACACCTTGTGGAAGAGGGGAAGAGCATCGCCAATTCGTGCCTGAAGACAGCCTTGGATGGGGCAGAAACATCCAGCAGACTGATGGCTATAGGCATCACAGAGAGAAGGCAAGCCTGGCTCAGGATCTCAGGCTTCAAGGCTGAGGTTCAGAACAACATCCTGAACACACCCTTCAACGGTGAAACACTATTCGGAGCCCCAGTTTATGAGAAGCTCACCCAACTGAAGAAGGACAATGAGACGGCAAGGTCCATGGGGGCCCTGCAGTTCAGGGGGATGAGAAGGGGCACTCCTACACGGAGGCCGAACGGCAGAGGTGGAAGTCAGCGAGGAGATTCTCACCAGAGTTTCCACCAGGGGCAACCAAGGCCACCAGGGCCAGCAGAGGCAAAGCTGGAACTACCAAAGCAGGGGCCAGTCCTTTCGGTCCAGAGGAAATGGACGGGGCCAGAGAAGGAGAGGCGGTGAACAACCCCCCCCCTCTAAGTGACTTCACACAGGAGAAGGTGCTCCACCACCCAAACCCTCCGGGGGACGAGTACGGAAAAACAAAGAGGAGAGGGCTACACGGACAAGACACAAAGGAACATGTAACGCCGGTAGGAGGAAGATTGAGATTTTTTCTCCAGGAGTGGAGAAAAAAGACAAGTGGATACTCAATATTATGCAGTTCGGATACTGCATAGTTGGAAAAGAGGCCACCAAACAGAAAACCAAAGAAAAGACAGCACTCGGGAAGAGAGCTGCAACTACTGCAAGAGGAAGCCCAAGAACTCCTCCTCAAAGCGGCCATCGAACGAGTCCCTTTCAAAGAACGGAACAAGGGAGTGTACTCCAACTACTTCCTAGTGCCAAAAGTGGACGAAAGTCTAAGACCCATCCTGGACCTACGGTTCCTAAACAAATACGTCAAAACTCAAATTCAAAATGACGTCCCTACAAGAGGTCATCCCACAGATAAAGGCCGGAGACTTCTTGTCCACCATAGACCTAAAAGATGCGTACCTGCACATCCCCATGAACAGGCAGCACAAGCACATGCTAAGGTTCACAGTAAACAAGGATCACTACCAGTTCACGACCCTGGCTTTCGGCCTAAAGTCCGCACTAAGGGTTTTCACCAAATGCCTCGCGGCAGTGGCCGCACACCTAAGAAGAAAGGGGATACACGTGTACCCCTACCTCGACGACTGGCTGGTAAAGGCAAGCTCTTACAGGACATGCAAAGAGCATGCAGAACAGGTGACAAGAACGCTAGCAAGCCTGGGTTTCTCCATACACTGGGGCAAATGCTCGATGGAACCAGAGCAAGTGAAGATCTTCCTGGGAGCCCAGATCGACACCGTCCAATGCAGAGTCTTACCGAGCGAAAAGAGAACGCTCTGCCTACTGAGGGAGAAACGTCACTACCAGAAGGGGCGAGCTCTGACAGTGAGGACTGTGAGCAAGATCTTGGATGATGGCATCATGCATACACCTGGTCCCCAATGTACGCCTACAAATGAGACCACTCCAAGAGTGGCTGCAACAGCAATGGTCACAAGCTACAGGAAGTTGGGAGGATCTAGTGGTTGTAACGCACAGGGTGCAGGAAGAGATAAGGTGGTGGACCAAGGATAGAATAACAGAAGGGAAACCTCCAACACCACCGGACCCAACAGTGACCATCACCACAGACGCATCCCAGAAGGGGTGGGGCGCACACATGAACAGGCTCAGAGTGAGGGGTCTGTGGAGCCCTACAGATGCAGTCAGGCACATCAACTACCTGGAACTGAAAACTGTGTTGCTAGCCCTCAAGGCTTTAACACCTGTACAACCAGAAGGTGCTAATACAAACAGACAACACCACAACAATGTTTTACATAAACAGGGAGGAACTCAATCGTTCCCTCTGTCAAACTTGTCACAGGAGATCTGGAAATGGGCTTTACCACTAAAAATAGACCTGCTAGCCATACACCTGCCAGGGAAGGACAATGTCGAAGCGGATTGGCTCAGCAGGCAGACTTCAGCGTCCCACGAGTGGGAACTCAACAGTCAGGAAACAGACTATTCAGGAAATGGGGCACGCCAACAATAGACCTATTTGCAACACACCGGAATGCAAAATGCCAATACTCTGCATCCAGGCAACCAGAGGCACTGTCCCAGGGGAATGCCCTATGGATAAGCTGGTAAAAAACATTTGCCTACGCTTTTCCCCCCGATACCACTGATCCCCAGGGTTCTCAACAAATGCATGAAGAGCAACATGACGCTCATCCTTGTGGCACCACAATGGGCCAGACAGACCTGGTATTCTCAGATAATGGAGATGGCGCAGGGGCCACCCCACAAGTTCTCAAAAAGAAGAGACCTACTCTCCATGGAAAACTGAGAAGTTCTACACCCAGAGCCAGAGAGCCTCAACCTCTCAGCCTGGCTCCTGAGGACTTAGAATTCGCACACCTAAAACTACCAGAGAGCACCCTGTGGGTGCTGCGAGAGGCAAGAAGGCCCAGCACGCGCAAGTGCTATGGGGAAAAATGGAGAAGATTCACTCAATGGTGTTGCAAGAAACAGCTCCAAAGGAAACTGACCAAGGAATCCACGGTTCTAAGGTACCTCACGCACCTAATTAAGGCTAAGGGTGCACCTGGCAGTGATTGTGGCATACACAAGAGGAGAAACAGGGAGAAGCTTCTTTACATCCCAGGTCGTAAAAAGATTCCTGGAAGGAGCTAAAAGAATAGCGCCGCCAAAGAGAATGCCGCCACCGGCCTGGAACCTAAATGTGGTACTGACGGAGCTCATGAAAGCACCTTTCGAACCCATCCTCAAAGCATCACTGCAAACGTTAACTATGAAGACTGCCTTTCTGGTAGCAATCACCTCGCTACGAAGGGTGAGCGAACTGCAGGCACTCACACTGCAGGAACCCTACATCCAGATACACAGTGACAGTCTCGTGATGAGAACAGACCCACACTTCATGCCAAAGGTGGTGTCAAGGTTCCACATGAATCAGTATTCAGATCCCTAGCTTCTTCCAAAACCCCACCACAAGCGCTGAGAGGTCGCTCCACACCCTAGACGCAAGAAGGGCTGTGATGCACTACATTGAAAGAACGAAGGAACACAGGAAAACAAAACCGTTCTTCGTATCCTTCGCAAACAGTTACATGGGCAAACCAGTGACAAAAAATACCATAGCTCGATGGATCGCACAGACAATACAATTCTGACACAAGCTGGCCAGGAACTAACAGGAGGGGCACAGGCCCACTCCACCAGGAAGAAAGGAGCAACAATTGCCTTTCTGGCCAACACACCAATTCAGGACATATGCCTGGCGGCAACATGGGCTTCAGTGCACACTTTCACTAAGCACTATTGCGTGGATGTACAGATTAACAAAGAAGCACAAGTAGGACAAAAAGTGCTTCAACATATTTTCAACAACCAACGCTCATCTTCCATCCAACCGCCTCAAAAGTAACGAAAACCGCTACAAAATCTATGCACAGCATAGTGAATCCAGAAAGATTCACGCTGCAAAACGAATAGTTTCTTACCTGTCGTGTAGCTTTGCAGCTTGAAGATCTTTCTGGATTCACTAGCGAACCCACCCGCCTCCCCCAGAAAGATGAGGCTGGAGAAGAGGGTGGAAACACATAGGAAAGAAAGCAAGTTGAAGCATTACAAGATACGTGAAAGGATACGTGGGAAGAATTACGTTGAAAAAACGATTACAAGATACGTGAAAAGAATTACGTTGAAAAAACAATTAACAAACAGCCATGGATTCACTACAAAGACAAACAAGAAAAAAGAGACAGAAAAAAGAATCCGAAGATGGCGCCCAAGGGTGGGAGCTTCCGCCGGAAGCACACCGACGTCACCGAAGGTACACCAAATGGTGGGACGTCGATGCCATTGCGGAATATGCACAGCATAGTGAATCCAGAAAGATCTTCAAGCTGCAAAACTACACCGACAGGTAAACTATTCGTTTCATCCCTATCCTGGGTAGTTCTATCTATTCTGGTCCAATCAGTTTCTTTTGCAGGCACCTTTCCTTTCAGATGTAACATTACCTGATTGTATTTGTTCATTACATCATCAGAAGGAGCCCCTGTGAGAGGGTCCCTTGGGTATTCCTTACTAGGCCAATCAACAGCAATTTTACATTCTGTCCACAAATCTACGGGAACTACGATATCGAAAAACCCATCCAGATCTTTCCACAGGCATTTTTGAACCTTCACGAACCTCTCAACCTGTCGGTACCAATCTACAGGCTTCTCTCGTAATTTCGGGAAGTCATTAGTAAAGGACACTATCCTGTCTGGACCATGGAACGTGCACATACTTTCCACCTGGCACCTCTCGCATGGGATATAACTGTTCTGGTTTGTCAGCTTCTTTTAGAACATACTCAGAAGTCATCTGTTTGGACCTAACCTCCTCCTCTTTCTTTGCCCACCTGGATTTCCACTTTTCTAATTCTCCCCATTTTTGCAGTACGTTCAACAATTCTTTGATCTGTACCTTCTTTCCTGACACATTCATATTTTCCAGATCTTTGTCCAAGAACTCTGCTCTATAGGGTTTCTGCAAGGGCTTTGATTTCGAAATATCTATTCCCATACTAGCCGCAGTGTCTGTTAATTTCTAATGAAACACTCTGGTATTACGGGTAAGACTCTTACAGATAAACAGCAGTTCTTCTTCAGAAAAGGTATTTAGTCTGTCCAACCCCACATTTCCAGCCATCAGTTCTTCCAATTCTATTCTTAATTTGTAAATATCTAATGGTCTCGACGGGGAATTTGGTTTCTCTAGTTCTCAACTCCATCTCTCGATTTCCTCAGGAGTTACTACAGTGGCACGTTTAGTACCAGAAGCTGACTCAATCTGCACTTCTCCTGAACTGAAAGGAGTGTTCCTTCTCTGGGAACCCCTTTCTAGCTCCCTCACTGGCAAATCCATCAAGGAAATTACAGATTCGCATTCGCTTGCCTGATCTACAATTAAGGGCTCTTTTCTTGGCTGTACTATAGCCGGAGTAATAATCGGTGTCTTGGGACACCCCTGTTTATCCCCATACAAAGGAACGACTGGTCCAATAGTTACTGGGATGGTCAGGGCTTCAGGACTTGTATTTAGCTGGGAGATTTTCTGAATTAATTCTGTTCTCTGTTTAATTAATGCCTCTTGCTCTCTCTCCTGTAGTATTCTCTCCAGGCTTATTTCAGGTACTATTTGCGGTGTCAGGGTTGGGGCCGTGGGATGTGTCATACTTGGTCCCTCACCATAATTAGGTTTCATGAATGGATTTCCTGTGCTAAAAGGTCTCGGCATCTCCTGATAAGGAGGTATTTGACAGCCGTCTCTTACATTTACAGGTTTAGGCCCCTCCTGGTAAGGAGGTCTCCGGCAAGCATCCCCTACACTAGAAGATCGAGGTCCTTCATTATAAGGAGGTGGATTTTTCATGAACAAATCGTCCAGTAAATCGTCATCTGAATCCCCTCCGGTCATCAGATGCTTAGTCTTTTCGGTCCTTTTCCCTCCCATGGGATCTTCTAGGGCCATCATAGGGTACAATCCCTCTACTATCATATTCTGCCTCCACTCTTTCATTCTTTTCTCTCGGGTTTCGGGTTTCACTTTAGGATACCATTTGGTTAACCCTTTATCCATTCGGGGCTTGTCTCTCTCAAAAGCCTCTATCTCCCATTCCTCTAAGGCTTCGTACTGCGTTAATCTGGGTCTGGGATGTAAATAGTTCATTCGGGTTCTTAAATTGAACATAATCCTGCCATTAAATGTACCCTCTAACGGAAATGCCAAAATTCCGTCATTTTTAGTGTATTCCACCCAATTCTCCAACCACACACGAGTGGTACCCTTTATCAAACATCATGAATGATGCGGAAGTGTTAGGTGGTGGAATGACAACTCCTTCTCTAGTTTTGATCGGCTTATCCTTTTTGAAATAATTCCTCACTTTGCTTACTAAAGTAAATTTTCTCTTGCTTCCGTACATATCGTATCTACGACCTTTCCACTTCTCTTTTCCAAACCCTAAATATTTTGGATCAGGTCTAGTCTCCGGGTTAGTTATATGCCACATATACTTTCCCGCAAGCGACTTTGTTTACAAGTCACTTCCAATCCAGTCTTTTATTTTTCTACAACCAATCAACACGGTGGTTGCAAAATTTTCTGACCAATGGGTGCGAGGCCTTTTCGTGAGACAAGTTGCCACGCTTCGGCGCTCACCCCTCCTTTACAATACTAGCTCTGCTACACACCCGCTGTCTCTACCAATCCCAGCGCGGCACAGAGTGACGTCCGAGCAGCTCCGCAACTGACTCTCCTTCACAAGGTAACGGAAACTTTATTTCTTTCTTAAAGTGCAAGTGCTTTATTTAATTTTACAACGTAAAAACATTCGCCACTGTACTGAGTGTCTAGACAGGAAAGATTTGTTTTACTGCAAGTAAACCTTTTACGTTTACTTTTCATACACTACGGATAGGTCTCTTCTGCCTACCCTTCACTCAAGCATTAGAGAACCTGTTACTCCTTCGACTCATCCACTTCTCTCCGGGATATATACCAAGTCTAAAGTTTCACTAGCGAACTCCTTTTCTAACAATCCAGTTTAGACGAACCTGCTACTTCTTCCGTGTGACCCTTACTAGGTTATATCACAATAGAAGTTTTGCCAGCGAACTCTTTGCTACCATTTTATTCAACATACATTCAGAAAACCCTAATCAGTGCTTCCAGCTCTGTCTAACCTGCACCAATTTTCCTTGAGCCAATGACCTCAGAGCAAAGTGGATTCTCCTTACCACTCGCTATTCAATTCCCCGGGGATTCCAGACAAACATGTAACAATTACTAACGAGTTTTGTTAAAACATAGATCAATATAGCAGCAAGAAAAACAATTTAAAACATTTCATAATTTTAAAGCAAACATTTCACGTGATTGATCAATCTAGCAGAAATAAAATGTTCACAGTATAGCAGCAAATAATCTTTTAGCAGCATCCAACCTACCTATCTTAACTAGTCCTACCTAACTTGAACTAGTCTCTAACCATAGCTCTGCTACCAGAAAATACTGATAGAGCGCGCAGGTCACCCGGACAACAATTTATTTCCACATACGTATCGGGCCCATAAACTTCAATTTACCATATTATTAATCGGGTGACCATACACTCTACTACCAGTATCCCTTAAGCCTTCCTATCTTGTTTCCAGTGTACCCGACTTACCAATACACCGTTACCTATTGATCATAATGGATCAGGGAGCTAGCTGTAAAAGAAAGGCAGACACCAAAATACTTATACTTTATATATTCTATTTGTACTTTTATAATAACCACAAACTCAAGAAGTTTTGAAAACCTTTATCTAAAATTCTTCAATATCAGAAAGCATGAGGTTCACAATGAACAAACAGTCGATAACCAAAATCATAAAGAGCACATATCCATAAAGGAAATAGATCAAGCCAACCATTTATGAATCCACAGTAAGGTAAGAACAAGGAACATGCTAGTCAGCAATTTCAGAATTTTGACTTAGTAAGGAGAGACTAAAGGACGGGGAAGAATAAAGCACATACTAGAACTTCACAGTGAAATATTTCCCCATAAAGAGGAACTACAGGTAAGGTGCAAATAGACCGTACTAATAAACCGGTGCAATTACTTGAATCAACTTAAAGGATGGGGAAAAATGGAACATGCTAGAATAACGACAATTTTATGTACGACTTGTTCATTCAGAGATGCGAAAAGCATGGAAATCAAAATTCACGAGTATGACTCTATTGAAGCAAAAGAAAGGAGATTATAGAAGGTGCAGAGTCGACTTTTTCAGCACTATATTTACCTAAAGTGGTGTGAAGACCAACCCTGGCCACGGGTCAGTTAAGGACGGGAGGAACCCCAAGGAAGGACAGTCGCCGGTAGAACAGCAAGGACGGAAGGGACTCGACAGGACAGGAAAACCCAGATTAGGATCAGGACAGGACCACCAAGGCACGACCAGCACCCGCAGTTCGGAAGCAACGCCTGTGCTCCACCCTCTCTGCAGCTATCAGTCAGAACCCCTATTGGGTTATCGATCTCCCCAGCAAAGTGCTCCGCCAGCACTTAAGGTTTCTTTAACAAAACCCTTGAGTCTATGGAAATTTCGGACAGAGTGCTCCGCAGCCCTCTGTATCAAGTCACCTATTGAGTGCGTTGGGTCAGTGACAGGTCAGCTATTCGGACAAGTCGGACAATTTCTCTAGCTAAACCTAGGCTAGTTATACTGTTTTCGGGTCAGTGTACCACCCCCCAAATGTTGCAAGTGTCAGAATCCCCAATTCCGATTGGTCCCCAAGTAGGATAGGTCAACACACCAACCACATTTCACCTTTACAAGTCTCCATTTACATATTCTGGGACCGCCTATTGAATTTGGGGTTCCCATGAGAAGTTCTACAGAATACAATGGAATATATACAAATGTAGCTTTTGCCGGACAGTTCAGCTTCGTTCTGCTGGGTCGCAGGTCACTCTCTCAGGAGCATCTTAGCTGTGGCTGCCAGCTGGCTGAGTTCCACTGTTCAAGGTTTTCTTCCCTCTGCCAGGGTGACATGCGCAGTAGGGGCTTCTAAGATGGGGTTTTCTTCCCTCCCAGGCCCATGAATTACGATACATGAAAAGTAAGCGAGAACAAATTAGAAATACACGAAAAAATGAGTACTCTGTATACCATGAATAGCTACTCTATACCCCTTACTTTATAATAACTATAGCATTAGTATTAGAGGCATACAACCAGTAGCACAAAAGCAGCAGTGCAAGCATCGGCATGTGAGAACACAAAGCAGCCATCTTAATGCTAGTGCACAAGTGCAAAAGATTCCCACCAGAACTGCAAGTACGTCACATCACGTGATTGTGACCCACGCATGCGCAGAGGAAAACCCCGCCAAGCAGCGGCCATTTTTAATGACAAGCGTTGTTAGGGTTAATACACACATACGCAAGTATCTTTCGGATTATCTTTCTTATTGTCTTTTACCGCCCCCTACCCCCATGCCTCTGTTTCCTGCCACTCTGTGAGCAGCTCACTGCCCTAATGACTTCTTCAGCCCGTGTTGCCATATATGGCGACTTTAACTACTGGTTTAACCATGTTGATGCTGGTTCCCATGCTACCGAATTGTTTGAGGCACTTTCCAGTCTCAACCTGACGCAGCATGTCACCTCTCCCACTCACACTGGGGGTAACATCTTAGATCACATCTGGACTCGGGGTATATCACTTCTCGGTCCGACTATCTCCCCCTGTGTCTGGTCAGACCATTCACTGATTGAGTCATCTATTCTTATAAAGGGCCTGGTCAGGCCCCCCCTCCAGCATGGAGGGTCCGCTCAAAACTGGAAGACTCTCGACTCACCTGCCTTCCTCTCCTTACTTGTCAAAACTCAGCCCCTACTCCTCGAGTCCTCAGATATCAATACTATGGATGCCAACATTTCACACTGGCTAACGACGGCTAGCGATACTTGCGCACCTCTAACCCGCTTCTCTCGCACTCATCCTAATAAGTCCCACAAATGGTACAATTCCACCTTAAAGCAACAACATCAGGAGCTGCGCCGACTGGAGCGCAGATGGCGGCGCCATTATCTTGGCCCCGACAGGGAAGCATATGTGTCTGCGCGCAAAGCCTACAAAGTTGCAATCACCACTACCAAAGCCACCTTCATCTCTAACAGGATTCTAACAGCCCCCAATAGATCTAAGGAGATATTTAAAGTCCTTGGCGAACTGACATCGGACGCCAGGACACTTCCAAATCCGCCTTCTTCCTTAGAATCTTGTACCGCTTTAAACTCTTTTTTTCATCGATAAAATCACCACCATTAAGAATTCCATTCCCTACTCACTTTCTTCTGCTACATCAGTCCCATCTCCTGCTAATACATCCACTTTCTCTCAGTTTCCCGTGCTCGACCCGGAATCTCTTGCTAAACTGTCCACTCGTGTGAAATCTGGATCCCCCAAGGACTGCTGCCCCCCCTTCGTGCTTCGCGATATTTGTCTCACCCTTCCCCGTTGTATCCTTCCCTTACTTAATTCCTCCCTTAACTCTGGCATAGTCCCTAGTTCATTCAAAGAGGCCGTACTGGTGCCTCTTTTAAAAAAGCCTGGCGCCGATCCAGCAGCCCTGGCTAATTACCGCCCCATTTCCCTCCTGCCCTTCCTATCTAAAATCCTTGAGGCTCATGTTACGACCTGCCTCTCACATTTCATCGAGGAGTCCAACTACCTGGCGCCTAACCAGGCCGGGTTCAGACCAGCCCACTCCACCGAGGCCGTGATCCTCGCTGTGCTGGACAATCTTAGACGCAACGATGACAGAGGACAACCCCAGGCATTAGTTTTACTCGATCTATCGGCGGCTTTCGACACGGTGGGCCATAACATCTTAATCCACCGTGTCGAATCCGCCGGAGTATGTGGGGTTGCTCTGTCTTGGATCAAATCCTTTCTAGAGGAGAGGTCCCAGACAGTTAGCATGGGTCCTTTTCGCGCCACCAGTGTCTCTTCACCCTGTGGAGTCCCTCAAGGATCTTCTCTGTCTCCCCTTCTTTTTAATTTGTACCTTCAACCCCTCCTTCACTCCTTAGGTAAGTGGGATATCACCGTGTTTAATTACGCGGACGATTTACAAATTATTTTTCCCCTCACCTCTCCCGACGCTGCCATCAATTTTCAGACTGCCATGACACACATCCAGCTTTGGATGAACCAAAACCAACTCAAGCTCAATCCGGGCAAGACTGAGCTCCTCCTCCCGGGGAGAAGTGCCCCTTTTTGGGGTCCTCAGTACTGGCCGACTGAGCTCGGAACACCTCCCTCTCCTGCTGGATGTGTCAAGAGCCTCGGAGTCTTGATTGATTCCGGGCTCACTCTCAAGGCACAGGTGAGCGCAGTAACATCTTCCTGTATGTTCCAGCTCTACAGGATATGGAAAGTCGCTCACCTCCTATCACCTGAAGCCTTGCTGCAAGTCCTAATAGCCCTGGTGATGTCCCGGTTGGACTTCTCAAATTCAATCTACCACGGTCTCCCTAAATCTCTGTTGTCTAGGTTGCAGATCGTCCAAAACCAGGCTGCTCGGCTGGTCTTTAAAATCCCCAAATGGCAGTCGGCCCAACCTTTATTACGCCACCTTCATTGGTTACCAGTGAACGAAAGAATTACTTTCAAGGTTCACTGCCTGGTCTTCAAAGCTCTCACTGGTCCCGCCCCTGCTTTTCTCAAGTCTTTAATCACTTCCTATTGCCCCCCTCGTACCTTGAGGTCCACTCACCTCCTGCTCCTCGTCGTCCCCCGCTTCAAACTCTCCAGATCGGGTGGCCGCAGCTTTTCTTGTCTAGCTCCCAAGCTATGGAACTCCCTCCCTCTCTCACTCAAGTCATCTTGTTCCCTTCTTTCTTTTAGGAAATCCTTAAAAACTCTACTCTTCCCCCACTAATTTTTCTTTTTCCCCTGCCTTTTCCTTCTCTTTTCTAAATCCGATTAGCGCCAGGAAACCTATGGTGACAGTGCGCTCAAGAAATTTGTTATAACATAACATACCCCAAATGTCAGAATAAAAGGGAAATTAGTATGACAAACAAGTTGAGTTAATTCGTTATAGTTATTCGAGGTTCATGAGTACGAGCAAGTCGCGTAACATGCAAAATCTTGCTCCATCACAGGGGCTTGCTTTAACAACCCCAAGGTGCTCCGTTTGTGGTAGTATAGTTGAGCAGCATTAGGCTTATCAGAGGGGAGTGTCATTCATTTGTTGCACACAATATCAATAAATGAGAACCACTCTACGGAAATCCCACACCAATTTATAAAAATAACATACATTTTTATATTCATTTAGACCTCCTGATTTAGGAGATTAGATCCGAACTTTGTTTTGCAGCGTGGATCTTTCTGGATTCACTATGCTGTGCATTATTCCACGGTCTAGTGGTTGGGTCCGGAATTGTAGTCTTTTTTTTTTTTTTTCTTTTTTTCGTAGCCCAGGTGGGCGTCGACGTCCCACCTTCTGGTGTACTTCCTGTGACGTCGGCACACTTCCTGCGGAAGCTCCCACCTTTGGGCGCCACTTCAGATTCTTTTTTCCGCTGTTGGGTCTGGATCGTCACCGAGAGGCTCCAGAGTTTCTGGAGGAAAGAAGAGGAAAAAAAGACTAATTTTACACAGAAAAGATTAGAGAAAGATACCGAGGATCAAGATCACCAAGCCGGGACGACTAAGAAGGAGGAGAACTTCGAGATATTCGATGTCCAACGGAGAATGCGCGCACAGGGGGCCCCCTGAGCGCAGGAATGGACAAAACACCTTATAAATTCTGCCGTAACTGCCACCACAAATACGCACAGAAGGACCAGGTCTGAAACCTCTGCCTGCCGGTCGACCACGAGAGCAAGGTTTGCAACGCCTGCTCCGCCTTCACCCCGAAGACACTCAGGGTTAGAGAGAGACAGAGGAGAGCCAACTACACCATGCAAGGCAAAGGCCAACCTCCGTCGCTAGGGACCTGGGCCTCTCCAGCGACGAAGAGGACAACATCGCTGAGGGACCAAGTGACTACACGGTCGTAGGGACCGATAAGACATTCAAAGAGGTAGGAGAGACATCGACCCATAAACCCTCGACAGACTCTCGAAAAACAGAGTAAGTCCTCGAAGGGAGCGCTGGCGCAGAAAATCTCGACGGCCGCAGCTGCCTCCAAGGACAAACAGCCCAGCGGATCCTTCGAAAAGGACTGCCAGGTGGCGAAGACCGGCGAAAAGCCACGGTCGTCGAAGCACGTCCCCGAAAAGGACCGCTCAACTTCGAAGGTGGAGGACCCGAAGGTTGCTTCGACGTCTAAGATCGACCGAAATGCTCGACGCCAAACATGCCGCCGAGATGGAGAGAAAAAAGAGAAGGCTCGAGGCTGAGACATCCTGTAAAGGAAGAGTTCGACAAGAGAATTAAAAGGTTCACGATTCCATCAAACCGCCGCCGACTATCTTCGAAATAGAAGAGGAGTTTAACGCCGAAGAGCCGCTGAAAACTCCTGAGCCCCAGGAACATCTAGAGGAAGAGGGCCTATACTACGAGGAAGATGGCCTATACTACGAGGAAGAAGGCGACGATGACCAGCGAACGAGTTTCGGCTCTGCATCCTCGATGGCACAGGACCTGGAGTGGCAGGACCTCGACGCCGAAAACCCGGAAGAGCCCATGGAGACGTATCCTTCAAGGCCTTCACCGCCAGACAACATTGGGGCCTATAACATGGTCATCAGGAACACGGCAGCGGCTTATGGAGTCAAACTGGAGGAGGAAAAACCAAAGGCATGCTTCCTCCTAGAGACCCTGCTCCCCACTCAAACTACGAGCCAGTTCCTCCCCATGCTCCCGAGTGTCATGGGCCAAGGGAGGGAGGCGTTCAAAGACACAGCGACCTGCAGGTCTGTCACGCCTAGGACGGAGAAAAAATAAAAGCACTCCTCAAAGGACCCTCCCTACATCCAGGGATCCGTCACGGCAGACTCCATTATTGCGGCAACAGCCAGGAAAAGGGCAAATGCCCAACATCAGGCCCACCACCAGACAAAGAAAGTAGGAGGATGGACCTAACTGGGAGAAAAATAGGGAGGAATGCAGCGGTACACTGGCGCATGGCGAACTCCAGTGCCCTACTAAACAGACACCAGTACCAGCATTGGGACGAGGTTGGACAACTGCTCAAGCACCTCCCCGAGGAATACCAGCAAAGCACGCCACACCTGGCGGAGGAAAGAAAAAAATATAGCAAATTCTTGCCTGAAAACAGCCTTGGATGGGGCTGACAAATGCAGCAGGCTTATGATGATAGGAATCGCAGAAAGAAGGCATGCCTGGCTCAGGATCTCAGGCTTCAAGCCGGAAGTACAGAACCACATTATGAGCACCCCTTTCAATGGAGAAACACTGTTCGGGGCACCGGTGGATGAAAAACTTTCCCAGCTCAAGAAAGAAAATGAAACAGCAAGGTCCATGGGGGCCTTACAATTCAGAGGGATGAGAAGGGGTACCCCGACACGGAGACCAAACTGAAGGAGAGGAAGCCAGCCGGGAACGTCCAGCAGGCCCACCAGGGCAACAATCGAGCACAGCAGGGACAGCAAAAACATAACTGGCAGTACCAGTCTGGCGGCCAGTCCTTTTGCGGGAGGGCGAATGGACGAGGGCAAACAAGAGGGGGACAGCAACCCTCCTCAAAGTGACTCCGTCACGGAAAGCTTGCCCACCCACACGACCCTTCTGAGGGTGGAGCACAAAAAGGTCAACAAGAGAGGGTTACACGGACCAAACATCAACGAACCAATAACACCAGTAGGAGGCAGGCTAAGACATTTCTTCCAGGAGTGGAAGAAGATAACTACAGACAACTGGATACTCAACATCATACAGTTTGGATACTGCATAGAACTGGAAAATAAACCACCAAACAGAAAACCAAAAAGAAGGGCGCATTCAGGAAAGGAACTGGCGCTACTCCCAGAAGAAGCACAAGAACTCCTCCAAAAGGAGGCCATCAAACCAGTTCCATTCAGAGAAAGGAACAAGGTAGTGTACTATTTCCTAGTACCAAAAGTGGACGAAACGCTAAGACCCACCCTGGATCTAAGGTTCCTAAACAAATACATAAAAACACATAAATTCAAAATGACATCCCTACTAGAGGTCATTTCTCAGATAAGGGACGGAGACTTCATGTCCACCATAGACCTCAAAGATTCCTACCTGCACATTCCCATGAACAGGAAGCACAAACATCTACTAAGATTTACAATCAACAAAGAACACTACCAGTTTACAGCCCTAGCCTTCGGACAAAAATCCGCACCAAAGGTCTTCACCAAATGCCTCGCGGCCGTGGCAGCGTACCTGGGGAGGGAGGGGATTCATATATACCCTTACCTCGATGACTGGCTAATAAAAGCAAGTTCACACAGGACATGCAAGGAACACGCACAGCGGGTCACAGAAGCGCTGACAGACCTGGGATTCTCCATACACTGGGGGAAATCCTCAATGGAACCAGAGCAAGTGAAGATCTTCCTGGGTGCACAGATCAACACCATACAGAGCAAGGTGTTCCCCAGCGACAAGAGAACACTGGCCCTGCTGAGGGAGACACGCTGCTACCAGAAGGGGCGAGCTCTGACAGTGAGGACAGCGAGCAAGATCATGGGAATGATGGCGTCCTGCATACACCTAGTCCCAATATACGGCTCCACATGAGACCATTCCAGGAATGGCTGCAACAACAATGGTCACAAGCTACAGGAAGTTAGGAAGATCTAGTGGTTGTAACGCACGCAGTGCAGGAAGAGATAACGTGGTGGAACAAGGAGAACAGAACAAAAGGGAAGCCTTTAACACCACCAACCCCAACAGTGACCATCACCACAGACGCATCCCAGATGGGATGGGGAGCACACATGAACAAGCTCAAGGTGAGGGGTCTGTGGACTCCAGCAGATGCTGTCAGACACATCAACTACCTGGAACTGAAGACAGTGTCCTCGCCCTGAAGGCCTTTCAGAAACAAATGTACAACCAGAGAGTGTTGATACAAACAGACAACACAACAACAATGTTCTACATCAACAAACGGGGAGGAACACAATCAGCCGCACTATCCAACCTAGCGCCGGAAATATGGAAATGGGGCGTCCCACTCAAAATAGACCTGCTAGCCATACTCCTACCAGGGAAGGACAATGTGCAAGCAGACTGGCTCAGCAGACCGACATCAGCATCCCACGAGTGGGAGCTCAATGCACAGGAAACACAAAGGCTATTCAGGAAGTGGGGAACACCGACGATCGACCTATTTGCAACACACCAGAATGCAAAATGCCGATTCTTCTCATCCAGGCAACCAGGGGAACGATCCCAGGGGAATGCCCTATGGATAAGCTGGTCGAAAACATTTGCCCATGCTTTTCCCCCGATGCCACTGATACACAGGGTACTCAACATGTGCAGAACCAGCAACATGACACTGATCCTGGTGGCACCACGGTGGGCAAGGCAGGCCTGGTTCTCACAAATAATGGAAATGGCACCGGGACCACCCCACAAGTTCGGGAAAAGAAAAGACTTACACTCCATGCAAAACGGAAAAGTACTACACCCAGAGCCAGAGAGCCTCAGCCTAGCTGCAAGGCTCCTGAAGACAGTTTGCACACCTAAAGCTACAGGAGAGCACCCTGCGGGTGCTACGGGAGGCACGGAGACCTACCACACGGAGGTGCTATGAGGCAAAATGGAATAGGTTCACACAATGGGGCAGCACGAACAAACTACACAAGAAGATGACAAGGGAATCAACTGTTCTAAGATATCTCACACACCTGCTGAAATCAAAACTAAGCTCATCCTCGCTAAGAGTACACCTAGCAGCGATGGTAGCCTACACAAGAGGAGAGACAGGAAAGAGTTTCTTTACATCACAAGTAGTAAAGAGATTCCTGGAAGGGGCAAGAAGGATCGCACCACCTAAGAGGATGCCGCCACCGGCATGGAACCTTAATTTATTCCTAAAAGAACTTATGAAAGCGCCCTTTGAACCCGTCCATAAGGCCTCACTACAAATGCTAACAATGAAGACAGCCTTTCTGGTGGCAATCACCTCGCTGCGCAGGGTAAGCGAGCTGCAAGCACTAACGCTGCAAGAACCCTACATCCAAATACACAATGACAGGCTGGTAATGAGAACGGACCCACACTTAATGCCAAAGGTGGTGTCAAGGTTCCACATGAACCAAACAATACAAATACCGAGTTTCTTTCAGAAACCATCCACAAGCGCAGAGAGGGCACTACACACTCTAGAAGGGCAGTAATGCATTACATAGAATGAAGGAGCACAGGAAAACAAAGCAGTTCTTTGTGTCCTTCGCAACCAGTTTCCTGGGTAGACCAGTAACAAAATACACCATTGCCCGATGGATCGCACTAACGATACAATTCTGCCACAAACGGGCAGGGCAAGAACTATCGGAGGGGGCACAAGCCCATTCTACCAGGATAAAGGGAGCAACAATAGCCTTCCAGGCTTACACACCCATGCAGGACATATGCCTGGCGGCAACATGGGCTTCAGTGCACACATTCACTAAGCACTACTGCGTGAACAAGGAAGCACAGGTAGGATAATAAGTGCTTCATCATATATTCAACAACCAACGCTCATCTTCCACCCAGCCGCCACAAACCTAACAAACCGATACAAAGTCTATACACAGCATAGTGAATCCAGAAGGATTCACGCTGCAAAACGAATATTTTCTTACCTGTCGGTGTAGTTTTGCAGCTTAAAGATCTTTTTGGATTCACTAGCGAACCCACCCACCTCCAACAGAAAGATGAGGCAGGAGAAAATGGTGGAAATACAAGGAATAAAATACAAACAGACACTTTAGGAGACAAAGTGAAAATACATTTACTTTAAGGAAGAAGTTGAAAATATTGCCAAGGATTCACGAACAAAACACAAAAACAAGAAAAAAGAATCCGAAGATGGCACCCAAAGTTGGGAGCTTCCGCAGGAAGTGTGCTGACATCACAGGAAGTACACCAGAAGGTGGGACGTCGACGCCCACCTGGGCTACGAAAAAAAGACTACTATTCCGGACCCAACCACTAGACCGCGGAATATTGCACAGCATAGGGAATCCAGAAAGATCTTCAAGCTGCAAAACTACACCAACAGGTAAACTATTTGTTTTTGCGATTTTCAGAAACACAGGAAATACAGCTTTCAGATTTGAGGCGTAAGCTTCCAACAAGGTGATGTTATCCTATGGGAGAAGCATACACTGTGTAGGGGTACTTGCAATTACAGGGTTGTACTTCTGGACTTAAGGTAAGTAGGGTCCAAGGCCCTTAGACCCAGAAGCAGTTATGTTTTACCTGCCCTGGTGTGTCTGGGTGAAGAGCTGCTGGTCGCAAGGGTAGCCTGGAACGCTACAGCTGAAGCCTATGGAGAAAACCTCAATAGAAAAAGGCTGCAGGTGGGTACTGGGGGGATCAGTTCGGCAGAAACCAAAGTGAGGCTTGGCTTTTGAGGGTCTCTGTAGCAAGGGTACACTGTCAATAGACTCTGACTTGGACTGTGGGGCTGTGATGCACAGGTATTTTGCTGTCTGGTTGCTTGCGTTAAAGGCTCTCCCTTTTTAGGTCGACCAAGTGATAGGAAAAACACAAGAAAGCAGGGCCACTCTCAGTGCTGGCCTCAGTAATGCTAACGTCCAATATCGGTAGGTTTGTGTTGGCGATGTTTGTGTTGGGCTGGACAATAAACAAGCCATGGCTGCTGAAAGGGCTCCTGTACCCCCGGCATTGGTGCAGGGCGGTTCCTGGGGGTCCTTACTTCTCCAAACTGGGTAGGAGACGGATCTGACCTCCTGGAGCATGAAGACCTCTTTCCGTTATGCTGCTTACTTGGTGGACTAGGGGGGTTTTGGCGTATTGGGTTGATGCGGTCAGTGGCAGCAGGGAAGTGGCTCCTACACTTCAAGGAAGATGCTGGCTGGGTGGTGAGGTGCTGGCAGCCCTCCAAGGCTTTTGGAGGATGCACAGATGCAGGACGAGCCGGGTCTTTGTAATTGCCAAATGAGCCAGTAGGGTTTGGTGCCAAGTCCAAAGCAAGTCCACAATTCTTGCGTTATTTAGCTCTTCGTTGCCCTTCTTTAATCAGGTGAATCTGAGTTCCGAGTGTCATGGGGGGGGGGGCATTAAGGGTAACAGAAATGTAGTAGCCAATGGGCTACTTATCCTTGGAGTCACTACACCCCCATGTGACCATTTCTTGTGGGGAGTTGGCATAACCCTGTCCTAGATTTCCGAATTCCACAGAAAATAAGATGGTGGAATCTTTTTTTCGTGGAGCATGTCTGGTAGCCCACCTTAGGAATGCGACTAGCCTGGTGATGCAATATGCCTACTGCATAGCTGAATACCCGCCTGTTCTGATGCCAAGTGGGCCTCAGGGAACGGGATGATATCTCCCAGGTCTGGGGGAGTGAAAGCCAGGGTTGCATTTCAAAGCTGCAGTGGCTTTGACGCCCCTGACTCTGAAATTCCAAATCACTAGCCATCCTGCTGAGGAGGTGTAAACACCTTCCTCCAGAGCAAGCATTCATTTTGGTCTCTGAGCATTGGCTGTCACCTGCAGGGGGGTCAAACTTTTCTGTGGTGGCAGAGTGGACAATACCAGTCATCCAGCACACTAGAGCATTAGTAGGTTTCACGGGGCACCAACAAGGTGCCCTTTGGTTGCAGGCCAGAAAAGGTCCAATACTTGGATCAGTATGGATTTATTAAGACAAGGTGTTTGATACCAAACACCATAGGGTTCAGTAAAGCCATCCTGTAACTGAGGAACACATAATGACCAGTGCCTAGTACATGTACTTACGATGGCTTCCCTGTTCACTTGTGCCATCTAGTAATTGAACTAGACAGCACAGGGGTAGATCTGTTCATGCAGATATGCCCTCACAAGTAATATAATACATTCTGCCTTAGGGCTATGAGGTCTGCAGTAGATCTGACTTGCATATACTACATGCAGTGACTTTGGCATGGTACACAGGTAGTGTACCATGTCGTGTTTTCACTTATGGTTTGGACCATGACACAGTCTGCATGCAGTTTGTGTGTGGGTCCTTTCGGGTGGCATAATACAAGCTGCAGCCCTTAGCGACCCTTTTAAATACTACTTGCTAGGGTTTTACAAGGGTGCTAAAGTATGTGACACAACATTTGACTTTGTTTTAGGTAAAGAGCACTGGCGCCTGGTTAGCAGGGACCCGTTGCACATCAGTCGAAGGACCTCAGTACCAGTGTCAAAAAGTGGGGGATGACCATGACAAAAAGGGGCACTTTGCTACATCACTTAAATGTGGTTAATTCATTGGATCAAATGTTTGTTTCTTTAATTTTTTTTTACTAATTTTGTTGACCATAAAACTGACAGCAGTGGTAGCAGCACCATTAAAATTGAGTAATCAATTTGTATCCTTACAAGGCTCTGTAGGAAGCTGGCTCCGTATTTGGTATGCCACTCAGTGGTTAAACCATGCAGAGTCCAGTGATTCCCCCCACAAGCGAACAAGGCTCAATGCTAACCCAAGATGTTCTATTAGTGTTAGTGTGGTTGAGCAGCCTTGGGCCTAGAACAGAGGAGTGGAAGATATTTATTGCACACACCTGACCAATAGCTGACACACGACTCAAAAGATATTCACTCCAATTTTATAAAAATAAGCTATGTGTTTTATTTTAAGACCAACATCTTTGCAATGAGGCAACTAAGTTCTTAAAGAAAAATACTTTTCAGTTTCAAAAGTCGACAGTGCAATTTTGAGAGAGTTCAGTGTTATCCTAAGGAGGAAAAGAATTTGGTTTTACATGCAAGTACACAACTTACAGGTCCAGTCTGCCGGATCTAGGCTCACAGGGCAAGGGTCAAGTGTGTACCAAAACTGGACCACCAGCGGCACAGGGGTGGCCGGGTGCAGAGATCAAAATCTGAGTTTAGCCCAATGTGTTTCAATGGAGACTGCGGGTGCTTGAAGCCACACTGTTTGCAGGTAGGTAAAGCGGCTGCAGGGGCCACACTTTGGGGGTAAGAGCAAGCACAGGGGGCACAAAGCAGCACTAAACAGACACCACCAGTGGCACAGGCGCGGCTGGGTGCAAATAAAGCGTCTGGCACCCAATGCTTTCCAATGGGCAAATGATCTGCAGGTGTCGCACCGCAGGTTGCAGAAGGGAGACCAGTGATAGCAGAGGTGAGTAGAGCTGTAAGGGGTCATAGGGGCACCATTGATTCAGCTCACTAAGGCCATGGGGCTTCGGTGCAGGGGTGCCTATAGACGTCTTAGTCTTCTTACCCGAGCCGTTCGCCGTCAGGCGGAGCCTTTGCATTCAGGCTGCAGGATTTGTCTTGGTGTCCAGGATGGGGGTAGAGGGGGAGGCCGGGGGAGGGGTGGTGGCAGGGGGAGGCAAGCCAATGCTGGACTTGAGGTAGGGATCGCTGGGGAGCATTCCAGAGGGCACCTGCGTCCTTTGTGTAGATTTCTGGGGGACAGAACCGCTGTCCTCTGGAGTTGTGGTCTCTAAGTTAAGGCAGTCTTCCTCTGGTTTCTGGAAGTCGCTGGCCGCAGGATAGGCGTTGTCTTCTCTTGGGGTCTTTGAAGCTGGAGACAGGCCGGTAGGGTCAGTAGTCTTCAGGCTTGCTGCTTGTCTTTGTCCTTCTTAGGTTGCAGGTTATTAACTTAAAGGTCTGAGGGAGCCTCCCAAATTTTAGATTATGGGGGCGTTTTAAGGGAGTAATGGGGCTAATGAGCACCTCACTTGGGGTGACTGCACCCTCGGTTATGCCACACTCCTGTGGGAGGGGGCATAGTTGTAGCTCTGATTGGAGGAGTCCCTTCCCTTCATCTTAAAGATGGAGGCGACTGAAAAATGTGCTCAACTTTGCCACACTCTTTGTTTAGTTCTGTAACTAGGCACACATTCTGCAAAGGCAGTGTGTGGGTACCAAGGTACAGGGCCCCTAAGGGTGGCACTAAGTGCCGCCGCCCTTAGGGGTCTTCTCTGGTCACCATGCCCTGGGTACCTAGGGTACTATTTACTAGGGGCTGATAGGTGGCCAGAGATGCCAATTGGGTTTTGTTTCAACACTGTTTTTAAGGAAGGCACACAGGCCCTGGGTACCTGGTTGGCAGGAGCCCAGGGTACACTCAGTCAAAGCACATCAGCAGTTCAGAAAAAAGTGGGGGCATACCAATGCAAGAAAGATGGCACTTTCTCACACAATTCCAATGTGGAAGTTGGTTCTGGTGGTGGTAGTGGTGGCGTCCGTGAGTGAGAGGATGATTTGGGTGTCGTTTGTAAGAAATTATGTTCAGACCATGGGATCGGACTATGTTGGCCAGCGGGGTTATATATGTGTTTAAGAGCATGGGGCTGACTGATGAACCCTGGGGGACATTGTAGGTGTTATGTTATGCAGAGTTTTATATAGCGCGAACAAGATCTTTACAGATATCGGAGCGCTTCACAGAAACAGAGGGTGACGATAGCATGAGGGTGACGCGACATAATATTGGGTGCAATATAAACTTCAGTAGCATGATCGGATAGCAGTCATGTTCTAATAGAATGTCAGTAAACAATCAGATAAACGAAAATAAAAGACGATACTGAGTCTTACATACAACTACGATAAAAATCAGGAGAACTTATGCTATAAGTATCTGAAAGTTACAGGGAGCAAGGGGAAGGGGCCTCGATATACAGTAGGCTAACTTGATTAGTCAAATAATAGATATTTAGTGAGTAGCATAAAAGGATCGACTGACCATCATGTAATTGTGGCAAACAAGAGGAAAAAACAAATCTAGATCATACAAAATATGACATTATTTGACATTAGACCAACATGAAACCAGTAATACCCAAGCGGCACGAAAGTCACTGAGGAACAGACATTAAAGTTCAGGTGAACTTAGCCGTGAGGATGGCTTTCACCTCTTTCTTAAAGAAGGCCGTGGAGGAGATAAGCCTGGTTTCGGGAGGGAGTGCGTTCCAGATCCTCGGCGCCATTCCTGAGAAGGAGCGTTTGTATGTTTTTTCCTTCCGGAATCTGCGAGGTTTCAAGAGTAAGTTTTTTGAACTTCTATCTCGACCCTCCTGATATAGTTAGCTTTTGAGTGAGGTAGTTAGGTGCATTGTGGTGTACAGCCGCGTATGTCATCAACGCAATTTTCAGTTGTATCCTGGCTTCAAAGGGCAGCCATTTCAGAAATTTCAAGTCAGGGGTTATATGAGTGTTTTCCTAGGGGTGGGAGGTGGATCCTCTGGGTTGTTTCGGTGAGGAAGGTGGTGATCCATCTGAGCGCATCCCCCTTGGCTGCTCATGTGGTGGAATCTTTCGATCAGTGTGTGGTGGGATACGGTGTTCAAGGCAGCCGAGCGGTCGAGGAAGGGCAAAGCTGCTGTTTCTCCTTGGTCGAAGAGGGTTTGGATCTAGTTGGCTGTGATAAGGGCGGTTTCAGTGCTGCAATTGCTGCGGAACCTGGATTGGGAGGCGTTGAGTAGCTGGTTCTTCTGTGTCATGAGTTGTTGATATCCTGGACATGCCAATATGTTGGGGTCCATACTGACGTTTTTGTTGCAGTGTTTATTAGCGTCATATTTATTTATTTATTTTTATTTTTCAAAACCTTTATTGCACTTAGCATATTACACAGCGGATCGCCTACAACCCCACGGGCCGGCCGCTATATCATGTAAGTTAGACATGATTTAAGTTTGCAATGTAATAAAGAAAGCAACAGTGTTTTCAAGTGTCCAGTAGAGCATATTATACAGTAAAAGTGCATTTGAGACAGCATTATCAACGTTAGAAGTGGTTTTGATGGTATTTTGTCTTTTTTGAAAAACAACAAACTCTAAACCTAAAACAGTAGGAATGATAGTACGATCAGACATAGGTCAACGCATTTCCTCTCGGGAGAGGCTTAGTCCCTCCCCTTGCTCCAGTGTGCTAGTGCCCCAGTCCACCCCCCATTCCCATCCACCCTCCTCCCCCATTCAGCAGGTCGAAAGAGGGGACGCATGTAATAGCCCCGATCGTTCTCCTGCCCAGCCACTTCAACCCGGGTCACCCCTCCTCTCCCTCTTCGTCAGAGTCCTCTTGTTCGTCTTCTTCTAAAGGATCACAAATGTCCCCCCTGTACCCATTCCATTGCAACCACACTTTGTTCCATTTCCTCGGGCAGGCTCGACCGGAGTACACCGCCCTCTCGGTCACCATCACCGCATCCATGTGTAGACACCATTGGGATTTGGACGGGAGGTCTGCCACCCACCATCGCTGCGCTATGTCTCGCTTTGCCATCATTAACCCCACCGTGACCCAGAGTTGTTCATACCTAGACAGGTCAGTGGGTTCCCAAATGTTAAGTATGCACCTCCGCGGGTCGGGCAGCAGGGACCGATTCAGTGTTTGGGAGATCGTACGTAGTATTTGTTTCCAATATTCCTGTATCTTGGGACACTCCCATATAGTGTGGAAAAAAGTGCCCTCCTCCCCACACCCACGGAGGCAATATGGATGTGGCGCCCTATGTATGCGGTGTAGCATATACCTTGTGTAATAAACCCTGTGTAGTACCTTGAACTGCACTAGGCGCATACGCGCTGAGATGCCCACCTCTTTGGGGGATCCAAGAGCTGCATTCCATTCATGTTCATCCATGTCCCCTACGTCCTCTTCCCATTTCCCTTTGAGTTGGAGTGTTGGATCCGGGGAGTTATTAAGCAATTTACGGTACGTGAGTGACGTCGCCCTTTCTAGCATGTAGTCAGTGAGAAGGCGATCTTCCAGAGGCGAGGATTCGGGCAAAGATGTGTCGGGGGGGTAGGGCCGCGAGCAATGCATGTCGTATTTGAATGTATCTATAAAGCTCCCTGTCACCCAAACCATACAATTCTTTTAAGCGGTCGAAGGGTATCACAGCATTCCTCTCCCATAAGTCACCCACCGTGGAAATACCTATCGTGTCCCAGTGCTCAAAACCCTTAGTGTTCCTCATATTACCTAGTGCCCGCGAGTCCCATAGCGGAGTCAACCTGGTGAGCCTCCCCTTCCAACCCAGTGCCGCTGTCGCCGTGTGCCATAATTGAACAGTTAATTTAGTGGGGCCCACAAAGGCCCGTACCTTACGGCGGTCGTACAACGGACCCAGCAAGGTATCCATGCCCAACTGAGCCCTATCCAACTGGAAGGCTGATTCGGTATGTGGGGCGTGAATCCATTGGTTTATTGGCTTCAGGTGTGCAGCCCAGTAGTACAACTTAAGATTTGGCAGTGCAATACCTCCATCGTACCAATCCCTATGCAGCTTCGATTGCGCCACGCGCGCAGGGAGGTTACCCCATAGAAGGTTCGAGACTAGAGCAGCTACTTTCTGGAAGAATCGTGGTGTCACGGGATAGGGTGTATTTTCGAGGACATACAAGAAACGCGGCAGTGCCATCATCTTGTAGAGCGCTGCCCTGCCCAAGAGTGTCAGCGGCAGGTCAGACCAGAATTTGACATCTCGTTTCAGCCTGTCCAGGTGGGGTTTCAAGTTTTTATCTACAAATTCAACCGGATCTCTGGTGATGTGGATACCTAGGTATTTAAAGGAAGAACCCGCCTGCTTCAGCGGGCACGTGTCGGCCAGAATCGGGGCCGGGCCCCGCAAGACGTACAGCTCAGATTTGGTCCAATTCAACGCATAGCCAGAAACGCTGCCATACGTATCACAGATATTTAGCAACGCCGGCACCCCATCCACAGGTTCTGTCAGGTAAAGCAGCATATCATCTGCGTATGACAGACGGTCTTCCTATCCCCCCCTCCATCTTATGCCCTTGAGAAGCGGTGAGGTCCTCAGAAGGGTCGCAAGAGGTTCCAAAGAGATTGCAAACAGCAGGGGCGATAGAGGGCACCCCTGTCGTGTGCCCCTCCCCAACGGAAATGTACGTGATATATGGCCGTTAGCCACCACCTGTGCCACCGGGTCGGTGTACAGTAATTTGACCCATGCAATGAAGCGCGGGCCGAATCCCAAACGGCTCAATGTCTCAAACAGGTATTCCCACTCCACCAGATCAAAAGCCATTTTGGCGTCCAGGGCCAAAATCACTGCTGGCGTGTCGATAGTGTCCGCCCTAGCCAATATCCCGTGTAACCGCCGTAGATTTAATGATGTGTTTCTATGTGGCATAAAGCCGGACTGGTCCGGATGTATAATTGACGACAGATGGGGCAGGAGCCTTTGTGCCAGGAGTTTAGCCAATATCTTCGCTTCGGCGTTAAGTAAGGAGATAGGCCGATAGGAGGAGCACTCATCCGGCGGTTTGCCGGGCTTGGGGATGGTCACGATGGTCGCTGCCCGTTGGTCTGGCGGGAGGAGACCCCCCTCCAGACAATCCGCATACATCCCTAACAGATGTACACTGAGGGTCTCAGGCATCGCTTGGTACCATTCAATGGGTATGCCGTTTGGGCCCATTGCTTTTCCCGGATGTAGAGCCTTAATTGCCATCTGGATTTCATCGACAGTAATGTCTGCCTCCAGCTCATCTGAGGCCTCTCGCGACAACTTCTGGACCTCTATCGGAGCTAAGAGGGCCCTGGCCCTTTCAGCAGTGACCACATACTCCGGGGTGTATACTCGCTCAAAATGGGTCGCCAGCAACTCTGTGATTTGCCGCGGATCCGTATGTATCACCCCTCTCTCATCTTTCAGACTTTGGATCCCCCTAAAGCTGCCCTCCCGCCTATCAAGCCACGCCAGCATTTTTCCAGCTTTTTCTCCCACCTCATAAATTCTATTACGAGTGTCGGCTAAGTGTCCCTTCACCAGCTGACGCAAGTGATCAGCATATAATTGTTGCTGGAGGGTGAGGGCGTGAAGGCCGGCGGGAGAGGGGTTATTTTCATGAGTTTCGGTTTGTTCCAGCAGTGCCACCTCCAGATCGTCCAGTTCCCGCGACAGCTGCCTTCTATGCCCCGTGATGGAGTTAATCGCTTGCCCTCTTAGAACCGTTTTGTAGGCTTCCCAGAGTACCGCCGGGGAGCGCACCGAATGTATGTTTTCAAGGAAGTACTGCTTCGTTGTGTTTCTAAGAGCCTTACGGACCTGTGGGACCTTGAGGTATGTAGCACTAATGGGGTAGATGCGTTTTCGTGCACTAGTCTGTGAGGAGAGTGACAATGTGAGTGGTGAGTGGTCGGAAATCCCCCTCGGGTGAATCACCATTGCATCAACATAGTGGAGCCCCTCCCCCAGCGATAGGAAGTAGTCAATGCGCGACAGGCTGCCATGCACCGTAGAGTGGAAAGTGTATTGTTGCGCGCTGGGGTGTAAGTGTCTCCAGATGTCAGTCAAACCCATGGATGCCGCGAAGCGCCGGAAGTAGGAGTCCCCCCCCCGTGGAGCAGGCGCGGGGTGTTTGTCCAATTGCGCGTCCATGACAGCATTAAAATCTCCCCCTAGAATGATCTCACCCTCGGGGAGAGTCAAAAGGAATTCACCCAGGTTCGGGAGGTGGACCGACTGCAAAGCTGGTGGAATATATACAGACACCACATTGAAGAGCCTCCCCTCCCATTGCCCATGCAAGGCTGCGAAGCATCCTTGATCATCGGTCTTAGTCGACAAGGGAAGGAATCGGGAGTTTTTTTTATACCAGACCTCCTGGATCCTGACGTAAACTCAGAGTGGACCCACATTTTATAGCCGCGTCTGTCCAGGGCTTTCACTGCCCCCCCTACCAAATGGGTCTCTTGCAGCAGGGCCAAGGCAGGTCGCTGGCGCTTAATTGCAGTCAGTACCAACCCCCGTTTAACCTTGTCTCCCAAGCCTCTCACATTCCAGGACATTAAACGTAAGGGAGGGCAATGTGAGTCAGTGGATTCCACGTCTACTACCGGGCCATTGTTATCAGCCATCAGTGTTTAGAGTGTATCGGTTGAAAGGCTGAATTGCATTCATGGCCGTGCCCTTGCACAGCAAAGAAGTAGGGAACATTACGGGGGCATAGTATCGCTGTCTTTCCCCAGCAACATGCACTGGCGCACATAAGGGTTAAAGCAGTGACCCTGACCGCTTGCACACATTCCTAACAGTAACAAAAACAGTTCAGAACAAACCCCCCTCCCTGCCCCCCTGCCAAACGGACTTCGAACTGCCCGCCACCCCAACCAAGCAGAGTGCTTTACCCTTCCCATAACCAGAGTACTTGCGTGTAGGGGGGAGAGTGTCTCCCCGGGCTGGCGGCCTCCCTGTAGGCTGTCGGGGCGGCCATGCCAGAGTCTACGTGCAGCAGTTCAAACAGCAATTCACCTCGGGAGTCAGTAATCTTTAGTGATGCAGAGTTCGGGGTAGGAGTCATTCGTCCCCACCTCCTCCTTCAAATCCATGGGACGGAGACCGCTCCAGTCTTTCTCCTCGACCAGACGTCTGGGAGTCCGCTCTGCTGCCACCCCTACGATCTTGATCCGGCCTATGCGTCTTGCGTTGTCTCCCAACAGTGTGCCAGCCCTCCAGCCAGTCCCGGGCCGTTTCAGGGTTATCGAAAAACCACACCTTTTTGTCTGCGACCACTCTAAGTTTAGCCGGGAATAACATGGAGTACGGCTGTTCCTTCTCTCTCAGGGTCTTTTTCACTTCTAGGAACGTTCTCCTCCTTTTGGCCACTTCCGCCGTGTAGTCCGGAAAGAAAGCAATCCTTGAGTTTTGGATTTGTATGGCCGGCGCCACCCTTGCGGCCTGCAGAATGGCGTCCCGGTCGCGGAAATTGAACAACCTGGCCAGTATCGGACGCGGCGTGCCTCCCGTCTTGGGCTTTCCTCCCGGAACTCGATGGGCCCTTTCAACCGAAAAGAAGTTCGAGAGCCCCTTAGGTTGTAGCCGAGTCTTGACTAAGTCCTCCACATAGAGGTCTAGTGCCCCCGTGTCTTCCGATTCCGGCACGCCTAAAATACGGACATTGTTACGTCTGGAACGGCCTTCCTGGTCATCCAACTTGTCTTTAAGCAGCTTGTTATCCGCCTGCAGTCGTTCCATCGCCGTCTGTAATTCGGACACATCCTCGACCAGCGACTTGGTGACCACTTCAACCTGTTTGACCCTTTCGTTCATCTTTTGGAGATCCGCCCGTATCAGGGTGACTTCAGTCACCGTGGCACCCACCGTCGCCTGCACCTGGGCCAGCGCCGCCAGGACGTCATCAAGCGTGGCTTTCTTTGCCCCATCCGTCTCCGCCACTTTACCAGCCGATATGCGTTGCTCCTGGGGCGGTGACTGTCTGTTGTACGCAAACTTGTCCCGTTTGGCTTGGGTGGAGGTGTTTTTAGGGCCCCTGTGTGCCATGGCGTAGGCTGTTCCCGCCAAAAAAGGGGGGAGGGGGGGGGTGTCTTCGGTCGCGCCGGTCCGCGCAGGTGGACACACAATGAAGCCGAGGACGTCCCCTCGCAAGTACACACCAGGGGGGGGGGGGGGTTGTCTCCCCCGCCGACGCCACTCCTCGGCTATTTGCCGGTTTTGCTCCGAATCTGCACCCCAGCTGCGAGCCCGACGGGGAACTCCGGATTATGTCCTCATGGTGTACCTCGTGGATCGCCCCACCTCAGTGCCTCTGTTGTGCAATGGCGTCCGATCCCCCGCCCTGTCAATGGATCTGTTAGCAGGCGTCCTCCGGCGCCCTCGATGAAGTGCCTGCACCCGTTACAATTGATCCCCTCAGCTGGCACCGCGATGATTAACCGGCCGGTACCCGGCCCTGTCGCATCTAGTTGGGGCAGCGGGAAAGTGATGCCTCCGAGGCGCTGTCTGCACCTCCGGGTGAATCGCGCGGGCCCGGAAAGGACAAAGGCTGCAGTCGAGCGTCCCCAGGGCCCGACGGCACTGGAAGGGGCTCCGTGGGCGCTCGGATCGACTCACCCGGCGCACCGGCACTTCCGGCCTCCCCTCCTCCGGCTCCAGGCCACTTCCGGTCGGTTGCTGGCGTTCTGTGGCTCCGCGGCTGTAGTGCTGAAGGCAGGCCCAGCTCCTCCTCTACCTGCAATCGGCGATTCCGCTCCCGGCGAAGCCTCCGCCGCTCCCAAAATTTCGGCAATGGTAGCCGCACGGTCTCTGGGTCTGGTCCGCCCCACCCAGCTGGTGAGGGAAGGATATGTGATGCGGATCGATGCGGGAAGCCGCTTCTTCCCGGGAGCCTCCCTAAGCAGCGGCCGCCATCATCGGCTGCTAGCCACGCCCCTCGCGTCATATTTATTTAATGATGTGGCTGAAGTTTACATATAGTCTCCCTCTTCCACAGTTAAATTGGAACCACTGGACCACATACAGCAGTGGTGCCATCTCAAACCAGTTATTTGCCTACCTTGTCTGGGATGTCCTGTTGTACAAAATTCACTACTGTAATGACCCTATTATGTTTGTAGTTAAGGGAATGATGCCAAAAGTATATCTTGACTTTTGGGTATTATTTTTTTGGTAGAGGATTATGTGGCTAAAGATGCTTTTTTTTTTAGCTATATTAATAGTTGCAGTTGAATTATTTTCATTGCAGCACAGTATTCATAGCCTTGCCTTTCCGAACTGTTTTACATTTGTTTTCTTTGCAGGCTAATCTCCTGTCTTCTCACCGGTTGTTAGTTCAGCGAATGGAAACCATTGCTCTTAGCAATGTCTTGTGTGATCGAGGAGAACAGGTTACACTGTTTCTATTCAATGACTGCCTTGAGGTAAGAATTTTTATATTTCAACAAAACATTCAGCAATTATCAAGCCTTTAGTTTAGACTGGTGAAACCCAACTTGGCTTCAAGAACAATTTTTGCTTGAATATGTATTTCATGTAACGGAAATAGTGTTAACTATGGTATTTTAAATTTAAGTACATGGTGGTTTCTACTTGTGATGCCCATACCTGCCTATGGATGCCTCTTGGATTTCAAGGTGCATGTGGCTGATTTTTGCCCACAGAAGAGTGGAGAACTTTCTCCGCATGCTCATATTGAGGATTTAGCTTTTAAACAACTTGCACCATTTGTGTGTATGGTACAGCTGGTTTATACAAAAGTCAAAATACTACTTAACCCGTTGGCTGCTGCCGTCGGCTAATGGCCGACGCGACCGCGCTCGTTTTTTAAAACGGCCGCACTGCCGCAAAAAAGCGGAAGCAGCCAACGGGTTAATTGTGGTTTTGCAGCGAAATTCTTATCTGGATTTACATGCCGTGCATTGTAAAATGTTTTATTAGATCTGGAATCTTCACGTTAGTCCTCTTTTCATCCTTGTTTTTTGTATTTTGGGTGTCTGTAGTCATTTGGTGCTACTTCTGTTCTCCCAGGATGTCCGATGAGTGTTATTATAGTTCTTGTGCGTGGTCGCCATCTTCAGACTTTTTTCTTCTGCTGTTGGATCTGATAACAGCCGCAGCTCTGTGGACGCTGAAAGAAGTTTTCAAGGGAAAGCAGCAGATCGTTGATAAAGCGAAATACGAAGATCAGAAGGTGAAAAACCCAGAAACTGACTCCCTGAAGAAGTGATCAAAAATCACCAGAGAAGGGAACGGACTACACAAGTCGCTGGCCACATGGTCAGAAAATGTATGGAAGGAGAAAGTGTGAACTGGGGAAATGCAAAATACTACTTTTAGATTTTGCCCCGAGTACCACCAAAGATCTGCAGAGAAGGACAATCATGAGGTTTGCAACATCTGGCTGTCAACGGACCAACACACAAAAAAAGGAAGTGTGTGTAGAGTTCAGGCCGAAAACTCTTAAGAACAAGGTGGAAGCAGAGGCGAGAGCACCACTGAAGCAAGCAGAGAAAAAAGAAATTGAGCCACTACCTGAGTGACCTCTTTCGAGCGAGGAGAAGGACAACATCCAAGACACAAAAGCACCTCTGGTTGAAGGCTCTGATGCTGAAATAGAAGAAGTTAGCAAAATCAAGGCAAAACAGCATATGAAAAAGCTAGGGTCACATCGAAAAAACATTTTGGGGCCAAGGTTAAGACTTGACTTGGGTTGCAAGAATCTTAAAACCAATCCTCTGTCCATAACTTAATTAGAACTTGTGAAAGTGTCAGGCCATACAGACAATGACATCGCTAAGATGCCCGATTTGAAATCATTGGGTACAGTGCCCCCCTGTTATCTAGATTTCCATGTCAGATATTAACAAACTGTATCTGAATTGACTTTTTTTCCTTTTTTAGGTCTCGGCAACGAGAACTATTGTCGCAGAGTAAGCTCGCAAGGGAGTACAGAGCGGTGCACGAGCCGACCAGGGTCTGTGGACGCGCACACACAAAGGCAGGCAGGCTGGCACACACCAGACACACACAGACAGACACACACACACACACACACACACACACACACACACACACACACACACACCCTCCCTCTCTGCCGCCCCCCCCCCTCTACCCCCCCCCCCCCCCCCTCTACCCCCCCCCCCCCCCTCTACCCCCACTCACAGGGCTCTTTCCCTCTGCAGCGGGTCAGTCACGGCAGCAGGCAGGCTCGGTGTCTTCTCAGGCGATCTTCAGCTGATGTGCACGCTCACGCTGCGTCTCCTGTGCGCCCACCACGCTGTTTCGCGCCCGTTGATCCTCAGCTTGTGATTACTACTCCTTCTAACCCGGATTCTAAATTACTATTTCTTGGTTCTCTAACTCCACTCTGTTGATTCGTAACAAACTGATATTCAGCACATTTCACAGTCTCGCTTTTGCTTCTCATAAATACAATAAGATTATTTTAAGCAACGTCTACCCTTCTTTTGGTTCTGTGCCTATTATGCTTCGGACTATAGAGTTTTAGAAAGTGTGGTGGAAGATTCCATGATATCAGTGGTGTGCAGAGTAGTGAGTGCAGAGTAGTGAGTGCAGAGTAGTGAGTGCAGAGTAGTGAGTGCAGAGTAGTGAGTGCAGAGTAGTGAGTGCAGAGTAGTGAGTGCAGAGTAGTGAGTGCAGAGTAGTGAGTGCAGAAAAAATGTCATGAGCAATGCCAATAGCTCTACCTTTAATGATGCCGAGACCATTGCATTGTAAATGCTTGTTATAAGAATGTGTATAAGACTAGCATTGTTGCACACCAGTTATGTGAGATTTCTAAGGTTATGTCATATATGGTGGCTTATCTGATATGGGAATTTCTAAGGCCTGCCAAGTGACCACTTGGCAGGGGATGTCTTTTGCTCCAGATTATCGTGCAAAATACACATCGTGTCTTGATATAATGTGCCGCTGCAGCATCCTGTTCTGCACTGTAAGCGGATGCCAAGCCAAATCTGAGGGGAGCTGTTGCCGATGCGTGTTTTCCTTTTGAGGGAGCACTCTCTCCCAGCTACTGATAAGTGCAGCTTCTTGCTGTAAACAGGCATGCAGTGTGTGGATTCTGCCTAAGAAATTCTAGATGCAAGTTGCGTCCCTCTGTGCTCTCATACTGTAGCACATAGAAGTAGGTTTTAGGTTGACCATCACTGAGCCGGTCGCTTGGGGACCGGAGCGTGGACGGAAGGGGGCCGCCTCCATCGCCCTTAGTGCACCACATGTTCGAGGGACACCAGGTGCTAAACAATTCGTAGACGACCTGATGACAATCACTGTGGTAGAAATGTTCATATATTCATTGATCACAACATAAAATAGTGTTTTAATAATATTCCTTATGGTTATTTTACACATGCTAGGCAAAAATATGACTGACCTCCACATTTTTAATTCTAAAGTCTTTCCATAGTATGGTATTGTGATGAATGAAATTGAGGTTTTCAAGCTACGTCTGCGTCCCTGAATTGCTGTTTAGGAACTGTTAGTAACCCAGAAAGCAGACACAGCACTATTTACGTATGGAGTTGGGTTGTATGTGGCTGCAATAACCTGTTCATTCACATTCAATCGCTGGTGCATTCATCCCGATTCACTTGTGATACCTGTGGGTTGTGAAAGCAAACCTTGTAGATCTATGCCAGAGTCTGTGTGTGACACAACCTTTAAGAGACCTTCAACTGAGCGGTAACACATGGCTGCGTTTTAAAAAAACTTTAGTCCATTTGAGATAGCAACCATTTTTCTTAATCTGCAGATTATGCAGCAGATAATTGTCTGTCAAATGCTCCAAATCCATAATTATGCAGGTGATGCTGCAGAATCGCATAATTCCAGTGAGCATGTTTATAGTTGAACACATTGTGACCCATAATTCACTCTTGCATAACCTCACAATTGTACCCTTTTTGTCACAGTTCTAAAACTGTTTTCTAATGGATACATCTTCGTGCAAATGACTCGCCTTAAGACTATCCTCCCAAGTGTTAGATTAGTACAGCAAACTTTCTTTCCAAGGTGTGACTGATTCTGCATGCCATATATGGACAGACTATTGTATAAAAGGTGCCAAAATAGTGTCCTTTTTTTTTTCATGCCTCATTGACATTGTCCAGAGTGGTTTCTGTGTTTCATCTGACACTTACTTCAGCTTTAATATCAATTAGGTAAAATGTCTCCTCCAAGACATTTCTCAATTGCACTTTACTGACGGGGGTATTTATTCCTACTTGTTATTTTCAGATTGCAAGGAAAAGGCACAAAGTCCCATCTTTCAAAAGTCCTCATGGACAAACAAGACCTCCAGCATCTCTCAAACACATTAGTTTAATGCCTTTGTCCCAGATCAAGAGAGTTCTGGATGTCCGGGAGACTGAAGGTAAGGATGTTTAGGATTATTCTGATCAATAGGAAATGAGGAAATGTAACTCTTACGGTGGTCTGCACACAGGGCAACCCTTTGATGGCAGTAACTTTGGATTTCAAGCACTTTCTAATATGGTGGTGCCAAATGTAATGTTTTTTAAATGAATAATTTTGGTAAATATTCTATGTAAACAAAGGGTTTTTCTCTGTAAAGTATCTAAAATGTTTTTTCAAATATTAGTAGAGTTAATTTTGATAAAAGCTGCATTTAGGCTTCCTGTTAATTTCCTTTTTATGATTTTATTTTATGCTAGTGTTTTCTTTTTCCTCAAATGAGAATCAGGCAGTTTCTGGGGAGTTTGAGGTAATTGGTGAGCACCTAATGGGAACCTTGTATAGTATTGCGCCATTGTGGTGTAGGACTTTTATAAGATCTACTGACTCATAAGGAGTTGCTCATAATTTTCATATACAGACTCATAGATGTCCAACTCCTGGTCTTAGAACACCTTATCTATCATCCCAATACTGCGGGGTTATAGTTGGAATGAAAGTTTTCCAGCTGTACCAGAGGCAAATGCTGGTTCTTCCTCAGTCTCTTGACCTTATTGTGAACTATAGGATGTCCATTGTGGTCATCAGAGTTCTCTCCAGCCCCAGTGTGCGATTCTTAAGCTGGTTGCGTGTGTTTGGAATTTTGCTGTGGGAAATGTTCTCCGGCTTCAAATTAATGATGGATAGTGTCCGTGGTGTTAAGTCTTGTTGATGGAGTAGCCTGCATCTGAAAGAGACACGTTAGTATTCGATTCCTTACCTTAGAATATCCCCAGGCGTCCGACTGGATCTGGAAATTTTTTGCGTAGCAGTACCCTTGCGCGTCGGAAGGCATCGTCTGCGGCTCCGTGTCCGTCGTCAGGGGCGTCGTGATGACGTTGTCGGAGTACTTAGACGCCGCCTCCGCGTGCTGACGTCAGTTCTTCTTTTTTCCGCGCCAGCTAGCGCAGATCTGGAAAAAGCAGTAACCCTAGTCAATTTTGACTAACTTTTTGATCTTTTTTGATTGCTATTTTGAAGTCTCTCGACTCTCGAAACGGTGCCGATAGGGATGCCCGGCTTCAAGCATTGTGACGATTGCGACCGGCTGATGTCGGTCACGGATCCTCACGTTTGTGTTTGTCGTGTTTGGACGTCGACCACGACGACAAGGCCTGCTCCGACTGCCGGGCCCTCTCTTCGAAAGCCAGGCGGGAGCGGTCCCGTAGGCGCCTCGAACTCCGGCAGCCACCACAGCTCCGAGAGTAGGCCGCACTCCTCCGGGTCGAAGTCGCCGTCAGGTAAGCGGCACAAGAAGTCCAAGCGGCGTCATCGCTCCTCTGACTCCCCGCGATGCGGCCGGGGGTTCAGGTGACACCGCCCACGCGGCTCCGTCTGAGTCGTGGGCGCCGCGTACAGCTCCACATCCTCCGGTCCTTGGGCTGAACACGTCGCCGGAGGAGATCGAGCGCTTCCTCATGGCCATGAGGAAACTCTCTCCTCCGACGGGCTCCGCGGCGCCTCCGGGCCCAGCGGACCCGTCTGGGAGCCCTAGTGGGTCGGCGGCTCCGGCCCCGACGCCGTCGGGTGCTTCGGCCCCAACGCCGCCGATGCCTTCGGGCCCGGCGCCGCAGGTCCCTGTTATCCCGACGCCGCCGGCACCTTCGGGCCCGGCGCCGAGGGGTCCAGTTGTTCCGACGCCGCCGGCGCCTTCGGGCCCTGCGCCGCAGGACGCCGCTGGTCCTCCTTCGGGATCTGGTTTGTCGCCGGTGGATCTGACGGCCTCCCCGGCGTCGGACCCTCAGGTGTCGCCTCCGGCGCCGTTCTCGGGCAGCGCCGACCCGGTCCTCCTTCCGTTCCTGTTTGGCTGTCGGGACGGCCCCGTTGGGCGCCGCTCCAGACGCCGTTGGGTGAATTTCACTTTTATGAACAGGCCCCATTGGTTGAGGACCCTGAATATCAGGAGATGGGTGAAGGAGACGACTGGGAGGGGTCTGAGGACCCTCTGACCAGGAAGTGTCAGTCTCATGAGGACTGGACAGGAGACCTTGGGGAGGCCAGTGGCCTGGACACCTCTCCAGACACTGGGTTTGTCTCCCCTCCTACCGTGGCTTCGGAGGAGGGGGCAACATATAGTGTGGTGCTGATGAGGGCTGCCAAGGCCTTGGGCCTTGAGCTCCCCGTCGCGGCCGTGAGGACTAACCTCCTCACTGAGGTCCTTAAACCGCAGTCAAGCTCGGCCGAGCCTCTGCTGCCCTTTAATGAGGCCTTGACTGACGTTCTTCTGGGCACTTGGTCCAAGCCCGCTACGGGTTCGCCCGTAGATAGGAACGTGGCCAGACGCCACCGCCCAGCCCCGGGCGACCCATGTTTTCTGTCCTCCCACCCTACCCCCGAGAGCCTGGTCATCCAGGCCTCCAATTCCCAAACCGCATTCCCATCGGCCCTGCCGGATCGGGAATCCAAGAGGTATGACCAGTATGGGAAGAAGATCTTCTCATCCATTAGTTTAGGCCTGCGGTCTTCCAACACCGCCTGCCTCTTGGGACGTTACACCCACTCTGTGTGGGATAAGGTCGCGGAAGTGCTGCCAGAGTGTCCGTTGGAGGTACGGGCCAAACTCGGCCAAGCCCTTGTGGAGGGCCGGGATGCAGCCAAGTATTCCATCCGGTGTGGGCTGGATACCACTGACTCGCTGGGTAGAGCGATGGCAACGACGGTGGCGGTCAGACGCCACGCCTGGCTGAGGTCCGCCAACTTCTCGGCAGATGTCCAGAGCACGCTCATGGACATGCCGTTCGATGGCTGTCGCCTCTTTGGCGACAAGGCAGACCATGCGCTTGAGCGTTTTAAGGACTCCAGGGCTACGGCCAAGTCCTTAGGCCTCTCGGGCCAACGCCAGCAATCGGCTGCCTATCACTCCTTTCGTGGCCACGGAAGGGGTGCGCCCACACGTGCCGCCAGCCACGCACCCCAGGGTAATACCCAACGCGGTGGCGGCCGTGGGAACCGCCGTCCAGGCGGTCGGGGGCAGCGGCGAGGTCAGTCCACACCTTCCCCCGCAGCATCCGCCTCAAAACCCTCCTAGTCCGTGCTTTCAGGCCCATGTGACGCCAGTGGGAGGCAGGGTTCGCCATCACCACCTCCACTGGCGCACTGTCACGTCGGACAGGTGGGTGCTGCAGATCGTTCGAAGGGGCTACTCCCTCCCCTTCGAGGCGACTCCTCCAGCCATGCCACCGCAGACCCACCGTGTATCGGGGGATCACTTGCGACTTCTGCAGGAGGAAGTTACGGCCCTCTTGGCCAAGGGGGACATCGAGCACGTTCCTGGGCCAGAAGTAGGGTGTGGTTGCTACTCCCACTACTTTCTGGTACCCAAGAAGGGCAAAGGGGGCCTACGCCCTATCTTGGACCTACGGAACGTCAACGGCTTCCTCCGGAAGGAGAAGTTCAAGATGCTGACACTGGCTCAGGTCCTGGCTGCCCTGGACCCAGGAGACTGGATGGTAGCGTTGGACTTGCAGGACGCTTACTTTCATATCCCCGTCCTGCCTGCCCACCGGCGCTACCTGCGGTTCATGGTGGGCCACGAGCACTTTCAATTTACCGTGCTCCCATTCGGCCTTACCAGCGCCCCACGGGTGTTCACGAAGGTGATGGCGGTGGTCGCAGCTCATCTGCGCAGGTTAGGGGTTTCAGTCTTCCCCTACCTCGACGACTGGTTGAAGGCGGGCTCGCCCCAGACAGTCGTCAGCCACCTCCAGACGACGGCAGACCTCCTGCACCTGCTGGGGTTCTCCATCAATGTGCCGAAGTCACACCTGTGTCCCTCTCAGAAGCTCCTTCATCGGAGCGGTCCTGGGTGCGGTTTCGGGTTTATCCGCCCGAACAGCAGGTCCGGGATATTCAGGCTCTGATTCCCATCTTTCAGCCGTTATCCCGGGTTTCGGTCAGGTTGACGCTGCGGCTTCTGGGGCTGATGGCCTCCTGCATCCTACTGGTGCATCACGCCAGGTGGCGGATGTGGG
Organism: Lissotriton helveticus; assembly: GCF_964261635.1. Lineage (NCBI taxonomy): Eukaryota > Metazoa > Chordata > Amphibia > Caudata > Salamandridae > Lissotriton > Lissotriton helveticus. The sequence goes on from NC_136072.1 coordinate 94,872,387, forward strand.
CTCTGCAGTGGGACCTGAAGTTTCAGTGGGCCCAGCATCAGGGCAACCTATCCGACCACGTCCTGATCTCGGAGGGCACTGCGAGACAGCTGCAGTGGTGGCTTACGGACCGCGATTGGGTCAGTGGTAGATCCCTCTCCCTTCCCCCAACCGGAGCACGTAGTTGTGACGGACGCGTCCCTCCAGGGCTGGGGAGGCCACTTGGGAGAGGCGGAGATCAGAGGCCTCTGGTCTCTGGCGGAGACCCGGCTCCACATCAACCTGTTGGAGCTCAGGGCGATTCGTCTGGCACTGAAGGCATTCCTCCCCTCTGTCCGGGGGAGTGTAGTGCAGGTGTTCACGGACAACACCACCGCCATGTGGTACTGCAACAAACAAGGCGGGGTGTGGTCGTGGATCCTTTGTCAAGAGGCTCTTTGCCTTTGGCAATGGCTGGAACGCCAGGGCGTGACCCTGGTGGCTCAACACCTGGCAGGTTCTCTGAACGCCAGGGCGGATGAGCTCAGCCGTCGGTACATGATGGATCACGAATGGCGTCTGAACTCGGACGTGGAGCAAGGCCTCTTTCAGCGATCTAGAGAGCCTTGGTTAGATCTATTCGCCACCGAAGAGAACGCGCAATGTCATCAGTTCTGCGCGTTGGAATTTCCAAGGCGGCACTCGCTCGGAGACGCTTTTCGTCGCGAGTGGAGTTGCGGTCTGTTGTACGCCTTTCCGCCTATACCACTTCTGCCCAGAGTGCTGAAGAAGATCAGGCGCGACCGGGCCCAAGTCATCCTTGTGGCTCCGGACTGGGCTCGAAGGTACTGGTATCCAGAGCTATTCGGTCTGTCAGTCAATCCCCCGGTTCGTCTGCCTCTTCAGGAGGACCTTCTGTCGCAGCAGCAGGGGACGGTCCTCCACCCGAACCTGTCCAGTCTCCACCTCCATGCTTGGAGATTGAGTGGCGACAATTGAGGCCATTTGACTTGCCTCCTGAAGTCTGTAACATCATTCTGGCAGCCAGGCGTCCCTCCACAAAGTCGGTATACGCCTGCAGGTGGAACAGATTTGTGGCATGGTGCACAGCAAAGGCTGTGGATCCACTTTCTGACCCTCTTTCTAAGGTTCTTCTCTTCCTTCTTTCTCTTGCCCAGCAGGGCTCTGCTCTGGGCACTATCAAGGGCTACCTTTCTGCCCTTTCAGCCTTTCTAAGGCTGCCTGATCAACCTTCTTTGTTCAAGTCCCCTATTGTAAACAGATTTCTTAAGGGCATCACTCACATGTTCCCTCCTATTCCGTTTGTGATGCCTCAGTGGGACTTGAACCTTGTTCTTAAATTTCTGATGTGCGCTCCCTTTGAGCCACTTCACAACTGCCCTCTCCGCCTTCTTACTCTGAAGACTGCTTTCCTGTTTGCCATCACCTCTGTCAGGAGAGTGAGTGAGCTCCAGGCTCTTTCATCTAAACCCTTTTTCCTTTCTGTCCATCCGGACAAGGTTGTTTTGCGGACTAGGCCATCTTTCCTGCCCAAGGTTGTCACTGCCTTCCACATCGGGCAGTCTATCACCTTGCCCACCTTCTTTCCGCCACCGCATCCCTCTAAAGAGGAAGAGCAGCTCCACCGTCTGGGCCCAAAACGTGCGCTCTCTTCCTATCTGGATCGCACACGCCAGTTCCGGGTGGATGACCAACTCTTTGTTGGTTACGTGGGCGCTAAGAAGGGAATGGCGGTGCACAAGCGGACCATCTCTCGGTGGATCATCTTGTGTATCCAGGCATGTTACTCCTTGGCTAAAAAGGAGTCACCTGTTTGATTGTGGGCTCATTCCACTCGGGCCACGGCGACTACAACTGCCCTGGGCCGGGGGAGTGCCCTTGCAGGACATTTGCCAGGCAGCTACGTGGGCCTCGCTGCACACGTTTGCAAGACACTATTGCCTGGACAGTCAAGTCCGGAGGGATGGCTTCTTTGGCCGTTCCGTCCTCCAGGACTTTCTGGTGTGATTATTGGTTCGCAGACCCACCACCGGGGTTGGTATTGCTGGGGTATCTATTCTAAGGTAAGGAATCTATCACTAACTACTCCTACTTGTGTAACGATATATCTGTAAGAGACATTAGTTAGTGATAGATTCCTTACCGACTCATCCATCCTCCCTGTTCTGCGAACCGATATCTAGGGTTAAGGTCATCCTCTTCAGGGCCCTAGTTTCAATGGCACCAGTGTTTTTTAACCTGGCTCTGCGTTTCTGGCGCGGAAAAGCTGTGTCTAAGAACTGACGTCAGCATGCGGAGGCGTCGTCTAAGTAATCAGACGACGTCATCCCGGCGCGATGGACGCGGAACCGCAGACGACGCCTACTGACGCGCAAGGGTACTGCTACGCAAAACTTTACGGATCCAGTCTGACGCCTGGGGATATTCTAAGGTAAGGCATCTAGCACTAACTAATGTCTCTTACAGATATATTGTTACACAAGTAGTAACTTGTACATTAAGCACTGTCTGGGTTTTTTCAACCTGTCAATGCCTTGTACTGCCATGCTAAAGCTACAGAGGATTTCCCATTTGCTCCGGGGAATGATACAAACGCTGGAGTACCACAGTTACAGGATAGTAACTTGTTGCTTGTTGCATGCTTTCTTATTCCACCCTGTAACAGTCTACAAGAATTTTCCATAAGTTACGGCTCCGTCCAAATGTTCAGTGCATTGTAAGCATGTTCTAGATGTCACATAAAAATGGTCTAGACCAACAATTGTGATGTTTCAGGCAAGACTTTTATCTTGGATTACCAGTCTTCTGTTTTTTTAAGTCCAATGTCAAACTTCAAAATAGCTAATGTAAGTGGGCTTACAGTTTCTCCCTTTATTTTCCAAGGGCATGTTTTATAAACCGAGAGTATATTCAGATTTATATTAAAACTAGTTTAAAAATGGTGCTCTGTTTCACGTGGGTGTTGGAGAATTTTTCGGCAAGTTAGTTATTTTTACATCAATCACAACTAAACTGTTAGTATGTAAGCTTATAATGATATATTCATGGAGATGGTGGCAGCCCATTAGATTGATTTCTGGAGGCATGCAGAAGTGTTAATAATTTTTAGCTTTTTTTTTAAAGCTGTACCGATACACTGGTGAATATGAATGTATTTAAATATATTCTAAAACTACACTGTTTTATTAGCTGTACAAATATTTCATTTACAGTGGTCCCAAAATATGAACTGTTTTCAAAGTTGATTATTCTTTGTGAATGAATGCTTTCAACCAACTGTTTCCATTGGTTTTTACTATATAGTGGGAAGCTGTTAGTCTGATGCAAAAATGGCTCATCCCCTGGAAGGTGTATTATTGAATTATTAGCAATTTAAAGTCAGTAACCTCTTTGGTACTCATTTATAATCCTCCATGTTGGTGTGTAGGACTAGGTATAAATGTTGCCCCGGGAAGGAAATAACTCTTGTAAGCATGACTTTTTTTCTTACTAATTGCAGATTGTCGCAGTGCTTTTGCTTTGGTAGTTAGGCCGCCAACAGAGCAGACAAACCAGTTATTCAGCTTCCAGCTGACATCTGAGGAGCCACCAAAAGTGGATTGGTTGAAGATGCTGTGTCGACAAGTTGCAAACACAATTTGTAAAGCAGATTCTGTAAGTTGTCCAAGTATTGTCTATATTTTTCATATGCAAAAAGTTTGCAGATCATAGTTTTCTCGATTTAAATTAGTGATTTTGTGAATTGCAGATTTATCTTTGCTATTCTGAAAGGTGCCATCAATTAGCTATAACTTTAAATTTAGTGGTGCATATATAAGTGCACCAGTGACTTTATAGTTTGGTTTAAATTTGTCTTTACACAGAAAAGCATGTTTACTAATCAATTTGATACTGGTTGGTTGAGATCTTCTTGGTGTTTTACAAAAAGTCTTAATGTGTTCAATTTTTGCAAGTTGCATGAAGATTGATGAGGGTAGTCCATGTTATGACGCTGGAAAGTGCCCAAAATCAGAACTCTGCATTTTGTTTTGGCTAAGCCAAAGATTCATGAACAAAACCAGTATGGCGTATGCGTAAACCCTTCTCCAGCCATTGTGTTTTTTTGTGGTCGTCTTCAGACATGGTTTCTGGAAAGGCAAACATTTTACATCAACCCTGAGTATTTCCTCTGCACAGCCTCAATGTATTTCATTGATGTACAAGTTGTGTGAGTTGCATTTGGACTACTTTAATAGCAGCTGTTCATACAGCAGTCAACAACCCAATGTGCCAATAGACACTGATAACAAAAAGATGCCTTTTGGAAGAGTAAGCCCACAAGACAGATGGACATTTTCAAGAAACGTTTTGGGCTGTGTCTCTACAGTACTTGAGGTCTTTTCTGAGCATGTGCTTGTGATTTGTTTTTCTACTCTAATCGTGTAATATCAAGGTTCTTCAGATATGCACGCTCATTATTAAGTTTGTTCCTGATATGGACATGGATTATAGAATTTCTGGATTTTTTTTTTTTTTTTAGTAATTCCCCTTTCAGCACTTGTTAATGAGCTGTTTCTGTTGAAAATGCTCAATTGTGTTTTTACTCTAACTAGCATGGCAGTGTAAACACATAGTGGTACATTACATTACATACATTTTGCAGCGTGAATCTTTCTGGATTCACTATGCTGTGCATTATTCCGCGGTCTTGTGGTTGGGTCCGGATTCTAAGTCTTTTCTTTGGTTTTTTTTTTTTTCTTAGCCCAGGTGGGTGTCGGCGTCACACCCCCTTGGGTGTATTTCCAGTTACGTCGGCATGCTTCCTGCGGAAGCTCCCACTCTTGGGCGCCATCTTCAGATTCTTTTTTTCCGCGGTCGGGTCTGGATCGTTCCCGTTTGGGTTCCAGACATTTTTGGAGAAAGAAGAAAGAAAAAACAGAAAAGACGAGGAGAAGTTATCTGAAGACTCCAGGGGCCTTCATCGACGAAAATTCAGCAAGGAGAAGGCGTTTTCCATCGACCGTCGACGAACACGCAACCAGAGATGCCCTGGACGCTCGATGATGGACAACACGCCGTTCAAGTTATGCCGTAACTGCCACCACAAGTACACGCAGAAGGACCAACACCCGGTATGCAACCTTTGCCTACCGGTGAACCACGAAAGCGGAGACTGCAACGCCTGTTCCGCCTTCGCCCCGAAGACCCTTCGTGTGAGAGAGAGGCAGAGGGTAGCACACGCCACCCTGCAGGGGAAGGCCCCGACTCCGTCCCTCTACGAGCTGGGGATGTCCTCCGAGGAAGAAGACAACGCTGCCGCCGAAGACGACAGCTACACGTTCGTAGAGACCGATTACACGAAGACTTCTGACAAGGTAGGAGACTCTTCGGCCCCCAAGAACCCAAGACTCTGAGTTTAGAAAAATTGAGGGCAAGACCCCGAAAGCGCCGACGCCAAAAAAGGCGGCGTCCGCGACTACTCCCAGGCCCAGCGGATCCTCCGAGAAGGAGTCCCCGGCGCCGAGAGCTGCTGATCAGCAGAAAACGTCGAAAATCGTCCCCGAAAAGGATCGATAGACGCCGAGGGAGAAAGACCCAAAACTGATGACTACCAGATACCAAAAATCCGGTTCGACGACGTCAAACTTCGACACCGAAAGGCACGGCGACGAGCCATCCGCCGAAAAGAACAGCCGACCCATCCGATGTGGAACACGCGGCCGAGATGGGGAAGAAGAGAAGGCGCCTCGAGGCCGAAATGGAGAACATCATGCAGCGGAAGAAAGATTTCGATGCAAAGATGAAAGCCTTCACGATCCCTCACAAGACCAAGCCACCAGTGGTGGAGGCAGTCGAGGAGGAGATCGCCGAAGTCGCCGAGGAACAAGACCAGGACGTCGAGGTGATCGACGACCAGGAGGAGTACGAGAATCCCTACGATACTTACAACTATGGGGAGGAAGAGGAAAGCAGGACGGACACAGAGTCGGCACCCTCTGACCTACAGGAGGTAGATTACATAGATGTCGACACCGACAGCGCGGAGGAGGTGGTCGACACTTACCCCTCGAGGCCCTCGCCGCCGGACGACATCGGGGCCTACAACTCGGTGATAATATCTGCCGCAGCAGCTTTCAAGCTCAAGCTCGACGAAGAGAAGCAGAAAGCAGACTTCCTTCTAGAAACATTGCTCCCAACACAAACGAGGAGCCAGTTCCTTCCAATGCTCGAAAGCGTCCTGGCTCAGGGGAAGAAAGCATTCAGGGAGCCCGCAACATGCAAGGCAGTAACTCCCAGAACTGAGAAGAAGTACAAGCATTCCACAAAGGACCCGGCCTACATTCAGGACACGGTCTCCGCAGACTCAATTATCACGGCCACAGCAAGGAGGAGGGCTAACGTACCCACTACCTCGGGCCCGCCACCGGATAAGGAGAGCAAAAGGATGGATCTGCTGGGCAGAAGGATCGAACGGAATGCCGCGACCCCCTGGCACATGGCTAATTCCAACGCCCTGATAAACAGGCACATGTACCAGATCATGGAGGGGCTGGGGCAGTTGGTGAAGGACCTGCCCCAGGATGCCATGCAGAAGGCGAAAAGCTGGTTGAAGAGGGGAAAAACGCGGCAAATTCTTGCCTTAAGACAGCCCTGGATGGGGCAGACACCGCCAGCAGGCTCATGATGATGGGCGTCACGGAAAGGAGGCACGCCTGGCTCAGGATCTCAGGTTTCAAACCGGAGGTGCAACACAGCATCCTGAACACACCGTGCAACGGCAACACGCTTTTCGGAACAGTTGATGAAACGCTCAGTCAACTGAAAAAAGATAACGAAACAGCAAGATCCATGGGAGCATTGCAGTTCAGAGGGAACAAGAGGGGCACCCCGTCACGGAGGCCCGGCGGGAGAGGCGGAAACCAGCCAGGTACATCACACCAGGCTTTCCCGCAAACGCACCAGGCAGACTCGCAGGCTCAGCATGGTCAACAGAAGCAGTCCTGGCAGTACCAACAAAGAGGCCAGTCCTTTCGAGGGAGAAATGGACGGGGACAAAATAGAAGAGGGGGGCAGCAGCCCACCTCTAAGTGACCACAAAAAAGATCCCAGGGGGCAGCACGTACAGATGGGTCAAGACAAACTAGACACCTACGACCACATGACACCAGTGGGAGGAAGATTAAGATTTTACCTCCCAGAGTGGAGAGAAATCACATCAGACAAATGGATCCTCAACATTATCCAATTCGGATACTGCATAGAGTTGGAGGGAAGGCCAACAAGCAGAAAACCAAAAAGAAAAATACTAGCAAGCAAGCTGCAAGCAGCTGCAGTGTCTTCAGGAGGAGGCAAAGGAACTCCTGCGGAAGCAGGCCATAGAACGGGTACCCTTCAAGGAAAGAAACACAGGAATATACTCAACGTACTTCCTGGTACCAAAGGTAGAAGAGACAATGAGACCCATTCTGGACTTACGGTTCCTGAACAAGTTCATAAGAACGCAAAAATTCAAAATGACCTCCCTGCAAGAGGTGCTCCCACAATTGCAGACCGGGGACTTCATGGTCACAATAGACCTCAAAGACGCCTACCTGCACATCCCAATGAACAGAAAGCACAAACACATGCTCCATCCATTGGAAGAAATCATCAATGGAGCCGGAACAGGTCAAGATCTTCCTGGGAGCACAGATCAATACCTTGCAGGGCAAGGTGTTCCCCAGCGTGAAGAGGGCGAGGGCGCTGGTGAAGGAAACTCGCCTCTACCGGAAGGGACAAGCTCGGACAGTGAGGACTGCGAGCAAGATCATGGGCATGATAACATCATGCATCCACCTGGTACCAAATGTACGACTCCACATGAGACCCATTCAGGAATGGCTACAGGAGCAATGGTCACAAGCTACAGGCGGTTGGGAGGATCTAGTGGTTGTAACGCACGCAGTGCAGAAGGAGATGCATGGTGGACCATGGAGAACATAACAAAGGGAAAGCCTCTAACGCCCCCAACGCCAACAGTGACCATCACCACAGATGCATCCCTGAAGGGATGGGGCGCTCACATGAACGAGCTCAAGGTGAGGGGACTGTGGACGCCAGCAGATGCGACAAAGCACATCAATTACCTAGAACTGAAGACAATCTTCCTTGCGCTGAAAGCCTTTCAAACAAGACTGTACAAAGACAAGGTATTGATACAAACAGACAACACCACTGCGATGTTCTACATCAACAAGCAGGGGGGCACACAGTCGGCCCCGCTTTCAACGCTGGCGCAGGAGATATGGAGATGGGCCATCCCTCTCAAGATAGACCTGCTAGCCATACACCTACCAGGGAAGGACAACATACAAGCCGATTGGCTCAGCAGGCAGACATCGGCATCCCACGAGTGGGAGCTCAATGCTCAGGAGACAAGGTACCTGTTCGACAGATGGGGGACACCATCGGTAGACCTGTTTGCCACACGCCAGAATGCAAAATGCCAAAACTTCGCATCCAGGCAGCCCGAGGAGGGGTCACTGGGGAATGCCCTATGGATAGATTGGTCAAGGACATTTGCTTACGCCTTTCCCCCGATACCACTGATGCACAGAGTGCTGAGCAAGTGCAGAGCGAGCAACATTACACTGATACTGGTCGCACCACAGTGGGCGAGGCAGACATGGTACTCGCAGATCATGGAGATGACAGTGTGCACCCCACAGATTCAGCAGGAGGAAAGACCTACTCTCCATGCAGAACGGAGAGGTACTACATCCAGAGCCAGAGAGCATGAGCCTAGTAGCATGGCTCCTGAGGACATAGAGTTCGCACATTTGAGACTACCAGAAAGCACCCTGAGGGTACTTCGGGAGGCACGAAGGCCCAGCACTCGGAAGTGCTACATTGCGAAATGAAAAAGATTCACAATATGGTGCAGACAGGAAAGACTCCACAATAAAATGAAGAGGGACTCCACAGTGCTAAGGTACCTGACGCACTTGCTGGAGAAGAACCTTAGCTCATCCTCTTTAAGAGTTCACTTGGCAGCGATAGTCGCCTACACAAGGGGAGAAACGTGCAGGAGCTTCTTCACATCACAGGTGGTGAAGAGATTCCTAGAAGGAGCGAAAAGGATCGCACCACCCAAGCGGGTGCCGCCACCTGCATGGAACTGGAACACAGTCCTAACGGAACTCATGAAAGAGCCCTTTGAACCACTTCACAGGGCCTCCCTAAAGATGCTAACTATGAAAACAGCCTTCCTGGTTGCAATAACGTCCTTACGCAGAGTAAGCGAGCTACAAGCGCTGACGCTACAAGAACCCTACATACAAATACACAATGATAGAGTTGTGATGAGGACTGACCCACACTTCATGCCGAAGGTGGTATCCAAATTTCACATGAACCAGTCTATACAGATACCGAGTTGTTTCCAAAAACCAACAACTAGCGCAGAGTGAGCTCTTCACACCCTGGACGCCAGAAGGGCAGTCATGCACTACATTGAAAGGACAAAGGGACACAGGAAAACTAAACAGTTTTTTGTGTCATTCGCAAACCGCTTCATGGGGAAAGCTGTAACCAAAAAGACCATTGCACAATGGATCGCACAGACATTTCAACTCTGCCACAAGCGTGCAGGACAAGAACTGGCAGAGGGGACACGTGCCCACTCCACCAGGAAGAAGGGCACTACAATAGCCTTCCTGGCTAACACACCCATAGAGGACATATGCCTGGCGGCAACATGGGCTTTGGTGCACACGTTCACGAAGCACTACTGTGTGGACATACAAATGAACAAGGAAGCTCAAGTGGGACAGAAGGTGCTACAGCCCATATTCAACACTTAACGCTCATCTTCCACCCAGCCGCCACAGAGATGAGAAACCGCTTCAAAATCTATGCACAGCATAGTGAATCCAGAAAGATTCATGCTGCAAAACAAATAGTTTTCTTACCTGTCGGTGTAGTTTTGCAGCTTGAAGATCTTTCTGGATTCACTAGCGAACCCACCCACCTCCGCCAGAAAGATGAGGCTGGAGAGAGAAGAGGTGGTTAACTAAAGAAAGGACTTTAAAAGTACAAAGCGGTAAAATACCAAATAAATACAACATTGCCATTACTTCGGAAACGAAAGAAACACGGAAAAAAAGAACCCGAAGATGGCGCCCAAGAGTGGGAGCTTCCGCGGGAAGCATGCCGACGTCACCGGAAATACACCCAAGGGGGTGTGACGCCGACGCCCACCTGGGCTAAGAAAAAAAAAAAAAACAAAGAAAAGACTACGAATCCAGACCCAACCACAAGACCGCGGAATAATGCACAGCATAGTGAATCCAGAAAGATCTTAAAGCTGCAAAACTACACCGACAGGTAAGAAAACTATTCGTTACATTACATTACATTTACATTACATGAAGCATCCGTGAACAAGATGGATTTAGTGCTTTTCCGTTATCAAGTCCTCGTATGTATTCTCCAGTGCACGTCTGCAGAATGGTGCCATTAACAGGTATGGGTTCATGTAGTAGGAATCGTGAAGTGTCATTTTGGTGAGATTACTTTTAGTTCACTGCTCAAGTGATCAGTCTTCTCTTTGAGCATATCCAGTAAAGATCACTTTAGTTTTGCTTCTTCAGCTGTGTAATATTGTTTTTTCAAAACTTGGTAGAAAAGTGCCTTTTTATTCTGTATAATCCAAGTGCTATAGCAATAGAAATAAAAGGCATATCCAGGTTCTGCACAACCTTACTAAAAGGTGAAAGCAGCTGATGGCTCTAGACATCTATGCACATTTTCATTTAGATTTTCCACTCTGCTCTTGATCAGGGCTTTCCTGTTATGGGTGCTTTGGCGTTCATTATTCCTTTCAGTCGGCCTGCAATATGTGGGTATGAAGCAAAACCGCATCTTTTTTATTGGTTATTTTAGTGTTTATGTATAACAGTTTGTAGTGTATTTTAAAAAGTGGTTCAGGAAGGTGACTTGTTGAACTTTAAACAAATTGTGTATTGCTGTGATATGCTTCTCTAAATATTCCACCCAGGTGCAGTGTGAGCCTTTAATTGCTACTGAGTGTTGGTAAACTGGATCCGATGGAAAATCTAACCCCAATAGTGGATTTTAAACCTGCTTTTGCCAAAGTTAAAATTGCTGAAAGGGCTTAGCTGACAATCCATATGTATGTTTATGGTATTTATATAGCGTGAACTTAGCCAAAAGACAAAGGAGTGCTGTACATGGTCAAGCAACATCATACAATCAAGAAGTACTAGGAAAGAATAATTTTTCTTTAATGGAGCAGTCTTAGTTCCTGATGGGTACAGGATGCTGCAGATTCTGGGTGCATAGATGGATAAGGACTACTGTATTTATCCTGTTGCATTTTTGTTAGTCTCTATATGACCGAAAGAGCCACTAACTTCTTAAAGCAGTGTACTTAAGATGTTAATTTGTGTGTTCCCATGTAAGTGAGGGAATGTCTACTTTAGTGCATGTGCCATTGTGGTGCATGTAACTAAGAATGTTATCAATCAGGAGTGCACAAATCTTAAACTAACTTTGTTGTATTGTATCTTTCATACTGTAGGAAGCTGGCTCTTTAAATGATATATAAAAATGATATATATATATATATATATATATATATCTATATATATATATATATATATATATCCATCCTACTGGCGGTCGCCAGTAGGTATATATAGTTAGGATTTTTTCTCTATGGGATTTTTGAAAATTCTATGTCTAATAACTTTGGCGTTTGTGGACGGAATTGGCTGAAATTTTCAGGAAAATGGAACATTTTGTTTCTGAGCAGCAACTGAAAATTTGGGGGGGGTTTGTCAAGGGGGGGCTGAGAAAAAAGGGGGGTCCCAAAACATGTTTTTCCCATGTTAATTTCCATAGGGCGGTTGGCCTCACTTTTAGCCCGAACGGCTGAATGGATTTCCACGAAACTTGGCAAAATTGTAGATATTGTTTGCCCGATGTGCCTTTGCTAGGTCTCAAGATATGTGCTCCTGTGAATTTTGAGTAAATTAGGTTTAAAAAAAGGTATATATCTAGAGCCGCGCCCCGGTGCGCGTACCTGGGAGCGCTCCGGGCGCGCCACGCGACTTGCGCACGGCAAGCTGATTGGTTCTCGGGTGTCTGTAAACATTCGAAACAGTCCGCAGCGGCCGCCATCTTGTGTCTCGGTAGGATTGAGACACAAGAGGTGGCAAAAATCAAAGGGGGAAATGAGCAAAAGGGGGCAGGGTACACCCCCCTGACCCCCTAGTTTTGATGTGGGGGCCATAAAAGGGTCCCGCGGGTAAAAAAAATAAAAAAATAAATAATTCGATTTTCGCGGGGGGGAGCACCAGGTACGCGCACCGGGGAGCGTACCATGGAGATAAAAAATGACACTTTTTAAAAAAAAAATAGCATTTTTTTATAAATTGGAGGTAGTTCTGAAAATAACTATTTTTTTGTTTTTGTTGTTTTATATTTTTTCAGACTTTTTAAAACGATTTTATATTTTTTTGGGATTTTTGTCAGGGGAAAAACAAAAACAGGGATTCCAAAACTGCTCAACAGGAGCAAAAAAATGTGAAAATTTAGGGACTGGCAGGGCAGCGGTGTTGCTGTTTCTTCATGGCAATGAGTTCAACACTCTGCTCCCCATAGCAGAGCAGTTCGTCACACTCTGTGCACAGAAATTTGATGCCTGCAAACACCGGCTGAATGTTAGGGACCATTCTTCCACGGGGTGGTCCCGAAGGTGTTGCTCCACCAGTGGAGGTGCTGCCGCCATCTGTGGGTAAATTCCGTGCCAGCTCTCTGACACTCTCCCTGGCAAAGTTGTTAGGGTGTCTTCTTTTCACATGCCTGATTAAATTAGCATTTCCAAAACTATATTTTTTCAGAGGATTGCCTCTGGATAAAGTACTACCACATATTTTGCAGGTTACTTTTGGAGCGTTTACTTTTTTTTGTCCTTCAGGGATGTCATAGAATTTCCAGATGAAATGGTTTTTTTTTCTTCTGCTGAGGAGGGTCCTCATCTAAAAATCCGTCGGAATCACTGCTGGATGACTCTCTTGCAGCCATTGCTGTAGATCAGAAAAGTAGGAGATGAACAAAGTACACAGAACAGCTCTTGCTCTCTCCAAGTACAAAGCAATAGTGAGAGAAATGGGTGGGTTTCACACAATTTGGAAAAAAAAAGTTATGAACCAATGAAAAGTGTTATTTTAAAGTCACATGGTTTGACGCGCTTACGCTACGCGCCCCGGGGCGCGTCCCGGGGCGTGTTTCGTAAGCGCATCAGGGCATTTACGTTGCGCGATCGTATGCGCTTACGGGTGCGCTTACGCGGTGCGTCATAAGACTCATCTCGCGGCTATGCGATACGCGCTTATGACGCAAGGCGTGGCGGCTACGCAATACGTCACGATGTTGTTTTCGTTCGCGGCAATAGCGCTATCGGGACGCTCATCAGTACGCGCCCCGGGGCGCGCCGCAAGATTGCGCTTACCCGTGCGTTCACTGGTCCGCGCCCCGGGAGCGCACCAAAAAGAATAAAAAAAAAAAAATGACATAATTATACAATATAAAATTCGATTTAAAATTGTTATTTTTAAAAACTATAAAAATTTGCTATTAAAAAACCTATGAAATTCACTGAAAAAACCATAGGTTATAGACCATATATAGTTAGGAATTAGCATTTACAAAACCTTGAAAATTCACTGAAAAAACCATAGGTTATAGACCATATATAGTTAGGAATTAGCATTTACAAAACCTTATTTTACTCACACAACCATTGAAATTCCATATATAGTTAGTTGCACTAACTATATATCGCGCACCCGCAATCCGCTGCTGATGTCACATATTACATCATTCATGACATGGTCAGTGACATCACTGATGACATCACTGATGACATCACTGATGACATCACTGATGACATCACTGATGACATCACTGATGACATCACTGATGACATCACTGATGACATCACTGATGACATCACTGATGACATCACTGATGACATCACTGATGACATCACTGATGACATCACTGATGACATCATTCATGTGATGATACGATGAACCTCTTCAGACTCTAATATAACCTTATATACACTCAGTGTAAACAGACACTCACAGACTGTCACTCATCAATGGAGTTACTCACACACCTAGTCAGTCATGCAAAGAATCAATCACAACTCCATTTCATCAACTATATAGTTATACACACCTTACTTATTGAAACATATAATAACACATATTTACTCTGTTATACAATCCCTGATACAAGTTCACAATGATCCATACAGCCACTCACACATTCACTGGCTCTTATGCACAGTTATTTATATATGTCAACTCTCACATGTACTGTGTTTTACATATGTACTTACTTTGACATGTAGCACTGAGATATCCATTCACTCACCAATACACTCATGCACACAGTCAACCGCCCATACAGCTGTTTCCACACGCACTTTTGCACCCATACATCTAGTGAATCAACTGCTCACACATCTATGCAGAGTCATACACCTCCCAGACACCCACACACACACTCCGTCTCCCATGCAAATACTTGGGCAACCAATCAATAACCCATATAGTTAGTCATATAGCTAATGATCAACACATGCATCAGATTACAGAACAACAGACACAATGATGCACAATTTAAAACACTTTACTCACTAACCCATGCACTCAGTGAGACACATTTAATCACTCACTTCTACAGTCAGTCATGCACCTACTAAATCCTTCATCCAGACACTTATACATCCACTCATTCTTCAATATGTAAGACATATTTTAACTTTACAGAAACAGTCACTGGATGTTGTCATCAGTGATGTCATCAGTGATGTCATCAGTGATGTCATTTGAGATGTCATCAGTGATGTCATCAGTGATGTCACTGACCATGTCATGAATGATGTAATATGTGACATCATCAGCAGTGGATTGCGGGTGCGCGATATATAGTTAGTGCAACTAACTATATATGGAATTTCAATGGTTTTGTGTGAGTAAAATAAGGTTTTGTAAATGCTAATTCCTAACTATATATGGTCTATAACCTATGGTTTTTTTCAGTGAATTTTCAAGGTTTTGTAAATGCTAATTCCTAACTATATATGGTCTATAACCTATGGTTTTTTCAGTGAATTTTCAAGGTTTTGTAAATGCTAATTCCTAACTATATATGGTCTATAACCTATGGTTTTTTCAGTGAATATATATATATATATATATATATATATATATATATATATATATATTTATATATATATATATATATATATATATAAATAAATTAATTAGAGACCAGTGGTTCTCTTATGAGTGGACCTGGCCTTGCTTGGCAATCCCAAGGTGCTCTGTTATGGTGTAGTGTAGTCGAGCAGCCTTAGGTTTAACACAGAGGAGTGCAAGACATCTGAAAATGCACACAAGGGTCAATAAATGACAAGACTCGAGAATGCAATCCACACCAATTTACTAAAATTCTTAAGTATCATTATATACGTTTAGGCATCAGAAGATAATTTTTCAGGTATGTTTTTAAATATAAATTATTTTCAGTTAAGGTTGAAACAGTGCAATTTCTGAGTTCTGCAATGTTAAACTGTGGCAGGAAAATCATATGCGAGAGGATTGCGGGGACTGAATGATGTGATTCATCTCTCTTCCCCCTCCTTAGGGGTGGAATTGGCAGAGGTGGGCACACCTATTCTAAGTATTCCTGCTCATAGTGCCGGTGTATACCAGGGGCTGCCACCCGCTGGTATCCGCAGAGTCTGGGGACGCATTACAAACGCGGCAGGCCTTTGAAGCTTCCTCCTTTGAGCATTGGCCCATCCTGGAGGAGGAGGTGTGACACCTACAGCCAGTCAGAGACCACACCAGGTTTGGTAGGTTTTCAAAGGGCACCTCTGAGGTGCCCTCTGTGTACATAGTACAATAAATCCAACACTGGCATCAGTGTGGATCTATTGGAAGGAGCAGTTTGGTACCAAACACTCCTGTGTTCAGTGAAGCCATCGCGGTGCTGTGGAACTAGAGTTCTGTAGTAGGGGATCTCTGTGTATAGTCATAATCTAGTGAATAGTCCCGCTCATGAGCGGGGACACCGGAGCAATCACAAATAATCTCTTAAGCTGTCTTCTTTGCAGTAGTGCATAGACACTTAAGAGAGAATTAAAGACAGATAATGCAGCCTATACATGCAAGGCTACACTGTCCAGTAATTCAACTAGAAATGCAAAGGATATTCCACCAATATCACATTTAAACCTGTCTGCCAGGTTTCACCATGGAAAACACTCCCCCCTCCCCTTCACCAAATCCTTGGAATGATAGAGAGGAAGGACAGGACAGACAAGCCCCCATAGGCTGCTATTATGTGGCTTAAAAAGGGATACCGTGCCTTTAAGGAAACTTTCCAGAACTCTCCTGGTATCCCAGAATGCACAGCAACTCCCACTTTCCGTTCTTTTTTCCGGCTCTTGCTAGCAGGACCCTGGAGCATTGAGCTCTCCCTTTTTGGGTGGTGTTCTAATCTTTTTGCATTTTTAAATTGTTCAGAGTGCTTTCCCTCTACGTCCTTTGGCCCTTTCTGCTCTTGCTGGTGTTTTTTTCTAGTAAGTTTAGCCACTCTTTCTATCAAATATGCCATCCCTATTTGATAGGTGTCCAGAGTGTGCTGGAAAGAAGGCCAAATCAGACAAGCACAAGGTGTGCATTCATTTTCTGCCCCCTTCTCATGTCCCAGAGGATTGCGAGATCTGCCAACAGTTCTCCAACAGGACCCTGAGGGACAGGGAGAGGACTCTGCTTCAAGGATTGGAGAAGTGAAGACAGCGTGACCAAGGTGGGTCTGGGCATGAAGGGGCTCCTTCCTCTGCCCGTGCTGAGGCCTCTGGGGGGGCTCACCAGTAGAGAAAAGGCCAGAAAACAACATCGTTCTCCGTCGACGTCAATGGCCTCAACGTCTGTGTCGAGAGGAATAACCACGGTGTGTTCCCCGTCTCCCCAGGGCTCTGGGTCGAAGCGGCGTCTATGGTATTGGCGTCGAGACCACCGCCGAGGTCGACTTCGAAGACAACTTCGTCGTTGAGGTACCACTGACGTCGAGAGGGGTCTAGCAGACACCGGCGCTCGCCGTCAAGGCAACACCGCCGGTCGTCGTAGACTCTGCATTCGTCGTCGAGGAGGCATTCCTCGGCGTCGAGAAAGATCTTCGACGTCGAAGAGGTTGGCGTCGACTCGTTCGACGTCGAGGAACAGATCAGAGTCGAGAAGAGAGTCCAGGTCCCGAAGACGTTCTAAGGCCAGGACAGAGTCCCAAGTCTCCGTTATCAGCCTTTCTTCTTCTTCGACCACGAGCTCACGGTCGCGGCGGTGCCGTCGCTCGTCAAGGAAGCGGTCGGCCTCAAGGTCCCCTTCAAGGGTATGGAAGCCTAAGGGAAAGAGGGTGGAACAGTCTCCGGGCTCGGGGTACTCACAAGTCTACTCACCCTCTAGGCATGGAACACCGCCCCCTCCGTTACCTAGGGGCATTCCCCCGAGGACACCTACACCTCTTCCGAGGACACCTACACCTCCTCCGAGGACTCCAACTCCTCCTCCCCCGAGGTCTTACTTGTTACATCTACCTACGCCACCCTCAGGCCCTCCAAGGCCTAGGATGCCATCTCAGCCTCCACAACCCGCTCTTGTATGGCCAGTGGAGCGGCCAAGACCAAGGAGACCAAGGTCCTGCTCCGGACGGAGCAGGTCCAGAGATGATCGTCGGTTGTCTACTAGATCCAGACGACGCCGCAGGAGAGACGGGTCCAGGTCCCGCCACACGGAGTCATCCAGTGCCAGGGTCTATTCCCCGATGCTCTCGGATTCCCCTTGGACGAGGGTGTCTCCGGTAGACGACATTGCCTCCTTTCAGGAGGTCTTTTTGCGCGGAGCGGCAAAACTGGACATCACGCTGATGGTTCCTACGCCCTCAACCTCAGTAATATTCGAGACCCTTCATAAAAAACAGCTGTCTCGTCCTCTACTACCTTTGGTGCCAGGGCTAGAAGAACCATCCATGGACCTCTTCCTTTCGCCTGCCTCTACGAAGTCTGCACCGTCAAGGCTACAAACGAAGTACAAGGCCCCTGAGTCGGGCCCTGCCTTTCTGCGTTCGAATCCTGTACCGGACTCGGTGATAGTGACGGCAGCCAGGAAACAAAATTCCTCCGCGCCATCAACGGTGCCTCCTGACAAGGAGAGTCGATTAATGGACTCAGCAGGCAGGAGAGTATGTGGTACGGCCTCCATGTCCATGAAGGCCGCCAGTGCCTCGGCGTTATTGGGGCGGTACGATAGAGCATTGTGGGAGTTCCTGCAGCAGTTCGCGGAATATCTTCCCAGGGAACGCAGAGAGGACTTCCAGGAGATCATCACAGAGGGGATGATGGTCTCTAACCAGATAATCCGCTCCGCGGCGGATTTCTCGCTGTGGTCAGCCCACGGGTACTGCCGCGGTAATAACCTGTGCCGACACGCCTGGCTGCGTCTAACGTCGCTGAAGCCCTGTCAGAACTGGGGGTCTCTAGTTGGCAGAGGTAGGTACCACTGTCCAAATAGGGACCCTTGCTTCTAGTCGGGGTAAGGAGGAAACCCTCTGAGAGAACCCCTGCTCACCCTCTAGATAGCTTGGCACGAGCAGTCTAGGCTAACCAGAGGCAATGTGTAAAGTATTTGTACCAACACTCACAGTAATACAGTGAAAACACCACAAACTGACTCCACAACAGTTTAGAAAAATAAAGGTATTTAATCTAAACTACACAGGACCAAAACGACAAAAATCCAACAAACACAGTTCAAGAATATGGTTTCAAAGAGTTCTTAAGGTTTGCGATAGAATTCTCTACGTTGCGATAGAATAATCCACAGATGCGTGAAAAGTTCAGTTGCGTCACGTTTACTCACAGTACCTTTTAGTTGCAACAAAGTTGCAGAAGCTGGTGTGGTGGAAAACAAGCGATGCGTTGCTCCTGAGACCCTGGGGAGGCGATGCGACAGCCCGACTGCAGCAGCGGGCGTGTTGCGACGAATCCAGTCTGTATGGGGAGGAAGGCCACTTTTTTGGATTCTGGTGCGAAGGTTCCGTAGGAAGTTTGTTCTTCCAAAGGCACGATGCGACGATCTCGTAGGGGCTGCGACTATCTCCGGGGCGACGATGCGCGATCCAGCGGTGATTCTCTCTCTCGCAGCTCCTCGATGCGATGGTTTCTGCGACGATGCTGGCAGCGACGTGATGCGGTCTGCAAGCAAGCAGTGCAGCGATGTCACCCAGCGACGAGAGGCTCTGCGACGACACTCGCAGCGATATTCGACTTTCCCGCACCGGTCTGGTGCGTCCCGCAAACGAAGGATGCGACGGCTCTGGCAGCGACGATCTCGGCCTCTGAGCGGCGGGAAACCTCTCGCACTGTCGGGGATGCGCTCCGCAAGCGAGCGATGCAACACTTTTCAATTGCAAAAGTCTCTCCAGCTTCCCAGCACAGGTACAACTTCCAGAGGCCCCACAACTGGATCAAGCACTCTAGGAAGGACATAACTCTCTCAGCAGAGTTCAGGGAAGCTGGGGATGAAGTCCTTTTGTTCCTGGGACTTCAGAACAGGGAGCCAGCTCTTCTCAGGCCCTTGGAGATTCCTTCAAGACAGGGGACACAGCACACTAGCAAAGTCCTTCCCCTCTACTTGGCAGCAAAGCAACAGCAGGTCAGTCCAGCAGAGCAACAGCAGGACAGTCTTCCTTCAGTTTCAGCTTTCTCCTTGGCAGAGGTTCCTTCTTCATTCCAGGATCTGATTTTCTGTTGTCAGGGGTCCTGTACTTATACCCCTAAAAGTCTTTGTTCCCTTTGGGCAGGAGGGTTCTGAGCCCGGTCTGAACCAGTTCTGGGTGTTCCTTGAGCACTTTGTTTTCCTGGCTTCTCCTTTCCTTTCAGAGTGATGGGCAGGGTCGTCTGCCGCCCAGCAGGATGTGGAGCCAGCATTGTGGAAGGCAGGCACAGCCCTATTCAGGCCCAGGTGCTAACTCCTCCCACCACTCCAGTTGCAAATGCAGTCATTCAGCCTAGGGCTGACTCAGCCAGCCTCCTGGGGAATCCCCAGCCCCTGTCACTCTCAAACTAGACAGTCAATCCACAAACAGGCCAAGGCACACAGAAAGGTCAGACAAGAGAACAGCAACTTTCTAAAAGTGCTGTTCTCAAACACAGGATTTAAAAACAACCTTTCCTAAAAGATGTTATTAAATTCTGAGTTCAGGGATACTAGATACTTATGTCCTATCGTGCTCCTATGGGAAGAAATGCTGTTAACCACTGTAGCCAGCATCCCCCATGTTAATCTATGGAGCAAGATAGCCTTACAATAGTGAAAACGAAAATGGCTGCCATTCACTGTCGAAGCATGTCACCTGCACTAGTACATGCTCTACCTTTTACATACACTGCACCCGGCCCAGGGGGGTACCTTGGGCCTTCCATAGGGGTGACTGATGCGCACAAAAAGGGAAGGGTTAGGCCTGGTCAGTGGGGACACTGACCAGGAGGACATGTTAGTTTCTAAATTGCACACAGGCACTGCATTGTTAGGCCTGAGACATCATTTTAGTGCTACTCCTGTGGGTGGCACAATCAGTGCTGCAGGCCCACTAGTAGCATATGTCATCACCAGCCCTGGCACACCCTGTGCACTTTACTAGGGACTTCATGGTGATACAAATATGCCAAACATGTATATTCAATCAGAATAACACTTTACATAGGGAGCACTTACACTCTGGCACTGATCAGCAGTGGCAGAGTGTCCACAGCATCTAAAACCAGCAAAAACGAAATCCAGCACAGCATCAAAAAATACAGGAGGTAGAGGCAAAAAGATGGGGGAAAACCACGCCAAAGATGCAGGTCTAACAAGCCCGAAGCTCAACAGAGGGTCGCCAATCTGCCCTTTTCTGGAGCGACCCTGTTCGGCAGACATGCGGATGAGGAGATGGCCAGCATGAAGGCGGAGGCTGAGACCCTGACGGCTGTCTGGTTAGAGAAGCCGAAGGAACAAAGGAAAGCCTACCGCCCGTTCCAAAGGCGGTGCGGGGCACAGGGCAGAGGACAGGGTCGGCAGGCTGGACAACAGCAGCAGCAATACCAGCGGCGACCGTTCCAGAAGCGCCAGAGGGGCAGAGGTGGACAGAAGTCCTCCGCAGCGAATAAGGGCCCGGCCGGGTCTAAGACCTGAGGTGCTACTTCCCCCTCGTCCGTTACCCGCTCCGGTGGGGGGAAACATCCAACATTACTTGGCAGAGTGCAGGGGCGTAACACAGGCCCCCGCAGCCCACGCGTTGCGGGGGGGCGCCGCGCCCCAAGGGGCCCCCATACGCCTCGCTCACACACACACACAGAAAGAACGGGACACACAAGCACGCAAATTAATTAGCCCCGCCCTTCGCAACCACGTGAATCCTGCGTCTTGCGTCGGAAACATCATTCTCATAGTCTTGTTGTTTATCCGGGCCGAGGTGCAAGGGCTCTCCTGGCCCAACTAAATGAGTGGTAGCTGCTTTCCGTGCTGGCCTGCACCTGGGCCTTCTTGTGTCCGCTCACACAAGTCGGAGCTGGAGTGTCTCGCAGCCTGTGCACAGCAAAGATGGCTCTCATGCTCCTGTGCTCCCTCCGCCCCAGACGACTTAATGACAGTCTGTTTCTGAAGCTGCTGGCCGCCCTTTTATATCAATGCGCACCCCAAGGAGCCGAGAGGCCCCATGTACATGCTGCACAGATTTCTTTATTGATAAGTTAAACTTCGCCTGTCCTCTTTACCACATCTTGAGCAGCAGGAGAGCGAGCCCCGCTGCAGATCTGGGAACAGCTGCCATCCTCGGACCGCAATAATAACGAGGTTAGTAAAAAATGACCAGCAGTGTGCATTTCTTTAGAGGTATGTTTTTCGCCCTTTGATCAAAAATGTACATCTAACGACATTTTTTGAATGGAGTTATATTCTTGGTCTTAATGAGTCGCTCTGGTTTAAATTGGTGACTACTTCTGTAGCCAACTAGAATGTTTACACGTTTTGGGTGTGTAAAGGAAAAGGAATAAATATTGGTGAAAGTTATTGTCAAAAGCGTTGTCATTTTGTAGTGCAGTCTATGGGCTATGAGAGGCTGGTTACAAGAAGTTATGAAACAATTACATGGGGGGGGGGGAGAACTATTATGAGGTACCTTTAAGTCGTTAAAAAGCATTGCACATAAGGCAATGAAATGTTACTCATAAATACCCTAAAAACCTAGAACTTCACACATGAGCACACTAAAAACCTGCCAGCTAGGCCCATGCCAGCCAGAAACCAGAACACCCACCCCCCTAACTAGAACAACTTACTGAAACTACAGAAATTAGTTAACTGGCTGGCGAAATACAGTTTTTCCGGGCAGGGAGAGAGACAGCAGAATAAACACAGGGCTCTCTCTGGCGCAGTTAAAAAACATCTTGTTGCTTTCTCTGGCGTCAATTGCTCCGACCAACTGCCATCCCCAGTTAACTTGGTGTGCTCAATATCCATATCCCACAATCCGCATGGTGCAGAGCTGAGATCATCTTCTGCGCAGCCAGCGGCAGTGCCTGCCTGCCTGCCCTCTGTTGCTGAGCACTGCAGTCACGCAGTCTGTATCAAGTTAGTGCCCTTCCATTTCTGATGCTTTTCAGCGATTGTAAGACCTTCTTAAAGTTTCTCGTTGATCAAATGGGTGTCATTCCTGATATTTATATATGTGAAACTATGAGAATGTCACACATAGCAATCTGAAACCTTGGCAGCTATACGTATGCAGGCACATTTTTATTACGTAGGACCTCAGCCAACTTTGGAATGATACATCAGGGAGGCTAGGCTCAGCACTTACTTTTATGGTTACCGGCCGTTGCAACCCGACACTGACCCTGCCAGAGGCAATGCCAGCCGCCAGGCATGATTGAGGCTCACCTCGCAGCTCTGCTCAGCTAGATGCAGTCAGGGAGGTATGTTCTGGGCAACTGCTAACTACTCTGGCGACCGCCAGTCTATGGTTCAGTCAGCCGCCGGCTGGGTTGGGGCTGGCGTCGCAGGATCTCATCCATTACATCGGCAAATGTATAAGAAATGTTCCGCGGCCGCGCGTGATTGAATCATGGCATGTCTGTTACATTGTAGCACTAACAGTTAGAGCTCGATCCGGCCCCTAAGCCTGCCGTGATCAGCGCACTGCTGCTTTCTCAGTCACTAAATGGTGTATTTCAGCAGCCAGTGCTCCGGGCAGCTTCAAAGCTCAGGAGGTGCTACATGCGTGACTGTGCATTTCAGTGCGATGATGCGGACCACCACCGGGCAAATCCTGCGCTGCGGGTGTAGAAAGCACCTTTTGAAGCGCAGTGGGATTCAGTCCCATCTACTTAGGTGAACGGGAGTGAGGGCTTCATGGTCACCTCTTCCCTCCAGCTTTCCCAATGCACACCACAAATCCCACACTGCGTATATTGCATGTAATAGGTCTTGCATACAGTTGCACTGTCAAACCAGACCTCATGTGTAGCATAGCAGTCCATCGAGGAGACGGAAAACATGTGGTCATATTTCTTCCTAATTCCTACTGAGGCATGCTGCAGCAATTAGAATGTTATTAAGGGGGGCAAGCAGGATTAAAAATGTACAATGTTTCCCAGATACTCAGTTCAAGATAAGGTGTGTGGCACGGACGTTTCCCGAGCAAGAAAGATATCAAAGCAAAACAGTTGAAAACAGCATAAACTTCAATTAAAGGCTTCATTCAAGACACTGTACAATAAAGTAATGGGGATCTAGTGCTATAAATCAGAGTACGGATACATTTACCCTTTTTTTGAATGATTAATAAAGCATAGGTATGACCTAGAAAATGTTCTGTACAAACAAATCATGATTTTTGGAGGTTTGTCTGACTACTATTAGCATTTTGAGATTATTTTTTTCCACCCAAACTAACATTGTTAAAGGCGAGTATCAGAAAAACATAATATGTAGGCTAAAATGATTCAACGGCATGTACTCTGGCTGCAAATTCCCTATTGACCCTCTTTACA
The DNA here is from genome assembly GCF_964261635.1 of Lissotriton helveticus. NCBI lineage: Eukaryota > Metazoa > Chordata > Amphibia > Caudata > Salamandridae > Lissotriton > Lissotriton helveticus. The sequence goes on from NC_136072.1 coordinate 94,896,520, forward strand.
GCTTTTAAAGTTCTGATACTAATTATTAGTATAAACTTAGGCAGTTAAGAGTACTTTTTCAATTTGTAAAAGAAAAATTTAAAACTGTTTTTATTTTCATTTCATCAACATACAATTACACTTAAACAAGTGCAGTCTCTTACAATTACAGTCATCAGTTAAATAGGATCCGGCAGTGTTTACTCATCAATGTTTAGTGGCGTCGTTCTGGTTGTAACCCTATCGGTGCGTATCCAACTTCGCCTCCCCCTTCCATCTTATTAGTATGACTTCCCCTCTGCCGCCTCAGGGACCGCCCCTCTTCATGGGCTGTTATCGGGTGTCAGTTCAGCTCTTGGTGGTTCACACAAGTTTCCCTGTAATTCATTCCATTTTTCCCAGACTCGCAGCCACTTTTTGGGGCACCCCCTGTGTGTGTAGACCACTTTCTCCGCTACCATGGCAATGTCCATATCATTTTCCCACTGTGGTAGTGTAGGTGTCACCCCGGATCCCCAGTTCCGTGCTATATTTCGTTTGGCGATGACCAGTCCCAACGTTGCCCACGCTTTCTGTGCCACAATAAGGTCTGTTGGCTGCCATATGTTTAGGATGCAACACTTGGGGTCTGCCAGGACTTCCACCCCGCTCACCTCTGAGATTTGTTCCAGCACTTGTACCCAGTATGATTGTATCCTGGGGCAGTCCCATAGGGTATGGTAAAATGTACCGGCTTGTCCGCAGCCCCGTAGGCAAAGCGGGTCGGGCGTTCGTCCTAGCTTATGGATCGTGGTTCGAGAGTAATACACCCTTTGTAGGACTTTGAGCTGTATCAGTTTCAGGCGGGATGGGATCGCCGCCTCCCTGGCTGATGCAAGTGCCTCCATCCAGTCCTCGTCATTTATGTCCCCTAGTTCCACTTCCCATTTGCTGCGCAGCACTACAGTGGGGTCAGGGAGGTTGTTGATCAATTTCTTGTATACTAGTGAGATAGCTTTTTTGTCTAGATGGTCTGTGAGGAGCCAATCCTCAAGCGGTCAGGCATCTGTCAGTGTAGTTCCCTTGGGGATAGCGCTTTGGAGTGCATGTCTAATCTGGGTGTATCGGCATGCCTCTGAGTCAGCCATGCCATACTTTTCTTTAAGAGCAGGAAATGTCAAAATTTCTCCCCTTACCCATAGGTCTCCTATATTGGTGATACCTATCAGGTCCCAGTTCCTGAACTGTTCGCTAATGTACCCAACCTTCTTGTCTCCCAGAGTGGAGTAGCCAGTGCGAGCACTCCTTCCCAGCCTAGCGCTTTCTGGGCTGTATGCCATATTTTGATTGTTTTGGGCTATAGGGCCCGTCAATGCTTGGCGCCTCTTGGTTGTGTACAGGGCTCTCATCAGTCGGTCAGCTGGCAGCACCTCCCTATCTAATCGGTAAGCTGGGTCATTGTGTGTCGTGTGTAGCCACTGATTAATAAATACTATCTGTGCCACCCAGTAGTACAATTTGACGCTGGGTAGCGCTATTCCGCCATCATACCAGCTGCGTGTCAACTTGGTGTGCGCTATCCGAGCTGGCTTGCCGTCCCAGAGCAGCCACCTCGGCATTAATAGCCCGAAAATAGGAGAGTGGCACTGGGAAAGGTGTGTTCTGCAGTGCGTAAAGGAACCTAGGTAGTGCTAGCATTTTGAGTGCTGCCCTTCCCAACAGAGTAAGCGGGAGGGACCGCCAGTGAGAGACATCGGCTTTTAGTCTGCGCAGTGGCTTCATTAGATTTTCCTCTGTAAAGGTGGCGGCTTGTGGTGATATAGATTCCCAGGTACTTGAATCCACTGGTCACTATCTGTACTGGGCAGTCTAGGGGCAAGGCCGGTACCGAGCCGTGTAATAAGTAAAGCAGTGATTTAGTCCAATTGATCGTGTAGCCGGATTTTTCCCCATAACCTGTAAGGATGACCAGTAGGGCCTGCAGGGACTCAGTCGGGGACGTCATGTATATGAGCACATCATCGGCATATAAGGAGATACGGTCTTCCCAACCAGTCTCCCACACTATACCCCGAAACAGCGGTGTCGTGCGAGTCCAGGCTCCCAAAGGCTCCAGTGCCGGGCGAAGAGGAGCGGTGAGAGCGGGCAGCCCTGTCGGGTCCCTCTGCCCAGCGCAAACGCCCTCGAAATAGGACCATTGGCGACCACATGTGCCATGGGTGCCGTGTATAGCAGCCGAACCCAGCCACAGAACTTTGGACCGAAGCCCATCCGCCGTAGGACTGCGAACAGAAATGGCCACTCCACCTGGTCAAAGGCCATCGTAGCGTCCAGGGAGAGAATAGCTGCATCTCCCCGGAGTAGATGGGTGCGAGTCAGCACCCCGTGGAGGCGCCGCAAATTGAGGGAGGTGTTGCGGCTAGGCATGAAGCCCGACTGATCCGGGTGGACCAGTGTCAACAAATTGGGCTGAAGGCGCATCGCCAGTGTCTTGGCCAATAATTTCGCTTCTGCATTAATCAGGGGTAATGGCAGATAGGACGAGGGGTGTTCCGGGGGTTTACCCAACTTGTGTATCGTCACAATTGTCGCCAGCCTCTGGTCTTCAGGCAGGGTTCCTCGCGTGAGGCTGTCAGTATACATGTGCACTAAGTGTGGAGTGATTTTGCTCGCCACCTTTTTATATAATTCCACCGGCAGCCCATTAGGTCCCATGGCTTTACCAGTGTGTAGTGCCCCTAGTGCTTTCCCCACCTCTTCTGCCGTGAGGTCGGCTTCTAACGTTGCCGCATCCTCCTCCTGTAGCGTCGATAGAGGTATATTGTCTAAGAAGTGCCCACAGTCTTCCTCTCTTGTTTGCGCTCGAGTTGTGTAAACCATCTCATAGTATCTGGCCAGCTCTTCTACAATTAGCTGTGGGTCCGGTGTCAGTGTGCCATCCGCTAGTGTCAGTTGTGCTATCCATCTACTTGCCCTTTCCTTTTTTTCTATCCAGGCGAGCATTTTCCCTGTTTTATCCCCTAATTCATATATCCTATGCATTGTGCCTACGTGTCTTTCCCTAGCCACTTCTTCTGCATACACCCTATACTCCCGCCCTGCTAATGTCAATGTCTGTGCTGTGGTGACGTTTGGGTCCAGTGCGTGTGCCTTTCCTGCCTGTAGTGCAGCCGCCTCTAGGGAGTCCATGGTATGTTGCCGTTCCCGCCTGTGTTGGGTGATGGTCGAGATCGCGTGCCCCCTGATGACTGTTTTATATGCCTCCCACAGTGTAAAAGGGGAGTCTACCGATCCAGTGTTGTCAGCGAAGTAAAGGTCTGTGGCTGATACTAGGGCCTTCGCAATTTTACGGTTCTGTAGGAAACCTGGGTATAAGGGGTAGACGCGTTTTCGCCTTGGGCGGTGAGTAGTGTAAGTAAGCTGAACCGGGGAGTGGTCTGAGATGCCTCTGGCCAGGTGTTCTATTGCTGTAATACTTTCGGGGAATACCGCCAGTGTAAGGATGTAGTCTATGCGTGAAAGACTGTTGTGCGCCCCCGAGTAGTATGTGTATTGTTGTTCTGTGGGATGCTTAAGTCTCCACATGTCCCTCAGTCCCACGGCCCCAAGAAATTCTCTGAGGAGTTGGCTGGGTTTATTACTGTCCCTGGGCGGGTTGCGGTCGACCTTAGTGTCGCATACCGCATTCAGATCGCCACCTAGTATCGATTCGCCCTCCGGTAAATCCAATAGAAATTTTCCTAGATCCTGGAGTGTTGCCTGATGTAGTGTTGGGGGAATGTATACGGAGACCATGTTGTAACTGTGTCCCTCCCATTGACAGGTGAGTGCTGCATACAGTCCATGGTCATCCGTCCATGTTTGTCTAACCACTAACGGGGAGCTCTTGTGTATTAATACTCCCACTCCCCTGGATCCGGAGGACAACTCTGCATGGGCGGCCATCTTAAAACCCCAGCGATTGAGTGCCTTGCACGCCGTTCCTGCCAGGTGTCTCCTGAAGTAGAACCACTGTGGGAGCCTTCCGCTTCAAATATTGCAGGACTAGATCTCGCTTGATTTTGTGACCCAACCCATTAACATTCCACGACATCACCGTCAATGGGGGGGGGTGATCATTCGAGGTGTTTGAGGAGGAGTACTACCCATTAGGTCGGTGCTCTGCATTATATCTGTGGAGTGTCGTGAACGATGTCGCTACGGGCGTACTTTCGTCTATTGTGCGCCCTCTTAGTGCTCTGCCATTTCCCTAGGGGTGTGAGTAGAGACTGCGTAACTTTAACCTGAAAACAAATGCATTGGAACTTGCATAACTTAGAATCCCCAATCCCCCACCCTGCCTCCCTGCCCGGCGGATCCGAACCTGTCCACCTCCCCAACTGAGCAGAGTGCTTACATTCCCTCTTAACCTGCGTAACTCGGAAGGATGAAACCTCGCCGACCCTTTAAAGTCCCCCATTCGGAGTTAGTCCCAGTAGCGCGTATTAGGTCCAATAACTCCTACCTCTCGCAGTCTTCTCAAAGTGTTCGTCTGCATCCGCTCAGGTTCGCGGCCCACTTAAATTATACAGTGGACCCACCCCCGTTATTGCCAGACCATCCACCACAGATTGCAATATTAACAATAAAGTTAGGATCCCACTTCCGTCTTAGTCCACGGGCATGTTTCAGTCCTTCAGGATAGTCCCTTTCAGTGTTCATCCAGTTGACCTTGGTTGCCTTCATCCGGTTCTCCGCGGGCCGCTCCTCGGTTTTTCGGGCCTCTTGCCGGCCGCCAGCCCTCCAACCAGTCTCTTGCCTCTCCCGGGTACTCGAAGAACCATGTCTTCCCCTCGGATTCTACTCGGAGCCGCGCCGGGAAAAGCATTGAGTACTTAAGTTCTCATTTCTGTAATTCCTGCTTGACCTCCACAAAACTCCTCCGTTGTTGCGCCACCGCCGCTGTATAGTCCGGATAGAAGGTGACTTCCGCGTTCTCGATCTTGATCGGAGGGGCCATTCGCGCGCTTGCAAAATCGCGTCCCTATCGCGGAAGTTGAAGATGCGCGCCAAGATGGGTCGTGGCGGTTTCCCTGGGCGCGGTTTCCCTCTCGGAACTCGGTGGGCCCGCTCCACCGAGAAGTATTTCGATAGGCCTCGTGGTTTCAGCTGGTTTTGGATAATATCTTCTACAAAGAGCTCAAGGGCTGGGTCCCCGGCTGTCTCCGGCACTCCCACCAGGCGAACGTTATTGCGTCTGGATCTACCTTCCTGGTCGTCCAGCTTAGCTTTTAGCGTCAAGTTATCCTGCTCAAGTTCGTGCAGTCTGGTCTGTAGGTCTGCTGTGTCCGCCGAGAGTCCCGCCGTTGTTTTTTCTACTTCTCCCAGGCGGTGCGTCACTTTGGCGAGATCCGCTCGCATGAAGGAGATGTCTGTAGATATCGAACCCATCGAAGTCTGCATCGAAGTCTGTAACGTCGCCATGACATCTTTTAAGGTAATTTCCCCGGTGTCTCCCCGATTGGGCGACAGTTGTGCAGATGAGTGTGGCGTAGTCCCTTTCGCCGTTTCGGCGCCATCCTTATGGTAGGCATATTTGTCCAATTTTGGGGCCTGTGAGTGCCCCCTAACCCCTCTGCCGCTCATATTGCCCCCCTCCTGGGGCCGAAGCCTGGTGGTCCCTCCTTTCGCCTCCGTACACTGCCCGCTGTCCACCACTAACTGTCCGCTGAACCTCCTGTGATTTTTCGGCGTGTCCCCACCGAGGGCTGAAGTGTTTGTTCCAGGTATTTATTTATTTATAGTGTTTTATATAGCGCGAACAAGACCCGTGGGTATCGGAGCGCTTAACATAAAAAGATTACAGATTGACATTATAATAGCAATTATAACAACAAAACAGATATGAGGTAGAAGGCAATATGCTATAAGGGGTGATTAGATAAATATATTCCTAACGCCTGTGCAGTTAGCATTGAGAGGTGCATAAGGCTTAGCTTGTGTCATAGTCATATAGTCAAGCTCGGTGAGGTAGGGTTACAGAGCATTATCAGTACAATTACATGTGTAATTAGTATTAAGAGTTGAATAGGTTTAGCTTGTAGTAAGGATCATATAGATAAATAAAGTGAGGTAGAGGTTATATAGTTTTGGCTGTGAGATACAGTATATAAGATCACATATGAGGCAGCAGTAAAGTGTACAGCCGAGGCTTGAACGGGAATCAGTCATTTGTCAGATATTGATCTTCAAATTATTCATGATGAGTACAATCCTCTTGGCGTAAATGTTCATACCAATGATCTGTAGGCTTCTCTATGTAGGGTATTTACTCATCATGTGGCTCTTCAGTTCCCGTTTGAATGTTACAGTATTTTGAATCTTCCTGATGAGGGAGTGAATTCCAGACTCTGGGGGCGGCTCCGGAGAATGCTCGGTCATAGGTCTTTTTCTTACAGAAGAAGGCCGGCCGCAATAGCAACTCTTTAGCGCTTCTAGTTGGTCTGTTACCTCCCGATAGCTTAATTTTCTTGGCTAGATATCTAGGCGTGTTGTAGTGAACCGCTTTGTGGGTAATACAGGCCATCTTCATTTGAATTGCGGCCTCGTAAGGTAGCCAGTTTAGTGCTTTCAGATGGGGAGATATGTGATTGAATTTCTTCGTTCCCGTGATGAGTCTTGCCGCTGCGTTGAGACAGCCTTTTAGTGGTGCTGTGGATGTTTTCGGTAGGCCAGCTAACGTGGTGCAACCATATTCGATCCTCGAGATAACTAGCGATTGGATAGCCAGTTTTAGATCCGCCTCTGAGATAAAGGGTTTCAGTTTTCCTAAATAGTTCAAGTGGAAACGGGCGCTCTTGGCCATTGAGTTAATGTGGTCTTTCATGTCGAGGTTCTCATCTAATGTAATTCCTAGTGATTTCGCTGAGTTAACTAGGGTCGGAGTGCAGTTTAGCGCAGTCACCAATTTCGCCCATTCCTTTACCTCAGGTTGGCCCCTTGTCGGTGAAATTAGCAGGAATTCTGTTTTATGGGCATTTACTTTCAGATGATTAGTTGTTAACCATTGCAACGCTCTCTTTAGTGTCTCATTCATTAGGTCAATGTCATCAAGGGAGGCGATCTTTATATATATATTTGCGTGTCGTCTGCATACATGTGATAGGATATCTGTGATTTTCGAAGAATCTCCATAAGAGGTTCTACATATAAGTTGAATAGATCTGGGTATACCGTTGAACCTTGCGGGACCCCGATTGCGTTAGGGCATGGGGAAGAGATTGCTTGGTTGACCAGGAATAGTTGAGTCCTGTTCTGTAGGAAAGAATTGAACCATTTCAGCACGTTTCCGGACAAACCCATCCTGTTTTGTAGCCTGGTCATTAGTACTTCGTGATTTACCGTGTCAAATGCTGATGACAGGTCTAGAAGGATCAGTAGGCATGCATGATTTTGGTCTAGGGCTTGTAAGGCGTCAACAATATGCAGGATCGCAGTTTCAGTACTATGCCCTGTTCTGAATCCTGATTGGCAGTCATCTAGTAATGAGAACTTAGCGATGTGTTGACTCAGTTGGCCCTGCACGCATTTCTCAATAAGTTTGGCCAGTAAAGGGATGTTGGTCACTGGTCGATAGTTATTCGGGTCTGTTGCATCCGCTGTCGGTTTTTTGATGATGGGCACTACCTGCCCAGTTTTTAGGCAGTCAGGGAGGGTCCCTTGTGCAAGTGAAGCATTTATTATCTCGGTCCAGATCGGAACTAGAGTGTGGCTGATTTCTCTTACACACTTTGCTGGTAGAGGGTCTTGATAATGGTTGTTCGGTCTAAGTTCCGCTAGCGTTTTGGCGATCTTTCCCTGGTCATATAGTTCAAATGTGTCCCAATTTGCCTTATTTTTTGTTTGAAGACCCTCTGTTGTCACATTAACCTCATTTTTAGGTGAGGGAAGGGTCGTGAGGTTAGCCGCTGCACTTGTGAGCTCAACTTCTAGCAGTTTGGTTTTTTCCGTGAAAAATGAGGAGAATTCCTCGCAGCTTATGGGAGTTTTTGAGTTCTCTTGAGCCGTTTTGGCTAGTTTATTTGACTGTTGTTTTAGGATCTCGAAGAGTTTTCGTGGTCTGTTTATGGCATTGTCCAGTTCAGCCCTTATGAATTCTTTTTTGGAGTTGATTATCTTTTTGTTATATTGTTTTCTGGTTTTTCTGAGGGCTTTCAGCTCGGGGGAGGAGGGATGTTGTCTCCATTTCCTTTCGGCCATTCTCAGTTTTCGCCTCTCCTCGTTCAGTGCCTCATTAAACCAAGGATTGTTTGGCTTCTCTGAGACTCTTTTCAGTTTTTGAGGCATGGTGTCATTGACGATGTTACGGATCGAGGTTATGTAGTGATCCGTCAGCTCATTGACATTCTGCCTGTTGGGTGGCTTCAGGTCTTTCTCACATCTTTCAACCAATAGTTCAATATTAGCCTCTTTTGTATCTCGGATCAGTTTCTTGAACTTGCGGGGTTGCACGGTCCTGCCCTTTTTTATTGTAGGTATCGCGAATGTTATGGCATGATGGTCAGACCAATCACACGGGTCTATAGCGAGGATTGATGTCTCTTTATTTCTTGAAATAATCCAGTCTAAAGTCGCTCCTTGTGAGTGAGTGGGCTGGGTGCATGCTTGAGTAAGGTTTAGCTCACTGAGGAAGTCTTTAATCGAGTTAACCAGTTTGTCATTGCCGTCGTCCCAGTGGAGGTTAAAGTCACCTAGGAATATGTTGTTGGCATCCGAGTTAGAGTTGGCCGTTATGATCTCTATTAGTTGCTCTGTTAACTTTGCGTTATCTCCTGGTGGGTGGTAGAACGCATGCAGGTTGCAACTTTGATTATTTAGTGATCTTATATTAAGACCAAGGTATTCACAGGATTCTATGGGGTCGGATTGGAATTGGCTGACCTCGATCTCTGAGCGGTGAATGCATGCTATACCTCCTCCCACTTTCCTTGGTTTAAAGTATTTTATTAGAGCACAAAAACACGGGGAGGGGAGCAGGAGGTCAAGCATACATACAATACAGGAAGCGGAACGTTGCAGCGAGTCAGAAGAAAAGTAGGGAGGCAGGAAGCCCCAGAGGGTAACCAAGCAAATACAAAAGGCAATAAGGCATTGTGAACAACCCCCCTGTTGACCCCCCACTCCCCAAGCAGGGCCAACCCGGTAGAGCACCCCGCAACACAGTAAAGGAGAAGCATACCGCACCGCCAACCCCCCAACCCCAGAAAGGAAGAAGAAAGGAGAGTTAAGGAAGAAAAGAAAGAAAACAATACCCCAACATCCCCGTCCGAAAGGCAGCAATAGAAGCATATAACCCTTCTTCCCGCCCCGGACCCCAATCCGCACATTCACTCCGCCGCAGCTGCCGGCGGCGTCAGCCTAAGGAGGCGCAAATACCGTGGACACGTGAGCTCGTGGAATTCCGTGGACAATAATGCCAAAAAGGGGTGCCAGAGCTCCTCAAACTGGTCGACATTCCCAGCCACCGTTAGCGACATCTTCTCCATGCCCAGCACCTGCCAGAGTCTATGCAGCCAACCAGTGATAGGTGGGGCAGTAGGGGTGCGCCAGAGTACCAGTATGTTCTGAACGGCTGAACCTAGCGCAATCGCAATCTGCCTGCCCCTGCGGGATTTCAGCGGGTACATCAAATCATTGGGAAGGCCTAGCAAGACATACGCGGGGAAGCGCGGAAGCTCGATCTCAAAATGTCTATCCACCTCATCTAAGACTTCCTTCCAGTAGGCCGACAGCACCGGGCACTCCCAGAGGATGTGCGTGAGGGTGCCCACCTGTCCGCAGCCGCGCCAGCAATCTTTATCGCCCATTCTGCGCATCTCATAGAGCCGCTCCGGGGTGTAATACCAATAGGTGGACACTTTAGTGAAGGTTTCCGTCAGCCCAGTATGGTACGCAGAGTGCCTCGCCCGATACGCAATCCTGTCCCACTCCCTGTGACTCGGGGTCCTGCCCAGTTCCCTGTGCCAGCGCTCCCTCCCTGGGTTATGGTAGTGAAACGGTGGGGGTTGGAGAAATTTATACAAATCAGTGATGAGCTTGGCGTCCGAGGTCCGGGTTACCAACCATCGCTCGTAGGGTGTAACCGACCGGGCAGCGACGTCGCGCACTGGGGGTTGAAGAGCCCAGTGGCGGACCTGCATGTAACGCAGCCTGTCCCCCTCCGTCAGGCCAAACTCCTGGCGGAGCTGCTGGAAGGGGAGCACGCCCTCCGGCCCGTAGATCTGAAAAAGCGCCCTGCAGCCCGCGCTCACCCAGTGGGAAAAAGCTCCCGGCTCCAAGCCCGGGGTAAAGTCCGGATTGCCAGCGATGGGAGTGAACGGCGACGGAAAGGTTGTGAGCTCACGCTGCTCACACACCGCGTCCCACACTCTCAGCGGGACTCGGGTGATAAAAGAGGCGTAGAGATTAGGCGGGCGGTGAGTGCGCCGCAGGAACGGGACTTCCTGGAGGGTACGGCCTGCGACTGCCTGGTCCTGGAAGAGCCAGTGTTTATCCGAGTCCCACCGGCTCCACTCCACCAGATACCGAAGCTGTGCCGCCTGAAAGTATCTCCGGAGGTCCGGGACTCCGAGACCCCCCGCCTCGGGGGCCAGCATGGAGAGGACCCGCCTCATCCGAGGCTTACGGCCCTGCCACACAAAGCGGGATATGTCCGCCTGCGCCTGCCGAATCCAACCCACAGGGGGCTGGAGGGGCAGAGCGCGGAAGAGGTACAGGATCTGAGGCAGTATCGTCATCTTCACTGCCGCGATACGGCCCAACCACGAGAGTAGGCCCTTGTTCCATCGACCGAGTTCCTCTTTGATCTTTTTGCCCAGAGAGGAGTAGTTAGCTGTAACCATGGCAGGCAGGGAGGGGGCAAGCAAAACGCCTAAGTAAGGCACCGTGGAGGAGGACCACTGCAGAGGAAAGAGATTCTGAAGGTCTCGCCTGGTGGAAGCAGAGAGCGACACGTCCAGTGCAGCCGACTTAGTCATGTTCATCTTAAAACCTGACACACGGCCGAAGGCGTCCAGTTCCCGGACGCAGGCAGGGAGCGACCGCCTGGGGTCGTCCAGGGTCAACAAGACATCGTCCGCGTACAGGCTGACAGTGTGCGTGTATTGCCCCATCCTCACCCCCATAGCGTCCGGATTATCACGAATCCTCTGCGCAAACGGCTCCATGTAGAGGGCAAAGAGGAGCGGCGAGAGGGGGCAACCCTGTCTCGTGCCGCGCTCAATGGCGAAGCAATTGGAGCTGTGTCCATTGACACGCACTGACGCTGATGGTCTCCTGTAACAGTTAAAGACCATAGTGCGGAACTTCTCGCCGATCCCCAGTTTCCCAAGGACCAGCTCGAGATATGGCCAATGAACCCTATCAAAGGCCTTCTCCGCGTCTATCGATAGCAGCATCCGCTCCCCCGGAACGCGTGAGGCCTTTTCCAGCACGTGCGTCACCCTCTTTGTGTTGTCGACCGTTTGCCTACCGGGTACAAAACCGGCCTGGTCTGCCTCCACCAGACCTGGTAAATGTAAACCCAATCTGGCCGCCAAGATCCCGGTGTAAAGCTTGAGGTCCACATTTAGTAGCGAGATGGGCCGGTATGATCCGCACAGGGTCCGGTCCTTCCCCGGCTTGGGGATAACCGACACCGTCGCTGAGAGAAGGTCCGGCGGGATAGCTCCCGGCTCGGAGAAGGAGTTGAACAAGCGAGCCAGTAGAGGCGCGACAGTGGGACAGAAGGTTTTGTAAAACAAGGCCGTATAACCATCCGGACCCGGGGCTTTGCCAAGCTTTAGTCGTGCAATCGCGGAGATGACCTCCTCCACGTGAATGTCCCTCTCCAGGTGGTCCGCTTGGGAGGAGTCCAGGGCCGGGAGGGTCACGGACTCCAAATAGGCCTCAGCCTCTCCCGGTGGGGAAGGCTCAGCCGCGTAAAGTGCTTCGTAAAAGGAACGAAAGGTATCTGCCACCTCCGCGTCACCGGAAACCGGGACCCCGCTCATTCCCACCAGCTCCTTCACCACATTGCGCTGCTGCGCAGCCCTGAGCCTATGGGCCAGGAGTTTACCGCACCGGTCTCCGCCGGTGTAAAAGGCATGCCTCAGGCGCAGCGCAGCATACTCCGCCCGATCTAGATCCAACGCGGAGAGGAGTTTCCGAGCCGCCTTCAGCTGCCTCCAGACACGAGGAGCCCCCGTCCGGCGGTGAACCTGCTCGAGCTCCCGAACCTGCGCTGTCAGCTCTTCCCTCTTGCGATGACGTTCCCTGTTTTCCGCCGAGGAAATGGAGATAAACTCCCCTCTGACAACCGCTTTCAAAGCCGCCCACTGCGTCGCCAGGGACGTGGCAGAGTTGTTATTGTGGGTCAGGTAGTCCTGAATGACCTCCTCCACTCGCTTTACGACCGATTTCTTATGGAGAAGCGTGTCCCGGAGCCGCCACATCCCCCTAGAGGGGGGGGCCGCCGGCCAAGCAAAGACTCCGGAGACCGGTGCGTGGTCGGACAAGGACAAAACCCCGATGTCCGCTGCCGTGGCGGCCGAGCGAAGCGGTCCACTCACCAAGAGGTAGTCCAACCGTGAATACGTGCGGTGCGCGTGGGAGAAATAGGAGTAGTCCCTATCGGTGGGGTGCAGGACGCGCCAGAGGTCATGCAGATCCATTTCCGCAAGCTGGTCCTGCACCGCCCCAGAAAGCTCCCCCGTCTGCGGAAAGCGTTGGGCAGACCTATCCAGGGCGGAGTCGAACACCATATTCAGGTCTCCCCCCAAGATAATATGCCGGTCGGGCGAGGCAGTAACGTCCACTAACACCGATTCCAGGAAGCGATCCTGGTGGTCATTCGGGCTGTACACTGAACCAACCGTAAAGGTAACACCTCCCAAACGCATGCGATACACCAGAAGCCTCCCCTTCTGCTCAGCATGTTTATGCAGCACCTCCCCCCTGAAAGAGCTGGCTAACAGAATGGCCACCCCAGCAGTCTTAGTCGCAGCAGAGGAAAAGAGCTGCGTAGGGAACCTGGCAGAGCGCAACCTATGGCAATCTTTGGAAAGCAAGTGGGTCTCCTGCAGGAGGCAGATATCCGCCTGCGACCCCTCCAACAGGGAAAGGATCGCCCTACGCTTCACGGGGTTATTCAGACCCTTAACATTAAGGGTCACCACCTTCAGGGGCGGCATCGCCTCCAGGGAAACAACGCGCCATGCAGTGGCCAAGGGATCAGCGGAGGGGGCGCGCGGGGCAGGGGCGCAGGGAAGGCCAGAGGCAACATCGCACATGTTCGGACCACTTCGGACGGGACCCCCCCCACACCAAACCAACAGTAAAACCCCCCCAGAACCAACCCATGGCAACCAACCAAAGTAAGAAAGGACAGAGAACAACACCCCATAGTCTCAGTCTGGCCCAAATGGGCGAGTCTGTAGAAAAAAAGTCAAGTGGACGTCCAGCCACACACCCCCCCCCCCCTCCCCCCCAGCCCCAGCTCAGAACCGGTAGGCTAAGAATCTCTCCCCCCGGAGAAAAGTTAGGCCGTTAGGGCCACACCAGTAGCTCCAGGCAAGTCCCTGGCCGCACTCCTCAGGGCCTCCGCCATTTCCGCCCGGATGGTGGGCGAGTCCGGACGACTCGCCGGCGCTGACGACGGGCACCTCCTCGATCTCCGTCGGCCCCGCCGCTCGGGGCGCCGCCATGCAGGTGTAGCCCCCTCTTCCTCTGTAGCAGTAAGGCCCAAAACTCCACAGACATCTTGCAAAGAGCGCAGCTGATGCAGCACCCCATTCCATCGAAAGATAAGACGGAAGGGGTGGCCCCAGGAATAGGGTGTCTCATGCTCTCGCAGAAAGTCCGTCGCGATGCGGAAAGACCTGCGCTTCTGCAGTGTGATGGCGGACAGGTCCTGGTAGAGCGCCACAGGCCTGTCACGAAAGGTCAGCGGCTGCTTCCTGCGGGCCTCCGTCATGATGCGCTCTTTCAGGGGGAAATCCGGCAGGAAAGCTAGGATATCAGGCGGGGGAGCCGATGACTGGCGCTGGCGGCCCACCCTATGCGCTCTGTCAATGCGGATTGGGAAGTCCGCTCCTTCCACCAAGATGTCGCGGAACAAGTCCTGCAGATAGGCCACCAGGTCCCCCCCCTCATCCGCGGACGGAACACCGCGCACCCGAATGTTATTCCGCCAGGACCTGTTCTCGAGGTCTTCCGAATGGGCCTGGAGCTCAACACATTGCTCCCGGAGGCGGAGGACGTCCTGCTGGAGATGAGTTATCTCTTCATCGCGACGCTGGGCTGTCGTCTCCACAGCATCGACCCTCTCGCCCAGGCCCTCGACCTCCCTGCGCACCTCCCGGACCTCTCCAGCCACCTCGGTCTTAAGAGTCTGAAATTCCTCCTTGAGGGAGCTGAATAAGTCCTCCATGAAGGACCTCGTGACTGGTGGCTCGCCCACGGCCGCATCCGTTGACGTCCGGGAGGTCCCCGGGGACGGCTGTGTCCTGTCGCGCAGCTGCTGGGACCTGCCGAGCATTTCCGGCAAAGTGCGATCTCCTCGCACCGCGCCACGTTTCCCAGCCATCCTGGCCCCCGTTGAAGCCCAGGGTCAGTCGCTGTAGACGAGCGCCGCCGCTCGCGAGCACCAAATGGGAGGCCCTCGGAGGGGACAAGGGCAGCGCGGCACAGGCGACAAAATGGCGGCCCGGTCCTGGGCAAGACGACCCCCGGGCCAGCAGGGCAGGCAGCAGCGTCCAAAGTGGAGGCCTCCAGCCTCGTGTTCCCAGAGAGGGCAGTAGATGAGTCGGTGCCAGGGCAAATCGAGGCTCTCGCAGAAGAAGGGCGCAGACGAGGACCACTGGGCACAGCCACACAAAGACAAGATGGCGGGAGGGTGGGACCCAAGGAGGCAGCCCGGGCCAGCAAGTCTATGGGCGTCCCACAAACAGCAACGGGTCCGGGAGGGGCAAAACCGGCAGCTCCCCTCGCCACTGGTGAATTCGCCCGGCACAGGCACAGCTCGAACTCCGCCACCCAACGACTCCGGGCGCGGAGCTCGCAAGGCGTCACCCCTCGAAGACCAAGGCGGGGGGAGGGCCGCCGGCGCAGGGTTAAGGTCCGTCGCCCGTCAACGGTGTCCGCCACTAGGGCACCACGAGGGAGCTCCGGCACTCCGCTAAGTCCGTCTATCCCGCTCCCTCGGGAGCTCCGGCATTCAGCTGTTCAACACTCGGCCCAGCCGAGGCAAGCGGACAGCGCCGTCGTATGCCCCGCCTCCAGGCTCTTCTCCTCGGGACGACCCAGGCTCCGCTCCTCGGAGCGATCGTCGGATAAACTTTTCGGGGACTTCCCCCGGGGCCACGAAAGTCAAAGTGGCATCAAAGTGTGCCCCAGGAATTCCGGCACAGTCCTCTCGCCCGCAGTGCAGCCGCGGGGGGAGAGAAGCGCGGCGAACAGGGCTCGGGCTGAGCCGGGCCGGGGGAGCTACGGGAAGAAGCGTCCGCTCACCCCGCCATCTTGGCCACGCCCCCCCACTTTCCTTGGTCTGTCTAACCTGACGATGTTATATTGTGGTGGTACTAGGAGATCAATGGTAGGAGATGATGATTCACTGAGCCATGTTTCTGTGAGGATGGCCAGGTCGATTTCCTTGTTAATGATGAGGGCGGCTATGTCTGATGCATGTTTAGTTGCCGAACGACAGTTAAGTAGTAGGCAATTCAGGGGTTTCTGTGAGTAAACGACGTTTCCATTTTCGGATTCGGTTGCAGTTACCTGGATATGTTGTAAGTTGTGGTGGATTGCTTTCCTGTCATTCTTTCTGGACGTTCTATTAGTCAATAGGTACTATTTTGATATTCTCCTCCCTTCCCCGGGCCGGTTGTTCATAAGATCGAAGTAAGGCCAGGGCTTCTTCATTTGACAAGGGATTGGTCCTGTTTGGTCTGTTGGGTCGGAGTACAAGATTCTGGATGTGTGAGACCTTAGTGTGCGTACTTATCGTCATCTCCCAGATTTTTCCAATTGTCTGTGAGACTTTCATCGAGTCTTGTGCCAGGTTGCCTACTAGTTTCTGGAGCTCCTTGACTTCTTTCTGGGTTCGGGATGATTTCTTATGTGAGATAGACCTGGCTGTTTGGGTTCTGCATTTTGCTCTTCTCCGTGAATGATCTGTTCTCATTGCCACAGATCTTTCCATTGTATCCTTAGTTTGTTTGTGGTTCCTGACTCTATTAGGGGTGTCCCCATTGTTTCCTATGTTGTGAGGTGTAAAGGGTGTTTTTATGGATAGGGATCTATGGGACTCCAGTCTCGTATTCGAGGGAGGTTGGGGAGGGTAGATATCCTCTGCCTTGTTCATTTCGTGGTTATCTTCATAGGGGGACTCGCTTGGAGCTGAGCTACCCTCTTCAAGCGAAGTGGCATCGTGTGATAGCGGCAACGGCTCTTCCATTGGGGCCTGGTTCTTTCCTTTGTTTCCAAGGTTAGTAGACACCGCTATCCTTTCAATCTCATTCTCCGGTATTGCCATCGCAGTTTCAGGTAGTTTCAGGTATGTGGTGCAGCTCACTAGGCGGCTCTTCGAGGTAATTGGTAGCGATGTTAGGATGGGGGCGCCTTACTGTCTCTCAGCCCCGGTGTTAGTGTTCTCCCCGCGCCTGGATTCGGCCCGTCTTTTTCCCCCCTCTGACCTGCTACTGTCAGGGGTATCTCCGGTGCATTAGCGCCGTGCCTTGGAGGCCCAGAAGGTGCGGGTCCCTGTGGTGAGGCTCTCGGCCGTACCTGTACCGGGGTGTGAGCCGAGGCGGTCCGTTTTCCGCCGGACGTCCGCTACTGGCTCTTGGAGCGGCTCCTTCTGCAGTGGCGCTGTTGCCCGGGTCCTGGGACTACTCTAGTCCCCGGCTTCGGCGGGAGTAGTAGGCTGCAAATTCCTCCTCGACTGATCTCAGTCCGTGGTGGGTCGCTGAAGACTCAAGTTTGCACGTTGTGGAGCGGACGTGCTCCGGTTTCATATTCTGCGCGGTAGGCGCCTGTGCAGGGCAGGATTATTAGACTGATTTCGGCGGGAGGTTCTTGGGGTCGCGGAGCTCTCCTAAGCTGCGGCCATCTTGCCTGGTCGCTAGTACTTTTTCTTATATAAATTAGCATGATGCAGCTCTGATTAGTACTATTGAGATAAATATAATTTCACTTGCATACAGTGATTTTTCCCAATTTTGCAACAGACCTAGAAAAGAAACTACCAAATGCAAATAAACTGTGCTGCCAGCCTCACAGCGCTGGACTATAACTGCAACATTACCAAGAACAAGGGAAACCCATGGGTACTCGGGGACCTTGACTCAGTGTCTGAAATTAATTCAAAGATTTCTCGGATCAGTGGCTTAACGAAAGCCCCGCAGGCCCTGCGGTGTGTGTGTGTGTGGGTGGGGGGGGGGGGTCCGAGGTCCCGAGGAACAGGGGGCCCTTTCCGGCACCGTGCACGGGCAGCAGCTAAGAATTCCTAACTGGGCCCGGAGGGTGAGGGGCCCCCTCCAATTACTTTGCAGCGGGCCCCCCCTCAAGTTTTGTTACGCCACTGGCAGAGTGGAGAAAAATTACTCAGGACAAGTGGGTGCTGAATATGGTTTGCAATGGATACAGTCTTCGTTTCATCAGCCCGCCTCCAGCGATTCCACCGGTTTGCTCGCAGTCCCAACTATGCGAGCTCCAGGCGGAGGCTGATACCCTGTTAAGGAAAAGGGCGATAGAAGACGTCCCTATGTCTCAAAGGGGAAAGGGTCTTTACTCATGCTTCTTTCTGGTGCGCAAGAAAGACAAGAACAAGTTCAGGCCCATTCTGCATTTGCCACAAGCAAACAAATGGATTCGCAGGGAGAAGTTCTGCATGCTATCTTTGCACCAGATTTACCCTCAGCTGCAAAGGGGAGACTGGCTCTGTGCGATAGACCTGCAGGATGCGTACTTCCATGTGCCCATCACACGGAAACACCGGAAGTTCCTGCGATTCTTGGTCTGCACCAATCACTATCAGTACACCGTACTGTCGTTTGGACTGAAGTCTGCTCCAAGGACTTTTTCAAAGTGCATGGCAGTGGTGGCGGCACACCTGAGAAACAACAAGGTGTTTGTCTACCCATACCTGGACGATTGGCTGATCAAAGCCTCGACCTTCCAGGAAGCAGAACTGCACTTCAACAGGACGGCCGCTCTGTTGAGCCAGCTGGGTTTGCACATCAACATGTCCAAGTCGGTCCCGACTCCTGTCCAGTGCCTACAATATCTGGTGGCATCGATCGATACGTTGTCAGCAAGCGTGTCTCCTTCGGAGGAGAGACGCTTAGCGATCCTTCGGAACGCTCAGACTCTCACGACTGCTCGATCTACAACAGTGAGGACGGTGTCTTCTCTACTGGGGTCGATGGCCTCTTGTATCTTCCTCACTCCGCATGCACACCTGCACATGAGGCTGCTGCAGGAATGTTTGGAGGATCATTGGGACCAGAGACGAGGGACCTGGGACGACAGGAAACGGTTGTCTCTACATGCTCAGCAGTCCCTGAGATGGTGGTGTTCGGCGGAGAACCTCCTCAAGGGGGTTCCGTTCCACAAGGACATTCCCTCTCAGACTATCGTGACGGATGCTTCTCTCCACGGATGGGGAGCGCATTCCGGACAGTTACAGATCCAAGGACTGTGGTCCCAGACGGAGTCAACGTACCACATTAATTTCCTGGAACTCAGAGCTGTTCACTTGGCACTGAAGGCCTTTCATCCGTCCTTCCAGACCAACTCTCTGCTTGTACAGACGGACAATACGACCACAATGTATTATCTGAACAAGCAAGGGGGATTGAGATCGCGCACACTGTCACAGGAAGCGCAGGCAATCTGGCACTGGCTGCTAGCCAGAGGATTGACGATAACGGCCACCCATCTGCCAGGTGTGCAGAATGCTCAGGCGGACGCCCTCAGCAGACTGATTCAGGAAAACCATGAGTGGGTCATAAACGAAGAAGTACTCGAAGGAGTCTTCGCCAGGTGGGGCACTCCAGACGTAGATCTGTTCGCTACCGCCAAAAACAGGAAATGCCGAGACTTCGCATCCAGGTATTATCAGCAGGGGACTCTGGGGAATGCGTTATGGATCAACTGGTCTAACAGCTTTCTGTACGCTTTTCCACCCATTCCCCTGATTCCATGGTGCTCATCAACCTGTCCCAGTCCAGGGCGCGGATGATCCTCATTGCTCCGTAATGGCCTAGACAGTGGTGGTTCACGGACCTGCTGCACCGGTCTCTCCTTCCTCACATGCGGCTGCCGTGCAGGCCGGACCTTCTCACGAAGTTCGGGGGGCAGATGGTGCACCCCAACGTCTCGTTGTTGAGTTTGGCGGCATGGCTCCTGAGAGAGTGCAATATGGCCACTTGAATCTTCCTGAGGATTGCATGGACATATTGAAGGAGGCTAAGAGGCCAACTACTAGGACCTCCTATGCTTACAAATGGAAGAGATTCTGCATCTGGTGCATGTCTAAGAACTATGATCTGACGACCTGCAAGGAAGATGTCCTCCTTCCATACCTTCTGCATTTAGCTCAGTCTGAACTTAATTTCCATTCCATTAAAGTTCATCTGGCGGCATTGACTGCGTACAGGAAATGCCCTTCGTAGATGTCCTTCCAGATTCGTGTGATTAAGGATTTTTTTGGAAGGGTTGAAGGTGATCCCTCCTGTTCGGCTTCCTTCGCCTGCATGGGAACTGAATGTGGTGCTGTCCAGGCTGATGAAGGAACTTTTCGAGCCTATT